>NC_134882.1:34566713-34586713 GCF_041734735.1 Babylonia areolata
TATATATATCTATATATATGTATATATATATAATTGTTTTGCTACATGGTTGCAGTATCTGCGATCGCATGGCCAACAAGTTACAAACACATCACTGTCAGTCTGGTGATCTGACGGGCCGTGTGTTGCACTGGTTTCCTTGCTTGCATCCTCACGAGCAGGAGAATTCGCCTTTGATCTCGTCAACAGAATGACTTCCAAATGAATATGCATTTCCATCTTCAAAGATCACATCTCTGAACCGTGCCGTGATGGTTGAATGGTGCACGATAGTCGCTCCACGAATGAAACAAAGGGCAAACAACTTTAGGCCGATAAGTACTATCATTCATTCATTATGCCCATCGCTCCCGGTGGAGCATAGGCCATCGACGACCCCTCGACATCGCACTCTGTTCTGGGCTGTTCTGGCCATTCCAGTCCAGTTGGTCCCTTGCTGCTTCAGCTCTGCCTCGGTATCTCGCCTCCAGCTGTTGTGAGGCCGGCCTCTCTTCCTCTTTCCCTGCGGGATCCAGGTCAGGGCTTGGCGTGTAATGCTGGACGCTGGCTTCCTGAGGGTGTGTCCGATCCAGCCCCACTTCCTCCGCAATATCTGCTTGGCCACTGGTTCCTGTCCCGCTCGCTCCCACAGATCTTCGTTTCGGATCTTCTCCTGCCATCGGATCTTGTAGATGCGCCTCAGACAGGTGATAACGAACTATGCAGTCACTAAATTGAAAGTTGTCTGCCCTTGTCTTTTGTTTGATGCAAAAACTTGTCTGATCTGTATTTATTGTTCCGTTATCAAAATAAAACACAGTATAGATTCTAAAGAACTTAACTTAAATCTTTTAAGTGCTACACTTCTTAAAAAGTGTGTAAATCCCAATGCGTGACTGAGATTGAACCCATAAGATACAACAAGGCAAAATCTTTATTAAAGAGGACAATAAACAGTACATGCCTTTGTCAATACACGGGAGGCGGAGATAAACATTTACAATCTTAAAGTTCTACACTTCTTAAAGTGAACGTATGTGGAGTGATGGCCTAGAGGTAACGCGTCCGCCTAGGAAGCGAGAGAATCTGAGTGCGCTGGTTCGAATCACGGCTCGGCCGCTGATATTTTCTCCCCCTCCACTGGACCTTGAGTAGTGGTCTGGGCGCTAGTCATTCGGATGAGACGATAAACCGAGATCCCATGTGCAGCATGCACTTAGCGCACGTAAAAGAACCCACGGCAACAAAAGGGTTGTTCCTGGCAAAATTCTGTAGAAAAATCCACTTCGATAGGAAAAACAAATCAAACTGCACGCTGGAAAAAATGCAAAAAAATAAGAAAAAAGGGCGGTGCTGTAGTGTAGCGACGCGCTCTCCCTGGGGAGAGCAGCCCGAATTTCACCTAGAGAAATATGTTGTGATAAAAAACAAAACAAACAAAAAAACAACAACAAACAAACAAAAAACAAACAAAACAAATACAAAGTCTGTGAACCTCAATGGGCGATAGAGATGAAACCCATAAGATGGTTTATTCGTTCGTTTATTTATTTATATAGTCTGTTCATCTACGATGATGATATTAGACTGAAGATCTATATGGTAAAACCTTTATCAAAGAGGATAATAAGAAGAGAGAAACATAAAAAAAAGCTTTAATTTCTGGCTTGCCCCGTACACAGATGGATCCCAGATTTAACGAGCTGGGCTTTCTTCCTCCCTTTCTTCCTCCCTGACCCTCACCCTCCTCCATCTCCTCCTCCCGCCACCCCCACCCCCTCCCTCCCCACGTCCTCTCACCCTCTTTCCTGCTATACACGTACATTCTTTTTTTCTTTCTTTCTTTCTTTCTTTCTTTCTTTCTTTCTTTCTTCTTCTTCTCATCTTGTCACGTCAAATATCGCTCCCGGGGATTTTGTGAAGTTTCAAACAATTTCTTCTCCTGAGGAGCAGCAGCTTGTGATGTAGCAAAAAGGACATCACCCTCATAAATAACGGTGCTGTGAATTAACGAACAAGATGGAAAAAGCCCCAACCATGTAATGTCACGGCTGTACGTTGTGTAACCACATCTCACTGTCACAATTCCAATTACCTTGCTGTTTGCACGCTGCGCCATATCGCCCCCCCCCCTCCTCCTCCTCTCCCCTTATTCTCTCTCCCCCCCCCGCCCCCCTTTCCCCACCCCCTTTCCCTCGCGGTAACGAAATCTACGAGGCTTCGCACATAACGCAATTCTCTCCCCCTCTTGTTTTTCTAGTTAGCCACATTTCGCGGGGCAGATGACTTAGTTTTGAAAGCGGAGCGACACGGGGGAAAGTATTGGGTGAAATCTAATTTCCACTGCCGCTGTTTATTTTGCAGACTTCTAAATGGAGGCAGCGGGATTGAATTTCGATTTAATTCTTTAACCCGGGTCCCACAGACATTGGCGAGGCGAAGGGGACCCATGTCAGAGTAGACCCTGACTCCCTTTGGAAGGGGGTGGGGTGGGGAATGGGGATCCAAAGCATCGCCACCATTCGTAGTATCACGTGTGCTGTTCTCTTCCCCTTGTCCTCCTCTCTCCTCCTTTCTAATGTTGATCTACTCCTTGCTTTTTTGCTGTTCGGTCGGATTACGCCCTCCCCCCCCCCACTCCCACTCCCCCTTCTACCTGCTGTTATCGCTGGCTTTGTTTTGAAAGAAAAAAAAATCTGAATTATTAAAACAAATTGCGCAGAACTTTTTTCCCCCTCGGTATCTTTCAAGGATTTTTTTTTTTTTTTTTTTTTTTATGTGTTGACTCATTTGTTTATCATCAGTCTTTCTTGCTGGTTTCGGGAGCACAGTACGTGGCTCCACCTCCGCTGACGCACACGGCACGCAGGCAGCTCCTTCCTGCTGCGAGAGCACCATCTCTCCGGCAGTAATGACTTCCGACACTCCCTCCACTGCCACCAGCACCTCATCAAGAGCCCGTCCTCGCTGCTGTTAGTCTGCCAGTCTAATTGCAGGTCGCCAGTCTGGCAGTGGTAGGGGTAGCTGTCTCTTTCTTTCTTTCTTTCTTTCCTTCTTGCTTTCGTTCTTTTTACTCCCCCGTCCCTCACCCCCTCCTTCAAAGTGTTTCACGGTCCAAGAAAGGACAATGGACTGCGGAACAGCTGTTGGCGAAGTTGGGGGACAGGGAGGAGCAGGACCATGATGCTGTCAGACAGAAGACGGGGGGGCGGGGGGGGGGGGGGGGGGGGGGGGGGGGGACAAATGGCGGCGACACTGTATCATGTTTCTCTTTTTGTCACAACACATTTCTCTGTGTGATGTTCGGGCTGCTGAACCCCGGGGGAGAGCGCGTCACTACAGTGTAGTGCCGCCCATTTTTTTTTTCCCCCCCAACTGCCTGCAGGTATATTTTTTTCCGTTATCAAATTGGATTTTGTCCTTTTTTTTCTCTTTTTTATATTTCTTTTATTTATCTATTTATTTTTCAACTTATTATTATTATTTTATTTTTTATTTATTTATTTTTTTTAATACAAAATTTGGCTAGAGACAACCTTTTCGTCGCCGTAGGTTCTTTAAAGTGCTTTAAAAGCTTGCTGCTCACTGGGCCTTGGGCTATCCGAACGACTAATGATTAGTATGCATATTATTATCTTTAATCGGCAACACGACAAAAAGCAACAGCGGCAGAGTAATAAGTGTAAAAAAAAAAAGAAAAAAAGAAAAAAAAAAGGTTGTGATGATTATGGTGGTCACTCCAGTCCCACAGACCCCCCCCCCCCACACACACACCCCTTTCAACTTGCAGCACGTCACACGTGAAGGGACGAGCCAACCAAATCCCCCAACTGACAAACGTGACTTCAATCAGTTCCCTGTCACCATGAAACTCAGTCATGATCAACAACACAGCTTGTAACAGAACACGACAGATGACAACCTCTCGCTCACACGTCTTGTCACTCGACACCTCGTCTTGTCTTTAAAACAAAAAAAGAGAGAGGAAAACAACTGAAGAAAAGGAAGACAAATAAAGAAAGAAAGAAAGAAAGAAAGCAAGCAAAGACAGACAGACAGAAAACAGAACAGAGGCGACAAAGAAGGCTCTGCAGAACTCCCGCCAAAAGAACCGCCATCAGCGCCCCAAGACCCCGCCATGACGCCACCCACCGCCTGGCTTCCGGCCCTGTGGGAGCAGCGACACCTAGGGACATTGTCCCCCAATCCACTTTCCCGCTCTCACCCGCCATGCCTTCGAGAGCGCGGGACTCCGGAGTCTTCTTACAAGGCAGCCTTATCTCCCCTCCCGCGCGCCAACAAACAAAATACACAATCCCACTGTGAGGGGGGGCTACCTACTCTGCGGGAGACAACTCCTCGTGGTTGTTACTCGCAAAAAAAAAGAAGAAAAAAAAAAGGAAAGAAAATAAAATAAATAAAGCCACGTGAATCCTCTGTGGAGTTTCTCTAGTCTGTTCGTATTTTTTTTATAATTTTTTTATTTATTTATTTATTTATTCTTTTTTCTTTTGTCCACGGGTATTAAGGAGACTTTTTTTGTTGGTTGTTGTTCTTCCTGTTCCGGTGACATCTCTGGTCTCGCCCTGCTTTCATTGGCCATCGAACACGCACGCGCACATGGGACGTAGCTGTAAAGTGAACGAGTGCTGGGTTTAGCGTCGCATCAGCTGTTCCATGTCTGTGGTTTCTTGTTTCGTATTTTCCTTTCTTTCTTTTCTTTTCTTCGTCATTATTTCTTATTTATTTATTTTTTCTGCTCACTTTTGCCATACAAGTTTTTTTTTCCACTTTCTTTTCTTCTTCTTCCTTCTATATTTAATCTTATAAGAATGCATGCAGGCTAAGTTGTTTTCCCTTTTTTCTTAAATAAATAAATGATTTACAAAAGAATTAATCTAAAAACAAGAATAATCTTGACATTCCTTTTGAAAGGTGTACGCCAGCTATGTCAGTAAGACAGTATCATAACATACATTAATCGTCTAAATTCTGGCAGTTTTCATACACAAATATGGTAGTTGTAAAGCAGCTGGTGATTCTAGATTTTAAACTGGAAATAAATTGAACCTATATGGTGATAAAACAAACACCAATAAACCAAAACCAAAACAGGGTTTAACTTTAAATGAAAATGGAAATAGGAAGATGTGGAATATAGGAAAAGTTGATTGATCATAAAGGCTACAGCCCTTCTGGGAAAGAGGTAGGGAGTGAGGCAGAAGATGGATGGATGGATAGATAGATAGATAGATAGAGGTGTGTGTGTGTGTGTGTGTGTGTGTGTGTGTGTGTGTGTGTGTGTGTGTGTGTGTGTTGGGGGGGTGGGGGGTGGAGCTAAGACACAGGGATATGGGCAGAGCTACATAAAGTTTACAATGAATACTTCAGTTTTCAATTCTTACAGCAATGTACCGGAACGCCGAACAACCTCGTCTTCTCTTTCCATATTGTGAGCAAGCGTTTTGATTTGAATGTCATTTATTTGAATATTTCCGTGTTATCCTCGGGTGATAACGTCTTGAATACAAAGTGATGAATTCCAAACGTGTCTTGGATGTGTCATGTGAACATGCAATCGAAACGCTTCATTTTTTTTGGTCATCAAAGCAGCAATGTGTCAAAGGGTACGATGTTTTATATCAGGTTCCTGTTTTGTGCTTTGCCTTAAAGCTGTCAACGTTTCATGTGTGCAAACTAATCGCAAATATCTTTAACAAATATTGTCATCACGACATGTTTTCGTATGTGTCATGTGAACAAGCAAAGTTCAAAATTTCTTTTTAAATGAAGTGTGCTATCATTGTTGTGACAAAAGCAACAGGATTTCAAAGCAAACATTGCTTTGTATCTAAACAGTACATTGTCATAAAGCTGTTTCTTTGGCCATACTACGATCGTACTTTCGCCACAGGACTTTCGCTTAAAAAAAATCATAGATAGCCCACAAATCTGTTAACTTTGTTCATGCTGTTATCAAACCTGTTAACTTTGTTCATGCTGTATTCATACTTTAGCTACGGTACTTTCGTTTATATCAGGTCTGTACATTTTCATTAAGCTGTCAAATTTGTTCACACTGTGGTCGTACATTGAGCAAAAGCTGTTCTTTCCTATTGGACATCTTCATCAAGCTGTTAAACTGGTTCGTACTGTGGTCGTACATTCAGCCAAAGCATTTGCTTCCTGTCTCAAAACGGAACCCGAAGAAAGCCACAGAGGGACGCACTCTGGGGAGGATGAGGAAAGGCGGCCAGAGTGGGAGAGAGCCGTGGATTGTGGGGAGAGAGAGAGCCGTGGATTGTGGGGAGAGAGAGAGCCGTGGATTGTGGGGAGAGAGAGCCGTGGATTGTGGGGAGAGAGAGGCGTGGATTGTGGGGAGAGAGAGAGCCTTGGATTGTGGGGAGAGAGAGAGAGGCGTGGATTGTGGGGAGAGAGAGAGAGCCGTGGATTGTGGGGAGAGAGAGGCGTGGATTGTGGGGAGAGAGAGAGAGGCGTGGATTGTGGATTGTGGGGAGAGAGAGCCGTGGATTGTGGGGAGAGAGAACCGTGGATTGTGGGGGATTGTGGGGAGAGAGAGAGGCGTGGATTGTGGGGAGAGAGAGAGAGGCGTGGATTGTGGGGACAGAGAGAGAGGCGTGGATTGTGGGGAGAGAGAGAGGCGTGGATTGTGGGAGAGAGAGAGCGTGGATTGTGGGAAGAGAGAGAGGCGTGGATTGTGGGGAGAGAGAGAGGCGTGGATTGTGGAGAGAGAGAGAGCCGTGGATTGTGGGGAGAGAGAGCTGTGGATTGTGGGGAGAGAGAGCCGTGGATTGTGGGGAGAGAGAGAGCCGTGGATTGTGGGGAGAGAGAGAGAGCCATGGATTGTGGGGAGAGAGAGAGAGCTGTGGATTGTGGGGAGAGAGAGAGAGCTGTGGATTGTGGGTAGAGAGAGAGAGGCGTGGATTGTGGGGAGAGAGAGAGAGGCGTGGATTGTGGAGAGAGAGAGGCGTGGATTGTGGGGACAGAGAGAGAGGCGTGGATTGTGGGGAGAGAGAGGCGTGGATTGTGGGGACAGAGAGAGAGGCGTGGATTGTGGGGAGAGAGAGAGCCGTGGATTGTGGAGAGAGAGAGGCGTGGATTGTGGGGAAAGAGAGAGCCATGGATTGTGGGGACAGAGAGAGAGGCGTGGATTGTGGGGAGGGAGAGCCGTGGATTGTGGGGAGAGAGAGAGGCGTGGATTGTGGGGAGAGAGAGAGAGGCGTGGATTGTGGGGAGAGAGAGAGAGGCGTGGATTGTGGGGAGAGAGAGAGGCGTGGATTGTGGGGACAGAGAGAGAGGCGTGGATTGTGGGGAGAGAGAGAGGCGTGGATTGTGGGGAGAGAGAACCGTGGATTGTGGGAAGAGAGAGAGGCGTGGATTGTGGGGAGAGAGAGAGGCGTGGATTGTGGGGAGAGAGAGAGAGGCATGGATTGTGGAGAGAGAGAGAGAGGCGTGGATTGTGGAGAGAGAGAGCCGTGGATTGTGGGGAGAGAGAGCTGTGGATTGTGGAGAGAGAGAGCCGTGGATTGTGGGGAGAGAGAACCGTGGATTGTGGGGGATTGTGGGGAGAGAGAGAGCCATGGATTGTGGGGAGAGAGAGCGAGCTGTGGATTGTGGGGAGAGAGAGAGAGCTGTGGATTGTGGGGAGAGAGAGAGAGCTGTGGATTGTGGGGAGATAGAGAGAGGCGTGGATTGTGGGGAGAGAGAGAGAGGCGTGGATTGTGGGGACAGAGAGAGAGCCGTGGATTGTGGAGAGAGAGAGAGGCGTGGATTGTGGGGACAGAGAGAGAGGCGTGGATTGTGGGGAGGGAGAGCCATGGATTGTGGGGAGAGAGAGAGGCGTGGATTGTGGGGAGAGAGAGATAGGCGTGGATTGTGGGAGAGAGAGTGTGAGGTAATAATCCACAGAAAGCTGTTAATGGCGGCTAGTGGAATAACAAATTGGACAGCCAGAGCGCAATAAATTCAATTTGCTGCCAAATCCGAGTCAAGAGGGATTCCAGACAAAATAATGGCTTTTAGATTCCCAGGTCTACTTAGCGGGGGGAACAAGCGGGAGTCCTGGCTGGGACTTAAACGTCACGAGTGCTGCCGGCGACAAAGAGTGACCTAAGGAAAATCACCCCACCCCCCCACACACACGCTAATTGTATTCACCAGTGAGAGGAGGGTGAGGGGAGGGGGCGGGTGGTGGTGGTGCAGACGGGGAAGGGGTGAGGGGGGTGGGAGGCGACAGGACTGTCTCCAGATCGGCTTTTCCAGTGTGAGACCGGCACTGCAATCCCTCTGTCTCTTCCCGTCTTCGACTGGCTGTCTGTCTGTCTGTCTGTCTCTGTCTTTGTCTGTTTGTCTGTGCGCCTCCCCCCCCCCCGAATCCCCCCCCCTGCCCCCCCCCCCCCCTCACCCGTACTCTCTCTCTCTCCACGGGTATGAATTGAGAACAATCACTGATTTACATAGTGTTACAATTAATACGTCAATGTATACTATCAGACATTTGAAGAATATGATAATGACAGTCAGTTTCGGTTTTCATTATAATCATGGTTTCGCTCATCAGTATAGGCCGCAATCAAAGATTTGTAACATGCCTTATTTTGTGCTAAATTGTCAAGGATCGAGATAAAAAAAAAAAAAAAAAATCAACGCACAGTTTATTCTACAAAACGAAATACAAACAGCCTTGCATAATGTTACAAGCCGCACGATGTGTCCACAAATATAAAAAAACAAAAAACAACTGAATGTGAAACAACTTGCTTTGTATCTTTTTTTTTTTTTTTTTTTTTTTTCAGGGCGTTTCAACGGTGTGGCCTCTTTCTTTAACTGAAAGACTGAGGGCCGGGAGACAGGACAAAGAATGATGGACTATCAACACTTCTGTGCAGCGCCGCAGTGACTCTTGACGTCGAGTTCAGTGAGAAGACAATACAAGAAGATCAGTTTCAGTGTCAGTTTCAGTTTCAGTAGCTCAAGGAGGCGTCACTGCGTTCGGACAAATCCATATACGCTACACCACGTCTGCCAAGCAGATGCCTGACCAGCAGCGTAACCCAACGCGCTTAGTCAGGCCTTGAGAAAAAAAAGAAAAAAAAAAAAAGAAAAAAGAAAAAAAAAAGGTGAATAAATAATAGATAAGCGTACATAAATAAGTAAATAAATAAATAATAATTATAATATAAAAAAAGTAGTAGTAGTAGTAGTAGTAGTAGTAGTAGTAGTAGTAGTAATAATAAATAAATAAATGAATAGAACAAACAAGAAGAAAGAGGAGAAGAAGCAGAACAAAGAGAAGAAATAATGTGGAGAAGAGCAGAGGAAGGAGCAGAACAAAGAGAAGAAATAATGTGGAGAAGAGCAGAGGAAGGAGCAGAACAAAGAGAAGAAATAATGTGGAGAAGAGCAGAGGAAGGAGCAGAACAAAGAGAAGAAATAATGTGGAGAAGAGCAGAGGAAGAAAGAAGAACAAAGAGAAGAAATAATGTGGAGAAGAGCAGAGGAAGGAGCAGAACAAAGAGAAGAAATAATGTGGAGAAGAGCAGAGGAAGGAGCAGAACAAAGAGAAGAAATAATGTGGAGAAGAGCAGAGGAAGGAGCAGAACAAAGAGAAGAAATAATGTGGAGAAGAGCAGAGGAAGGAGCAGAACAAAGACAGAGGAGACACAGGAACAAAGAAGAAGAAGAAGTCTTCTGTTTTTAAACACCCACTAAATCTTAAAATTTTTTTTTTTATCAGTATGTGATTTTTCTCATCTTCATGTGCATCTCCCTTCTATAGGTCAACGGCCTACACGAATTAATTAAATGCTCCAGTCTGTGTGTGTGTCTCTCTCATTTTCGATCAAACCCTCCTATTACCCTTCATCAGTTAACTGTGTGTTTGTCAAAGGCCAGACTACAATAAACTGTGTCATCGTAATTGTCACTCTCTCTCTCTCTCTCTCTCTCTCTCTGACTGTCTCGTCTGCTGGCCTTTTCAAACATACACACACAGACACACCGACACAGACACAAACACACACACACACACACACACACACACACACACACACACACACACACACACACACACACACACACACACACACACACACACACACAGAGACAAAGCCAACAAGCAGTGACCACCACCACCCACCTCTCTCCAGACTGTTCTGACGCTGGGAGCAACGCGCCGCCGTGACGGCCTTCTGGGCCATGTCCACCACGCTCAGGAGCACCTTCTCCACCTCGCTGGGGCTCTGTCCGCCTCCGGGACCCCCGGCCCCCATCGCCCCGGGCACCCCCACGCCCACCCCCACTCCCACCCCAACGCCAGCGCCGTTGAGGGGGGCGAGGTCGGGTCGTCCCCCCTCGGGCGGTCCGGGGGTCTTGTCCAGGTCCCTGCCGCTGTAGGCGTCGCTGGCCGCGTCGTTGCTGTTGTCGTCCATGTCTGTGGGTGTGGGACAGAGAGAGAGAGAGAGAACTCACAACTTTGAAATTAATGTCACGTCACAGACCCGTGCACACACACACACACACACACACACACACAGAACTTTGACTGTCACGTCACAGACCTGTGTGCGCGCGCGCACACACACACACACACACACACACACACACACGCACACACACACACACGCACACACACACACACACACACACACACACACACACACACACACACACACACACACACACACACACACACACACACACACACACACACACACACACACACATGTGAACCATACCTTGAGCTGAATGACCACAAAAAACAACAAAAACAAAAACAAAAACAAATGACATACTGATGATAAAATCAAAAAGGAAAATAGCGAGTAAATGATAATTTTTATTTAGAAACACATTAAAAAAAAATTTGTCTTTTATCTGAGACTGGGAGCTCTCAGCTCTATGTTGTAACGCACAGAATATAAATATTGCTACATCTCTTGGGACAGGGAGACAGATTCAAGATTCAAGATGGTTTATTCAGTATACGCCTAGGCCCCTTATGAAGGGGAATGTGAACATCATTTGACAAACATTACATCACGACACTGTGAGCATCAATAAACACAGTCAAACAAAAACAGAACTGCATTACAGTTCAATGTTTAGAACAATAAAAGAAAAAACAACAACAACAAAAAACAAAAACAGACAACTTTTTCACGAATTAGCCATTTCTCTGAATTTGGAGAGAGAGAGAGAGAGAGGGGGAGGGGGGGGGGTGGTGACAGAGAGAGAGAGAGGGGGTGGGAGGAGGGAGGGGCAAAGAGTGGAGGGAGTGGATGAATATTGTTTATTTGTATTTGTATTTATATTTCTTTTTATCACAACAGATTTCTCTGTGTGAAATTCGGGCTGCTCTCCCCAGGGAGAGCGCGTCGCTACACTACAGCACCACCCATTTTTTTAGCATTTTTTTCCCCCCTGCGTACAGAATTTTGCCAGGAACAACCCTTTTGTTGCTGTGGGTTCTTTTACGTGCGCTAAGTGCATACTGCACACGGGACCTCGGTTTATCGTCTCATCCGAATGACTAGCGCCCAGACCCCCCACTCAAGGTCTAGTGGAGGGGGAGAAAGATATCGGCGGCGGAGCCGTGATTCGAACCAAGGCGCTCAGATTCTCTCGCTTCCTGAGCGGACGCGTTACCTCTGGGCCATCACCCCACTGTGGGGAAGAGAAGAATAAGCAGAGTTGTGCACACTTCAGCAAGGTGTGAACATGCAGGTTGCCTGTACCGTGGCTGGGGAAGGTGAAAACGGCGAAAAGGGGGAGAACTGGGCCCCGCCTTCCCGCGGCGAGCATTTGACACAGTGGGTAGGAATTCAGTGCCCCGATGGCCCGTAAAGGACTGTGAGACCCTTAACCTTCCCCCTCAGGAAGAGGTGTACACACATGGTCATACCCCCCCCCCCTCCAAACCCCTCCCCCCAAAAAACAAAAACAACGAACCCCCCCCAAAACAAAACAGAACAAAACAAAAAAAGCCACAACAACAACAACAAAACAAAAAACAAAACAACAAAAAAAAAACCGCAGTTATTTCACACAAAAAAAGAAAAAAAGTTCAGCGTTTCAAGACATCAGCGTTGATCGCAGTCTGGATGATTTAAACAGATTGACAAAACTGCGAATATTCAGTTCAGGCCTTTGAAGCCACAGGGGCACGCTATAGCCAATCTAGGCTGCCTTGGAAAATTTACGGACAGAATGCGGACCATATTATTATATCATACTTTGTTCTTAAATCATGCAAGGACGGGACGGGACAACCTGCAGCAAAATGCATGTTATTTCCCTGCTCCTCCCTTACTAGCAGGCTTTGTCGTGGAGCCGATCAGCTGCATTATCAGGAAGCAGCGCAGTGTATGTATGGCCCAACCGAACAACGCACTGTGCAGTGTGTGCCAGTGTCATGCAGAGTCACGCGGTGCAAATGTCTGCCGCTCACACACACACACACACACACACACACACACACACACACACACACACACACACACACACACACACACACACACACACACACACACACATACACACACACACACACACACACACACACACATACACACACACACACACACACACACACACACACACACACACACACACACACACACACACACACACACACAGCAGCAAAGTGCTGGATGCAGCAGTTGTTATACCGTGGAAGTGGAAGTTTGGTGCAGAGAAGCGCAACACCGTTTTGTGTGCATGAGAAACACAGCAGTTTCACACACACACACACACACACACACACACACACACACACACACACACACACACAGCAGCAGCAAAGTGCTGGATGCAGCAGTTGTTATACCGTGGAAGTGTAAGTTTGGTGCAGAGAAGCGCAACACCGTTTTGTGTGCATGAGAAACACAGCAGTTTCACACACACACACACACACACACACACACACACACACACACACACACACACAGCAGCAAAGTGCTGGATGCAGCAGTTGTTATACCGTGGAAGTGTAAGTTTGGTGCAGAGAAGCGCAACACC
The DNA here is from genome assembly GCF_041734735.1 of Babylonia areolata. Classification (NCBI taxonomy): domain Eukaryota; kingdom Metazoa; phylum Mollusca; class Gastropoda; order Neogastropoda; family Buccinidae; genus Babylonia; species Babylonia areolata. The sequence continues at coordinate 34,579,731 of NC_134882.1, forward strand.
GTTTTGTGTGCATGAGAAACACAGCAGCGTTTCACACACACACACACACATACACACACACACACACACAGCAGCAGCAAAGTGCTGGATGCAGCAGTTGTTATACCGTGGAAGTGTAAGTTTGGTGCAGAGAAGCGCAACACCGTTTTGTGTGCATGAGAAACACAGCAGTTTCACACACACACACACACACACACACACACAGCAGCAGCAAAGTGCTGGATGCAGCAGTTGTTATACCGTGGAAGTGGAAGTTTGGTGCAGAGAAGCGCAACACCGTTTTGTGTGCATGAGAAACACAGCAGCGTTTCACACACACACACACACACACACACACAGCAGCAAAGTGCTGGATGCAGCAGTTGTTATACCGTGGAAGTGTAAGTTTGGTGCAGAGAAGCGCAACACCGTTTTGTGTGCATGAGAAACACAGCAGTTTCACACACACACACACACACACACACACACACACACACACAGCAGCAGCAAAGTGCTGGATGCAGCAGTTGTTATACCGTGGAAGTGGAAGTTTGGTGCAGAGAAGCGCAACACCGTTTTGTGTGCATGAGAAACACAGCAGCGTTTCACACACACACACACACACACACACACACACACACACAGCAGCAAAGTGCTGGATGCAGCAGTTGTTATACCGTGGAAGTGGAAGTTTGGTGCAGAGAAGCGCAACACCGTTTTGTGTGCATGAGAAACACAGCAGTTTCACACACACACACACACACACACACACACACACACACACACAGCAGCAAAGTGCTGGATGCAGCAGTTGTTATACCGTGGAAGTGTAAGTTTGGTGCAGAGAAGCGCAACACCGTTTTGTGTGCATGAGAAACACAGCAGCGTTTCACACACACACACACACACACACACACACACACACGCTCGCGTTTCTTTCGACGGTTCTAACATAGAAACGACACTCTCAAGTGTAGAAAACTTACATGAAAACAACAACAACAACAAGAACATGAGAGGATCAAACGTGGTGAGGGCGTGGAGGGGGGGTGTGGGGGTGGGGGGTGGGGGGCGGAGGGTGAGCCGGGGTGGTGAGCAAGGGCGACGGTCGAAGAAGAAAGGAGAAGGGAGGTGGGGGGTGGTGGTGGTGGTGGGGGGGGGGGGGGGGGGGTTAGAGAGAAAGAGAAGGTAGTGGGGGTGTGGGGGAAAAGACAGGAAACAGCGCGGGGCAGAGGACAACAGGTACACGCCTCACCACTTGTGCACTTTGTAAGTCTCCGTATCGCACGTGCTTTCTCCATCACCGCCTGCTGCTTTTACAATTAAAGCAGCTTATGTTTTCTCAAGCTTGGACCAGTAAAGTGTAGACCTGCTTTCCTAGTCAACGCTCTCTCTCTCTCCCTCCCCCCCCCCCCCATCCAACCCCTCCCCTCCTCCTCTTTCTCTTTGAACAAAAACTCCAGCGCTGGCAAGGAATTAAAAATATACCCCCCCAAAACCTTCCCCCCCCCCCCCCAAATCACAGTAAAGGCAGACGATACACAAGTACGCAAACTCCCGAAAGAGACGGACGGAGCAGCAGGGAATCTTTATGCCAGAATTGCTTTTCTGTTTGAACGCAGATGCAAGTATTCCGAGTGTGCGAGCCAGGAGACAAATTATTCTCACGCAACACATAAATGTAATAATTTTTTTCAGCCAACGAGCGCCGCCGAAATTCCCCCGTTCCAGCGTTTGAAGTCGTCGTTATGGAGAACGAGTTTGCCTGGATGAAAGAGATGTTTTCGGCCATCTGCGAGTTGTGTTAATTTGGCGGATTGAGCTGTCTCTACGGGGCTCTGTTGCTATCTCCCCAAATCATGATATAATAACTTTTCCCTTCGCCCCCACCCCGCGGGTGTAAAAACGAAAGGGGTGCAGGATAAAAAGTGAGGGCGGGGATGGTGGCTGTGTCACGGGGTGGAGGGGGGAGGGGGGGAGGAGAGGGGGGGTGGGGGGGGGGTGGAGATCAGCGCCGGCGAGGAGAGAGAGAGAGTGAGAGAGAGTGAGAGTAAGAGAGAGTGAGTGAGAGAGTGAGTGTAAGTGTGTGAGAATAAGAGTGAGTGAGAGAGAGAAAGTAAGTGTGTGAGAGTGAGTGAGTGAGAGTGAGAGAGAGAGAGAGAGTGAGAGGAGAGAGTGAGAGTAAGTGTGTGAGAGTAAGAGTGAGTGAGTGAGTGAGTGAGAGGAGAGAGTGAGAGTAAGTGTGTGAGAGTAAGAGTGAGTGAGTGAGTGAGTGAGAGTAAGTGTGTGAGAGTAAGAGTGAGTGAGTGATAGAGTGAGAGTAAGTATGTGAGAGTAAGAGAGTGAGAGTGAGTGAGAGAGAGAGAAAGTGTGTGAGAGTAAGAGTGAGTGAGTGAGGGAGAGTGAGAGTAAGTGTGTGAGAGTGAGAGAGAGTGAGAATAAGTGTGTGAGAGTAAGAGTGAGTGAGTGAAAGTGTGAGAGAAAGAGAGAGAGGGAGTGAGTGAGAAAAAGTGAGAGTGAGAGAGAGAGAGATGGGGGTGAGAGAGAGGTGAGAGAGAAAGGGAGTGAGGGAGAGACAGGGTGAGAGAGAGAGAGAGAGAGAGAGGGAATGAGGAAGGGAGAGAGAGTGAGAGAGAGATTGAGAGAGAAAGAGAGAGTGAGAGAGAGAGAAAGGCCGGGGGTGGGTGTGTGTGTGGGGGGGGGGGGGGGGGGAGGCGACTGAAGAGAGAATGTTCTCGAGTCGTTCAGCACTCGATATACACTTGCCTGCACGTGTATTTTTGCTGTCAGATGTTTGGAGTTGTTTGTAAATTAATCACCACAAAACAGGAGCCTGAGAAACAGGATTTGTCAGTACCATACCACAAGCAGCGACACCCCTCCCCTCTCCCCCCTCTCCCTCTCCCCCTCCCTAACTCTTCTTCCAGGTTTCCTCCTGCACCACCACCACCACCACCACCAGCACCAGCACCACCCCTTCCCCCCAACTCCTTTCACCTTCTTTTTTCCCTCTGACTTCCATTTCCCCTTTCCACCCCCGACTTTCATTACCGATCGTATTAATGATATCATCCTCAAAGCGTTACACAGGAAATAATATATTGCAGTTATGAAAGTTGCCTCTCCCTCCCCCTCACCTCCACCTGTCTCTCTCTCTCTCTCTCTCTCTCTCAAGCTTTTCGTTTGTTAATTATGTTTGGATTCTATTTCCAAAGGGTGTTCTGTTTCTACTGAGGTTTGATCTGAGGCACAGCAAAAAAAGAAAAAAAAAGAAGATTGAAGGGTGTTTATATATTGACCACTCTCCTTCTCCCATTTTTTTAAAAAAAAGAGAGTTGAACGCTCAGCCATGAAGCGTGGCTTGCTTTTCTGTGTTTTTTTTTTTTTTTTTTTTTTTTTAACACAAAGCAATGTGTGTTTGTTGGAGCGGGTGGGGGGAGTGGGGGGGGGGGCTGTGAGGGGTGGGGGGGTGAACTTTGTAAAGTATAAACCATTGTTCATTACTGTTCTGAGTACGTACGGATAGAAAGGCTTCTTGATGACGTCCCCTCTCTCTCTCTCCATCTGTCTGCTGTCTTCTGTCTGCCCCCCCACCCTCCACCCTCTCTCTCTCTGTATATATATATATATATATATATACACCTTCTCTCATCCCTACTCCCCCCCCCTCCCCCAATCCTCTTCTGCACTCGCCCTCTCTCCATATCCAAACACCACCACTTCACCACCCTCTCTCTCTCTCGTCCTCGACTCCGCTTTTATAAAACGTTCATTTCACCCCCCCCCCCCCAGCAAATACCGACAACGGAAACCTGCCTTTCGTCGGCGCATGCGCAACCAGCCGACGACGCCCCGCCACGATATAAAATGCGCACCGGCTACACTGCACACTCCACGAGCGGCCTTGAGACGTCGCCATCCGAGGGAAAGCACGTGCTAATCGCTGTAATACTGTCATCGCTTGATTGGGAGACGACAGAGGAGACGACTGAAAGCCTCAGGATGCACATTTGGAACCGACAGAAGACGTGTATGAGAGGAGGGGTGGGGGTGGGGGTGGGAAGGGGGGCAGTTGGGGGGGGGGGGGGGCGCTTGCATGCTGCGTTTTTATTGCTGTGGTGATGGAGTTAGTGACGGTTTGGATGAGATGGGGAAGGGGGGGTGGGGGGACGTAGTGGGGGCTGGAATTGGTTACGGGAAAGGGGGGGGGGGGGGGGGGCGGGGGGGGAGGAGGGGTCGGAGGGTGTAGGTGGGGGTGGGGGGGGTGGGGGTAACTGGAAGCGTTGTGAACAGAATTAAAACACCACCAACAACAAATTGATCCAAGCAGCTGAGTGCAACGCAGTGCAGTGCAGTGTAGTGTAGTGTATTGTATTGTTGTGCAGTGCAGTATAGTGCAGTGCAGTGTAGTGTAGTGTAGCGTAGTGTAGTGTATTGTAGTGCAGTGCAGTATAGTGCAGTGCAGTGCAGTGTAGTGTAGCGTAGTGTAGTGTATTGTAGTGCAGTGCAGTATAGTGCAGTGCAGTGCAGTGTAGTGTAGCGTAGTGTAGTGTATTGTAGTGCAGTGCAGTATAGTGCAGTGCAGTGCAGTGTAGTGTAGCGTAGTGTAGTGTATTGTAGTGCAGTGCAGTATAGTGCAGTGCAGTGTAGTGTAGTGTAGTGTAGTGTAGTGTATTGTTGTGCAGTGCAGTATAGTGCAGTGCAGTGTAGTGTAGTGTAGCGTAGTGTAGTGTAGTGTATTGTAGTGCAGTGCAGTATAGTGCAGTGCAGTGCAGTGTAGTGCAGTGTAGTGTACAGTGCAGTGCAGTATAACTTAGTGTAGTTATGGTGTAGTGCAGTGTAGTGTGGTGTTGTGCAGTGTAGTGTACAGTGCAGTGCAGTATAGTGTAGTGTAGTGTAGTTATGGTGTAGTGCAGTGCAGTGTAGTGTTGTGGAGTGTTGTGTACAGTGCAGTGCAGTATAGTGTAGTGTAGAGTAGTTATGGTGCAGTGTAGTGTAGTGTAGTGGTGTGCAATGTAGTATACAGTGCAGTGCAGTATAGTGTAGTGTAGAGTAGTTATGGTGCAGTGTAGTGTAGTGTAGTGCAGTGCAGAGTAGTTATGGTGCAGTGTAGTGTAGTGTAATGCAGTGCAGTGTAGTGTAGTGTAGTGCAGTGTAGTGTACACTCCAGTGCAGTGTTGTGAAGCGTGTTTAGTCTAGTGCAGGGTAGTGAAGTAGGGACGGATGGTATTACTATTTTTGTCACAACAGATTTCTTTGTGTGAAATTCAGGCTGCTCTCCACAGGGAGAGCGCCTCGCTACACTGACAGCACCACCCATTTTTTTGTGTTTTTTTTTTCTGCCTGCAATTTTATTTGTTTTCTTATCGAAGTGGATTTTTCTACATAAGTTTTCCAGGAACAATCCTTTTGTCAACGGCCTAGTACCTACCCACTCTGATTGAGAGAATGTCACTTTTGATATTTTGGGGCACCCTGGATTCGAACTCGCGACCTTCTGAATGCGAGCTCGGCGCTCGGTAAGCACAGAACGACACATAAACCCTGTATAGTGAGCTCTCTGAAACTCACAGCCTTACTCATTCATTTCAATCAATTTTATTATTTTCATGTCACAAGTACGATGTGACCTTGACCTCTAACCCTGAAACGTGATCAGTTTCGGGTTCTCACCACGTCAGTCATGGCACAAAAGGCGTGCTGAAGAAGAACTGGGAGACAAGAAGGAAGCTTATGTCGCATTTGACCTTTGGACCTTGACTTTCAAACAGGGTTCAAGGTCTCGCCACATGCACAGCCAATCCGCTGAACCCAGTTTCATGAAGGCGGGACGGAAGGCTCCATCTCAGCTGTGCCCACTCAATGATGTGGTTTACATGCAGGCGTGGACAAGACTTCCCATCTGCATGAATGCACGCATCACGGACGGACGGACGGACGGACGGACGAACAGTTTGTATGGCACGGAGGGAAGGACGACTGTCACAACTCCCTGAGTCAGGCTTAGCGATGAAAGCGAGAGAGGAGGGCGCAGAGGGGTTGGGGGGGGGGGGGAGGGGGGGGGGAGAGGGGGAGGGGCAGACAGACAGACAGACAGACAGACAGACAGACAGACAGAAAGACACAGAGAGACAGAGAAAGAACGTAGATGGAGGGAGGAAAGAACGATGACAGAAGGAACAAAAATGGCGAATAAATCAGTTTGTAGGCTGCAGAGAACACGGCGGAGGAGGGAAAAAAAACAAAACAAACCCAAACAAACAAACAAAAAAACAACAACAACCCCACAACAAAACAACAACTCAAAATCAAGTGCTGTTCGGGGAATTTGCAGAGGAATACCAAAAACCAGCACAGAACAGTAGGAGAGAGAAGACGAATGGAGTGGAAAAAAAAAAACTGGAAGAAGAAAAAGGAAAAGAAAGATATTAAAAAAAAAAAAAAAAAAGAAAAAAAAAGTGGGGAGGGAAGAAGGCATCAAAGAATCATTACAAAATGATACGGCTCTAAAATACACAGACAGACAGACAGAGAGAGAGAGAGAGAGAGAGAGAGAGAGGGAGAGAGAGGACGGGAGAGAGTGGAAAGGAAGAAAGAGGGTGAAGAAAGAGAGAGAGAGAGAGAGAGAGAGAGAGAGAGAGAGAAAGACCGAGAGAGAGAGAGAGGGAGAGAGAGAGAGAGAGGAGGGGGAAAGAATGGAGGGGAAGGAAGAGAGAGAGAGAGAGAGAGAGAGAGAGAGAGAGAGAGAGAGAGAAGACAGAGAGAGCGAGAGAGAGAGAGAGAGAGAGAGAGAGAGAGCGAGAGAGGGGGAGAGAGAGAGGGAGAGAGAGAGAGAGAGAGAGAGAGAAGACAGAGAGAGCGAGAGAGGGGGAGAGAGAGGAGAGGGAGTGAGTGGAGGGGAAGGAAGAGAGAGGGTGAAGAGAGAGAGAGAGAAAGGAGGGGGAGAGAAAGGAGGGGGAGGAAGAGAGAGGGAGAGGGAGAGAGAGAGGGGGTAGAGAGCGAGA
>NC_134882.1:34591713-34629213 GCF_041734735.1 Babylonia areolata
AAAAAACCCTCAAAAAACAATAACAACAACAAAATAGCGAAAGCAACTAACAACAACAAAAGTAGTCAAAGCAACAAACAACAACAATAACAACAAAAGTAGCGAAAACAACGAAAAACAACAATAACAACAACAAATGTAGCGAAAGCCAAAAAACAACAACAAAAAACAAAAAACAACAATAAAAAACAAAAAAACAAACAAAACAAAACAACAACAAAAAAGCAAACAAAAACAACAACAACAACAACAACCCCCCCAAAAAAAACAACAACAACACAATAACAACAAAAGTAGCGAAAGCAACAAACAACAACAATAACAACAAAAGAAATCAGCGAGAGGAACAAACAACAACAACAACAAAAGTAGCGAAAGCAACAAACAACAACAATAATAACAACAACAAAAGTAAGGAAAGCAACAAACAACAACAATAATAACAACCACAAAAGAAATCAGCGATCAGAACAAACAACAATAATAGCAAGAACAAAAGTAACGAAAGCAACTTTTTGTGTGTGTGTTTTTTGTTTTTTTTTGTTGTTTTTTGTTGTTGTTTTGTTTTTTTGTTTGATCAATGTCTATGAGCACTAAGTAAGTGTGGTGAAACTGAAAGGAGCTACATCCTTCCCCCTCTCACCCCCCCACCCCCCCCCCCCACCCCACCCCCACCTCAATCCTTATCCTACACTAACCCCCCCCCTCCACTCCATCCCCAACACCACCACCCTCACTCAGTCCCCCATGCCCTCACTCTCATTTCATTCGCTTCCCCCTTAACCCCTACCCCCACCGATGAGAAGAAATCTCGAGGAGGTATGTTCAGTGCTTTGTGTGTATCTGTGCAGCTGTCATGAGAAATGAGAAAGAAAAAAAAAAGAAAAGGAAAAAGGAAAGATTATTGTAACAAAGGCTGTTGGAGAGTACATACATACATACATACAGGCTGACAGACAGACATGAAAAAAAAAAAAATCACGGCAAATATTACACCATCTGACAACAAAATCTTCCTGGATTCCCTGCTGTACCCCCCCCCCACCCATCCCCTCCCCCTCCTCCCCAACCCCACCACCCTCCTCCTCCCTCTGCCCCCCCCCCGCTCCCCATCCCCTACCCGCTACACCGACACACACCACAAATGCGTGCAGCATGACTGCAACACACACACACACACACACACACACACACACACACACACACACACAGAGGGGTGTAGGTTACGTGGCTACGATGATGACTTCAAAGACCTCAGCCCCCCCCCCCCCCAACCCTTACCCCAGCCTCCCACACCCTCAGTTTCCATCACCCACCTCTGAAGTCTGCAAAGAACGTTTGCCGGCAAGTGGGAAGAGAGAGAGAGAGAGAGAGAGAGAGAGAGAGAGAGAGAGAGAGAGAGAGAGAGAGAGACAGAGAGAGAGACAGAGAGACAGAGAGAGAGAGAGACGGAGAGAGGGACAGAGACAGAGACAGAGAGACAGTCACAGACACAGACAGAGAGAGTCGGAGAGACAGAGACAGACAGAGAAAGAGACAAAGAGAGACAGAGACAGGAACAGACATGAGAGGCACAGAGAGAACAACAAAACAGAGCCTGGCTTTTCACGATCCGCACCGAACCAACCCCAACCCCCCCCCCCTGCCCCCGCCCCCCCCCCCCCCCCCCGACCCCACGCCACCATACCCTCCCACTCCCCTCACCTCACTCCCTCTGCCCTCACCACGGCCACGCCCCCTCCCTCTCCCTCTCCCTTTCCCGTTCTGTGCTGTCAGTTCACTCACTGCCCTCACCTTGCCCCCATCCTCACACCTCCTCACCCCTCGACCCCCCCCCCCCCCCCTCCCCCACACCCTTGCGAAAGTGTGAATGGCAAAGACATCTGTTTTGTCTAATGCTCCTTATTTCATGATCATCATCATCTTCGTCATCTTCTTCATCATCATCTTCATTATTATTATTTTCATCATCATCGTCGTCGTCGTCGTCGTCGTCGTTGTTGTTGTTATTATTATTACTTTAGTTGTTGTTAGTGGTGCTGGTAATCGTGTTGCTGTTGCGTGTGTCAATATTCTTTCGGTTTTGATGTTTCTTCTTCTTTTTCTTCTTCTCACTGATGTTGCTGTCGTTCCCTTATTCGTCGTTTATCTCTCTCTCTCTTTCTCTCTCTCTCTCTCTCAAACACACACACACAACACACACACACACACACACACACACACACACACACACACACACACAGAGAGAGAGAGAGAGAGAGAGAGAGAGAGGCTTTACAAACAACCTTCGAGTCAGTTCTGAAGCTTGCAGCGAAGCCACTACGATGATAACTGAACCGAATCGGCCAAATTTATAACTGCGGATAATTAGTTAGTCGGCCTAACAATATAGCCTTTTGACATTATATGACTTCACAACGGGTCAATTGACGTCAAAAGGCACACCTGACTGTGCACAGGTGCAAAAAAAAAAAAAAAAAAAAAAAAAAAATGCAAGTGAACTTCAAGATGTACTGGAAACTGCTCTGGTAAACTCCCCAGTGTCTGGTAAACCAAACGCTCAGTCCACAGTTTGTATCAAAACGTCGGGCACAGCCAAATTATCCTGCTGACGTTAGGAGTTTAACGAGATTCGTGGTGATCAGTATCAGTATCAGTATCAGTAGCTCAAGGAGGCGTCACTGCGTTCGGTCAAATCCATATACACGCTACACCACCTCTGCCAAGCAGATGCCTGACCAGCAGCGTAACCCAACGCGCTCAGTCAGGCCTTGAGAAAGAAAAAAAAGAGTAACGATAAAATATAATCGTGGTGAAACTAAAAGGTAAAGGACCAGGCTGTCATGTTGGGTAAGGCACCCAGTAATCGTTCATCCCCAACTGACAGGATCGGTGACCGGTCCCCCCCCCCCCCCCCCCAATGTTAACTTCATTTTTTAAATCATTATCTGAATATTTTGTATTTGTATTTCTTTTTTTATCACAACAGATTTCTCTGTGTGAAATTCGGGCTGCTCCCCACCTGGGAGAGCGCGTCGCTACACCACAGCGCCACCCATTTTTTTGTATTTTTTCCTGCGTGCAGTTTCATTTGTTTTTTCCTATCGAAGTGGATTTTTCTACAGAATTTTGCCAGGAACAACCCTTTTGTTGTCGTGGGTTCTTTTACGTGCGCTAGGTGCATGCTGCACACGGGACCTCGGTTTATCGTCTCATCCGAATGACTAGCGTCCAGACCACCACTCAAGGCCTAGTGGAGGGGGAGAAAATATCAGCGGCTGAACCGTGATTCGAACCAGCACGGTCAGATTCTCTCGCTTCCTAGGCGGACGCGTTACCTCTAGGCCATCACTCCACTACTACCACTACTCTCTTTCTCTCTCTCTCTTTCTCTTTCTGTTCGTGCGTCTATCTCTTTCCCACTTGTAATATGTATGCATATGTATTTAAGTTCCTTTTTTTTAAACTGCATAATTTGAAATTTTAGCAGTGTATAATGTTACGCTTTTGCATGACGTGTTTGTAATATTTCCCCTTTTCACCGAGGGCAGGAAAAACAAGCCAAATGTGCTTATTCCTACTTCTACCCTCAAAAAAAAAAGAGGAAAAGTTTGTTCCTTCGTTCATTCTCTCTACGGCACCCCCCCCCCCTCCGATGCTCCCTCCCTCTCCCGTCCCCCCCCCCCCGTTACCCCCCCCCCCCCTCTGCACCGCTCACCCCTCTAATGATCACTGACGACGGCGGACACACAGTACAACAGTCACGCTTCTGTAGCTCAGGCTTGTTGCTCTACCTCCCCACCCCTCCATCCCCTCCCTCCCTCCCACCCTCTCTGTCTCCCTCTCTCTCCCTCCCTCTCCCCTCCCTCTCTCTCTCTCCCTCCCTTCCTCTTCCTCTCTCTCCCCATCTCTTTCTCTCTCTCCCCCTTTCTCTCCCTCTCCCTTTCTCTCTCTCTCTCTCTCTCCCTCCCTCTCTCTCTCTCCCTCTCCCTCCCCCTGTCCACCTCTCTCTCTCCTTCTCTCTCTTTCTCTCTCCCTCTCTTTCTCTCTCTCTCTCCCTCTCTCCTCCCTCCCTCTGTCTCTCCCTCTCTCACTCTCTCTCCCTCCTCCCTCTCTCTCTCCTCCTTCCTCGATCTCTCTCTCCCTCCTCCCTCTCTCTCTCTCCCCCTCCCTCCCTCTCCCTCTCCCTTTCTCTCTCCCTCCCTCCCTCTCCCCTTCTCTCTCCCACCCTCTCTCTCCTCTCCCTGCCTCTCTCTCTCTCCTCTCTCTTTCTCTCCCCCCTCCTTAAAAAAAAAAAATCTTTTTAGGTAAAATCGCCGACCGCGCAAGCCAGAGCGTCATCAGCAAAGCGTAGCCAGTGCACGCAGTTACCTCCCTTGTGAAACTTTTTTTCCCCCTCCCTCTCTCCCTCCCTCTCCATCACCACCAGAGGCTACATCCTCCTCCTCCTCCTCCTCCACCCTTCCCCCCTCCTCTACCACCGAATGTGTGTGTGTGTGTGTGTGTGTGTGTGTGTGTGTGTGTGTGTGTGTGTGAAGGGTTGAATGGTGTGAGGAGGAGGGTGGGAGGGGGAAGCTCTGTACGTAATGATCATCAAGGGGTGGAGGGAAGGAGTTGGGGGGGGGGGGGGGGAAGATAGTGTTGCAAGGGGGTGGAGGGTGGAGGTGGGGGAAGACAGTGTTGCAAGGGGGTGGAGGTGGGGGAAGACAATGTTGCAAAGGGGGTGGAGGGTGGAGGTGGGGGAAGACAATGTTGCAAAGGGGGTGGAGGGTGGAGGTGGGGGAAGACAGTGTTGCAAGGGGGTGGAGGGTGGAGGTGGGGGAAGACAGTGTTGCAAGGGGGTGGAGGGTGGAGGTGGGGGGAAGATACAGTGTTGCAAGGGGGTGGAGGGTGGAGGTGGGGGGAAGATACAGTGTTGCAAGGGGGTGGAGGTGGAGGTGGGGGGAAGATACAGTGTTGCAAGGGGGTGGAGGGTGGAGGTGGGGGAAGACAGTGTTGCAAGGGGGGCGGAGGGTGGAGGTGGGGGGAAGATACAGTGTTGCAAGGGGGTGGAGGGTGGAGGTGGGAGACGACAGTGTTGCAAGGGGGTGGAGGGTGGAGGTGGGGGGAAGACACAGTGTTGCACAAGGGGGTGGAGGGTGGAGGTGGGGGGAAGACACAGTGTTGCACAAGGGGGTGGAGGGTGGAGGTGGGGGGAAGACACAGTGTTGCACAAGGGGGTGGAGGGTGGAGGTGGGGGGAAGACACAGTGTTGCACAAGGGGGTGGAGGGTGGAGGTGGGGGGAAGACACAGTGTTGCACAAGGGGGTGGAGGGTGGAGGTGGAGGAAGACACAGTGTTGCACAAGGGGGTGGAGGGTGGAGGTGGGAGGAAGACACAGTGTTGCACAAGGGGGTGGAGGGTGGAGGTGGGGGGAAGACACAGTGTTGCACAAGGGGGTGGAGGGTGGAGGTGGGGGGAAGACACAGTGTTGCACAAGGGGGTGGAGGGTGGAGGTGGGGGGAAGACACAGTGTTGCACAAGGGGGTGGAGGGTGGAGGTGGGGGGAAGACACAGTGTTGCACAAGGGGGTGGAGGGTGGAGGTGGGGGGAAGACACAGTGTTGCACAAGGGGGTGGAGGGTGGAGGTGGGGGGAAGACACAGTGTTGCACAAGGGGGTGGAGGGTGGAGGTGGGGGGAAGACACAGTGTTGCACAAGGGGGTGGAGGGTGGGGGTGGAGGTGGGGGGAAGACACAGTGTTGCACAAGGGGGTGGAGGTGGGGGTGGGGGGAAGACAGTGTTGCAAAGGGGGTGGAGGGTGGGTGTAGGTAGGAAGACACAGTGTTGCACAAGGGGGGGTGGGGTGAGGGTGGGAGGGGGTGTGGGGGGCTGGCACCGTGGCACAACAAATCCTGTGGACTGCGTGGAGTGTCCCCACTCACCCCCACACACCCCTACAACTCTGACTGCCTCCTTCCTGTTCGCTGGCTGACTCTGAACTCTCTTCTCCTCTCCTCTTCTCTCCCTCCTTCTTCCCTTCCCTCCATCCTCCTTCTTTCCTTCCTTTCACACAACTCACTGGCGCTGGGGAAGAGAACAGGGTGGGGGGGTGGGGGTGGGGTGGGGGTGGGGGGTGGAGGGGGGAAGGGGCGCGTGGGGTGGGGGTAGGCTGTCGGGTGGATTAGGGGAGGGGTGGGGTGGGGTGGGGTGGAGGAAGCGCGCTAGTGTAGAAGTTGAGAAGAAGAAGAAGGGTTTGGGTGGTGGTGGTGGTGGTGGTGGTGGGAGGGTGCTGGCGAAACCTGAAGAGATCTGAGAATGGATGATGATCCATGGGCTGGTGGGAGGAGGGTGTTGGGGAGGGGGGGGGGGGGTAGGAGGAGTTGGTTGTTGGGAAGAAGATATTCAGATGGGGGAGGAAAAAAAAAGAAAGAAGAGAATCTGTTCTTTCATGACATGGGGTGAGAACAACGACGTGGTTTTCTTTTCTTCTCACTCCCCTCGTCCTTTCAACCCCCCCTCTCTCTCTCCCCCCCCCCTCCACTTCCCCCCCCCCTACCCCCCCCCACCCTTATTCTGCCTCGTCTCTCTGTTTGGGTTGTAAGCCAGTTCTCTCGGCGTGTTGGGTGAAACTGATGAAACTCAAACTGCCATTATCTGGCGATGTCGTTAACCTGCTCTCTCTCTCTCTCTCTCTCTCTCCCCCCCCCCCCCCCACACACACACAACCCTCCTCACATACACGTGCACACGCACGCACTCCGTAACCTTCTGTTTTTGGGGGGTGGGGGGTTGGGGTTGGGGAGGGACTCATTCCGAAGTTCAAATTTTGTTTATAATGCGTACAGAAATCGATATATCCATAAAAAATATAAACCAAAACAAAAACAAAATAAAGAAAAAAGAAAAAAAAGAAGATAAATAATTGAACTGATGATGATGGTTATGAAATAAATATAATTATGTATAAAATAAACGCCAAATTAAAAAAAACAACAAAAAACAACAGCAGATTAGCAGAGTATTTTCGTGGAACCCCCCCACTGCCCCCCCCCACCCTCCCCCCCAAAAAGGCGTCAGACAAAAAACAACAAGAGCTTAAGACTTAACATTTCTCACCGATCTTCCTTCTTATCGTGCTAAAGTGAAAACAAGAGAGGCAAGGCCTTCAAGACTCACTTGTGATAAATTAAGTCCCCTAGCATTAATTACAGAGTAATTTCCCTTTTTTTACTATCTGCAACAAAACGTTTGCAAAATAAATAAAAATTCCATGCTTAGCAAAAGACGTTCCTGTTTGAACAAAAAATGATAATAATGACTGCTCTTGTTGTTGGGTCAGAATATCAGATCAAAGTGCCAAGTTTAGAGAATACAAAAAATATAAATATAACAGTAAATGCAGTTTGCATATAATTAGGCTTCATTTAAAAAAAAAAAATTGTGCCCATCCCAGAGGTGCAATATTGTTTTAAACAAGATGACTGGAAAGAACTGAATTTTTCCTATTTTTATGCCTAATTTGGTGTCAACTGACAAAGTATTTGCAGAGAAAATGTCAATGTTAAAGTTTACCACAGACACACACACACGCACACACACACACACACAGACAACCGAACACCGGGTTAAAACATAGACTCACTTTGTTTACACAAGTGAGTCAACCAGTATCACCACAAAGCTTGAGGCAGGTGGAGAGAACACCGAGAAGAAGACACAGACAGTGACAAAGAGAAACGTGCATGCCAGGCACCTAGATACGACACAGACAAAGAACAAGGACAAAGGGCACAGAAATATTGATATACAATACTATGTAGTATTGAAGAACATACCCATGCTTAAAAAAAAAAATGACGCACACTAAGTTTCTTCAAAGAGTGGGCTCTCCTTATCACAGTCTCTGTAATCATAATATGTGTGTTTTTGCATGTGTACGCTTACGCATTACCATGTGTGTGTGTGTGTGTGTGTGTGTGTGTGTGTGAGCGCCCGCGCGCACGCGTGTAAGTGGTGCGTTCCGTTCAGGCGAACCCACTGCATGTGTCAACACGGGTAAATGAAGAAGCGTTGTAAAAACAACAACAACAAAAAACCGTTCTGTCAAACTTCGTTGAAATGGTTCTTTGTTTACGTTCATTCTATTTCATGTTACTTTTCGTGTCCTTTGTTGAGAGAGAGAACACACACACACACACACACACACACACATCACTTCCCTTCGGAGACAGACGCCACGAGTCAGGCGCCACCTGCCAATTGTGCAGTTTGACAGACAGAAAAATAAAGATAAATGAATAAAAAAATAAAACAAATGAATAAAGTAGTAAGTGATAATAAAACAAGTGAAAAGCAAACTAGTCAAAGATGTTAGAAACATGTGTAAAGAACAATGTTACTGCAGCGTCGCGTTTGTAAGAATGCACTTGTTGTTTGTTTAGTGTTGTGTTTCGTTCTCTTGCTCACACACACACACACACACACACACACACACACACACACACACACACACACACACGCACACACATGAGGATGGGTGATGGTGGGAGTGGGTATGGTGGGGAGGGAAACGGGAGGGGGACGTGGTGGGGGGGTGGGGGTGGGGGTGGGGGGTGGGGGGTCATGCATGTGTGTGTAAAAAGACAAGTCGATAAGAGACAGGCTGAAGACGACAAGAACGCCGACATTTAACAGCCCTGAGAGATGACTGTATCCTCTGCACTGCAAATTGCCCGCCCCCCTTCACACACACACACACATACACACACACATACACACAAACACACACACACATACACACACCAAGACACACACACACCAGTCCACAGCTGGTACATATAAAACCTAGTGCTTTTATTTCTCTCTCTCTCTCTCTGTCTCTCTCTCTCAAAAATGGTGTCGTTTCTTTTCTCCTGTGTGTGCGTATACATACGTTCCTCAGAGAATTAAGAGAGAGGGTTGGGGGTGGGGAGGGAGAGAGAGAGAGGGAGGGGGGAACGCAAAGAAATGGGGGGAGGGAGAACGGTAGACAGAAAGAGAGAGGTATAGACACAGAGATAGAGACACAGAGAGAGAGAGAGGGGAGGGGGAGGGGGAGAGAGAGAGAGGGGACACAAAGAAAGGGAGAGAAGGAGAACGGAAGACAGAAAGAGAGAGGTATAGACAGAGAGAGAGGGGGAGGGATTGCGGGGGGCGGGGGGCGGGGGGCGGGGGGGTCGGGTGGGTGGGGGTGGGGGGTGGGGGGCAGAGACAGAGATAGAGAGTAAAACAGAAAGGCAGACAAAGAGAAAGATAGACACACAGAAAAGGAACGCGTGCATGTGCAAGTGTCGACATTAATGTCTGTCTCCTTGCGTCTTAGCGCACATGCGTTCGCATGCACGTGTCAGCACGCTTCATCATGCGCACGTGTGTGCATGCGCGTTGGGATATAAAGCTTGTTCCAATGGGAAGAGAGTGGGGGGGCGGAGGGGTTGGGGGGGAGGGGTTGGGGATGGGCGGGGTTGAGGGGGGGGGGCGAGAGTGGGGTGTTGAAGAAATATATACGCTTCGAAACGTTCAGGGTTAAACGTCCCATATCGCCACTGCAAGTAAACATCTTTTATTGCAGGCCTATTGATTCAGAGCGTCTCTCTGTCTCTGTCTCTGTCTTTCTCTCTCTCTCTCTCAAACACACACACACACACACAAAACTTTCCTTCATGCACAGCAGGAGGTACTGCATTAATCTCTCTCTCTCTCTCTCTCACTCTCTCTCTCCCTCCCTCTCTCTCTTTCTCTCATTGCTCTTAAACTGTTGACAACCTCTCCTCCTCCCCCTCCTCCTCCTCCTTTTCTCTCACCTCCCTCTCACTTCCCCCTTGTCGTCTTGTGTCGATCAATATCGAATGCCGGATGTTTAAAGCGTCAAATGGCACTCCCTGTCACGGTGAAATCGTTCCTTCTGTCTTTCCTCCCGACCACTTGTGTTTTACTGTGCTCTTTCTTTCTTTCTTTCTGTTCTTTCGTTGTGTGTGTGTGTGTGTGTGTGTGTGTGTGTGTGTGTGTGTGTGTGTGTGTGTGTGTGTGTGTGTGTGTGCTGAAACGGGGCAACATGTGTACGGTTGTACCTTTCAAGAAACGGTTTCAATCGTATCCCCACCACTTTGTTTGTTTGCTTGTTTTAGGCAAACAATCATAAACAATGAATGAAATGCTGTGCACGTCCACACACACAGACACACACACACACACACACACACACACACACACACACACACACCACACACACACACACACACACACACAGAAACACACACACACACACACACAGCGCTTGCAGAAACACCAATAACTGAAACCATTAGGTATTTTCATGGTCACTACAAATCAGTATATCATGTGTTTGATTGTCTGACATTTTAAAGTATTTCAGCACCGTTTGATGAATCGAAATCATTAAATCATCAACCACTATGGAGAGTTCCGCTTTAGTGTTGGACAGAAGAAATCATTTTTACTGATACCTCCGGTAATTTGGACTTGTACTTTTTTTCCCCCGTCTGCTTGTTCTTTTTGTTTTGGTTCTCCTCCTCCTTCCTTCTTCTTTCATTTAACGTCTTTAAAAACTCTGTGTGTGTGTGTGTGTGTGTGTGTGTGTGTGTGTGTGTGTGTGTGTGTGTGTGTGTGTGTGTGTGTGTGTTTAACGGATCTTAACACGCTCGCAGTACATAGATTCTATTTCCGTCCAAATGACTAAAGCGCGTGGACGTTAATTCGAAGTGAGACGTACATTATGTTCAAACAACATGGCGCAGGCAAGGGGAGTAACTCTATCTCATTCTCACTCCCCCTCCTCACCCCATTCCCTTTCCAAAATCGCACGAGCGCGCGTGTACGTGGTAATCTACGCAGTGATTCAACAGATGCACGTGCCCTGCCGATACGACATCAGCAGTCACAGGGAACGCCACTGGCTGTTGCTGAATAAAAGGAGAAAGAAAAAAAAAGGTGCTGGGGGAGGAGTGGGGGTGTGGGGGTGGGGGTGGGGGGTCGCTGATCGATCAAAGGTCGCGGTGACCTTAAGGACCACTGATTTGTCTGAGGGCCCGAGAAATAATTTCTCTTTCTCTCCTTCCCTTTTTTTTTTTTTTTTTCTCCTTTTCGATGGGTTCTCGATTTGTCAGTGCTTTGTTTAAAGAAAGTGTCGTTTATATACACATACTTAAGTTTCAACTACTTGTAAACTTCTGGGAGTGGGTGAGAGTAATGGTGCGGGAGTTGAGAAGTATACATATGTATGTATGTATGTATGTATGTATGTATGTATGTGTGTATGTATGTATGTATGTATGTGTGTATGTATGTATGTATGTGTGTATGTATGTATGTATGTGCGCGCGCGCGCCGTGTGTGTGTGTGTGTGTGTGTGTGTGTGTGTGTGTGTGTGTGTGTGTGTGTGTGTGTGTGTGTGTGTGTGTGTGTACAACAGTTCGAAACTTCGCAGAGAAAAAAAAAGAAGGTTGCATGGATAAATCGAAAGTCTTCAGAGAAAGCTTTCACTTTAAAAGAAACAAACAAACAAACAAACAAACAAAATCCATATTACACTGTCATCCTGAAAGAGCAGGAGATGATACTGGAGATACCTCCACCAAAAGAAAACAGCGATAACATTCCCTTTATCACAAAAAAACCCAAAACAACACACAAATTCCCTTTATCACAAAAAAAAGAAAGAAAAAAAAAGAAAAAAAGGAGTCTTTTGATGAACAGTTCTTGTCAGGTCCACAGTATTATTATATATAACTATACGCCTAGTAATATGATATATACTTGTACAGAAGATTACCGCTGCACCCCCCAGAAAAGTTGTATCGCTATCAACCGAGCAAAGACCTCAGTTCCCGAACTAAAGGGTTTTTTTTAGTTTTCCAATAAATCCGTGTGATCTCCACCTATCCCCCCCCCAAAAAACCCCTCACACACACACAAAAAAAGAGATCGAGGTCTTTTTCCTACCTGTTTGGATGACGCTCAACAACTCCTACCTGCTTTGCTCCTCCTGTTGTCAACCCCTCTCTGCAGCCCATAAAGTCCGCCGGGCCTGCCAATTGAAGGCAGTAAAACAAAGGGGGAAAAGCACGTAATAAAACAAAGCGAAAAGCGTGCAATAAACCCACTAAGCTCTTCACAACCCTCTTTATGAGGGCTAAGGTAGGGTGGGAGGGGAAGGGGAGGGAGGAAGGGGAAGCAGTGTGTGTGTGTGTGTGTGTGTGGGTGGGTGGGTGGAGGAGGGGAGGCGGAGGGGGGGGGGGTAGGGTACGGGAGTACTTACGCTTGTTCTTCTCAGGCTACGGTCATGAGAGAGTGTCGCATGAGACGACTGAAACAACTCTTCGGTTGTTTTTTTTTTTTTTGGTTTTTTTTTTTTTTTTTTTTCGTGCAGGGCCGAAACCTTCAATGTGATATCAAAGTGCGAGCTGCACGACCAAACACACAGGTTAATTAAGGCTTACGTTCAACGTTGGGTTCGTGTGTGCTTCGACGAAAGGTTTGTCGAAAGGTTGGGAGTCTGATAACCCCCTCCCTCCTCCCCCACCCTCCCCCCAACCCTGCTTCCCAGCCACCCCCTCCATCCCTCCATCACTCCATCCCCACCAGTCCAGAGTGTTTTACTTCAAGCCGGCCTTCTCACTGAACATGAAACAAGTGCAGTCACTTTTTATTTTGTTGGTCGCACTTTGCAGATCAGCAATGATACTGGCATGACAAAGACACACAACTTCAAAGCCAGTGCTGCTTAGGAATAGCACATACCCGTAGCTTACGCATGCACACACACGTACAAGTGCGCGCGCACGCAAGCACGCACACATACACAAGCACGCACACACGCACACGCACACACATATACAAAAGAGTCCAGTGGGTTCATTGTTATATGTTTATCAATTTGAACTGGTTCTTCATTCCAATGATTAGAGAGAGAGAGAGAAAGAGAGAGAGAGAGAGGGGGGGAACAAAGGAATGTAGAGGGTCACATCAGGATTCGCTTTCATTCATATTGTATTAGTTCCTAATATTCTTGTGAACCATCCCAATATGAAGCCAGTCTCTACAGGTGACAATGGAATTGTATGTTATTCCTTAAGTCTTCTGCTCCAGTTGTGGTAACAAGTAATGACCAATAAGGAAAAACAAAAAAAAAAAAACAAAACAAAAACGTTTTCATCCAAGAAACGACCTATCTCTCTCCTCACTTTTCACCCTTCACCCCCACCAACTATCCCTCCACCCCCCCCACCTCCGTCCTTCCCACCCCCTCCCCACCCCTCCACTCTTTCCCCCTCCTCCCCCCCCCCCCAACCATCCCCTCCCCCACCCTCACACGCCTTACCCAACCCACTCGAACAAACAGCTCATCAATCTCTTCCATCTCGAGAACAAGCAATTAATAAGGAGACGGTGTGCAATCCAGCACTATCCACAACCACCAACACTTGGACCACAACACCGCCCTCCCCTACACACACACACACACACACACACACACACACACACACACACACACACACACCAATTAACAGACCAAACCCATTCCTCCTGATTGCAATGTCTCCTACCCGCACTGCCAAACGTCTGCCGTGACGTGTCTTTCGATTAGCAACAAACGGCACTAAAAACAGGCCGGATGGTGTTGCGTTAGCGTGTTTGCTGTTTCTCCGATCGCAACAGCGTGTGTGATTGTTCGAGCGCCTTCTGTGTTTTTTGCCTTGTAAGTGCTGGTCCTTCTCTCTCTCTCTCTCTCTCTCTCTCTCTCTCTCTCTCTCTCTCTGTGTGTGTGTGTGTGTGTGTGCGTGCGTGCGTGCGTGCGTGCGTGAGGTATTCTTTGTGCTGGGCGTGGTAAGTGGATGCTGATAAGTGATGCTAACAGGCACTGATTATCACAGTGCAACAAAATGAAGTGGGCGAGTGGGAAGACATGAACCTTGTATTGTATTGTATTGTATTGTATTGTACTGTACTGTATTATATTGTATTGTATTGTAGTATAATGTAGTGTAGTGTAGATAGTGCATTGTACTGTAGTGTAGTGTAGTGCAGAAAAGTGCATTGTAGCGTAGTGTATTGTATCGCAATTTACTGAATCTACTAAGTCATATTGAATTGTACTGCATTGTATTGATTTACGTCTTGGTGACAACAAATTTCTCTGAGGACGTAAACTCGGGCTGCTCTCACCAGGAGAGCGCGTCGCAATAGTGCAGCGCCACCGCTATTTTGTGCGTGCGAGTGTACTTGTTTTCCTAACAAAGTGTTGTTGTTGTTTTTTTCTAAACAGGGGTTTATTTCACCAGCCAGGGATAACCCCTTTCGTTCCCGTGGGTTCTTTCACGTTGCACCAGGTACATGCTACACAAGGGACCTCGGGCGTATCCGAATGACTAGCGTCCAGACCACCACTCAAGGTGTACAGCGAGGGGAAGAGAATATTGGAGAGTGTGGGGTTCGATCCCGAGTCTCCTCGCTTCCTAGGCGTCACCCTTGAGCAGCCATTCCACACTCAGTGAAATGCCACCCACTGATACCTGCATCCAGTGTGGGTGGTCTGACTGATGGGCGGTGACACACCACACAGCCATCAGGACGAAGCAAGAATCGCCCTCCCCCCCACACCACTCCCCCCTACATCATCATCATCATCATCATTTGCCACTCATGCGTGGAGTGATGGCCTAGGGGTAACGCGTCCGCCTTGGAAGCGAGAGAATCTGAGCGCGCTGGTTCGAATCACGGCTCAGCTGCCGATATTTTCTCCCCCTCCACTAGACCGTGAGTGGTGGTCTGGACGCTAGTCATTCGGATGAGACAATAAACCGAGGCCCCGTGTGCAGCATGCACTTAGCGCACGTAAAAGAACCCACGGCAACAAAAGTGTTGTTCCTGGCAAAATTCTGCAGAAAAATCCACTTGACTTGGATAGGAATGACAAATAAAACTGCACGCAGGAAAAAATACAAAAAAAAAAGAGGGTGGCGCTGTAGTGTAGCGACGCGCTCTCCCTTGGGACAGCAGCCCGAATTTCACACAGAGAAATCTGTTGTGATAAAATGGAATACAAATACAAATCCTCCTCTTCCTCCTCCTCCTCCTCCTCATCATTAGAATTCATAATATTAAAAGAAAGACACCCCTTTTCTGTCACTTCAGCTCCAGTCCTTGTCAACGGATTAACCGGCGTTCTGCTGCTTTATATATATATTTTTTAATCTGTTTTTTCTCTTCGTAGTCTGTTCACCCAC
This sequence comes from Babylonia areolata, assembly GCF_041734735.1. Taxonomy (NCBI): domain Eukaryota; kingdom Metazoa; phylum Mollusca; class Gastropoda; order Neogastropoda; family Buccinidae; genus Babylonia; species Babylonia areolata. The sequence goes on from NC_134882.1 coordinate 34,606,979, forward strand.
GTACACATAATGAAGTTAGAGAAATCCGGGGTGTCCGTGCAGCAGGTCGCCACAAAAAATCAACAACTAGATTGAAGACAACACGCTCTTCTCTGTCGCGTCAGCGGTGGTGAGCGTTGTCTGCATGTTCTTCTTCTGGTCGAAAGGTCTTTGATTACCCCCACCACGCCTCAAAGTGACAGCGAACAATCTTCATTGACAATCCTTCCTCGACCCACTGAAAACGTGTCTTAAAACTCTTTAAAAAAAACAAACCCAACAAAAACAAAAAAACAAAAAAACAACAACAAACAAACAACAACAACAACAACAACAAAAAACCACAAAAACACCGTGTCAAATCCGGTTTAGAAATTCCCGCAAAGATGAAACATGAAAATGCACAAAAAAGCCCAAACACACACACACACACACACACACACACACACACACACACACACACACACACACACACACGAGCGCGCGCGCGAAACAGTTTTCACCTCACGTCCACCCATACCGTCCCACATCAGCAACCCCCAGCGCCCCTCTCCACTGTTCCTTCCTCCCCCTCCCCCTTCCCTGTCCTCACTCCTGCCACCCCATCTCCATCACCCACCCCATCTCCATCACCCCCCATCTCCATCACCCACCCCATCTCCATCACCCACCCCATCTCCATCACCCACCCCCTCTCTGTCACCCCCCCCGCCCCCTCCCACTCCCTGACTCTCAAGACGTGCGGACGGGTTCATAAGTCTCCCGACAGACCCAGCAAGAGGAGGGCGGGGAGGAGGTCAATCCTGTCTAAACAGACAGACAAACACAATTATTTCCTCCAATGGCGGGGGGACTTCGGCTTGATGCGAGCCCCGCCAATGAGAGCGCGGCTTTTAGATGCCCGGCAAGGTTGTGACATCTATCACGTCCCATTTTCTGGCTGTCTGGAACCCTCCCACCCACCACCACCATCCACCATCCACCTTCCCCTCTCCGCTGTCTCCCCAACCTCTGCCTTTTCTTGGCTCTCTCTCTCTCTCTCTCTCTGCCCCCCCCCCTCTCTCTTTCTGAGGACACCAGAATAACCGGATCCCGTGAATAGAAGGGCATTGTTACAGAACGTCTCCAAGTGGAGCAGGGTGGGTAAGACTCCACCAGTCGGGATGCACGAGTGCTGGAGTGGTGGTGATGGTCTGCCCAGGAAGCCAGGGTCCTGGCTTCATTACTCGCAAGGACTGGGTTCTGCCCCCCTGCCTTCTGCCACACACTGATACCTGCATCCAGTGTGGGTGGTCTGACTGATTTGTATGTGTATTTGTTTTTCTTTTTACCACAACAGATTTCTCTGTGTGACATTCGGGCTGCTCTCCCCAGGGAGAGCGCGTCGATACACTACAGCGCCACCCATTAAATTGTTTTTCCTGTGTGCAGTTTTATTTGTTTTTCCTATCGAAGTGGATTTTTTTCTACAGAACTTTGCCAGGAACATCCCTTTTTGTTGCCATGTGTTCTTTTACGTTCGCTAAGTGCATGCTGCACACGGAGACCTCGGTTTATCGTCTCATCCGAATGACTAGCGTCCAGACCACCACTCAAGGTCTAGTGGAGGGGGAGAAAATATCGGCAGCTGAGCCGTGATTCGAACCAGCGCGCTCTGATTCTCTCGCTTCCTAGGAGGACGCGTTACCTCTAGGCCATCACTCCACTTGATGGTCTGTGACACACATAAATAGCCATCATGACGAAGCAAGAATCGCCCTCCCCCCACCCCTCCCACCCCCCTACCTGCCCTCCCCCCAAAACTGAACAGTTTGCTGGGTTTCAAACATCTGAAACCTCAGGCCGATTCTTCAAGTCGATGGTGCAAACAGCAGTTCATTGTTCAAACAGACGATTCTTGCAACTGACTATACAGACGGTGACGAAAAGTCAGCCACGGCCCTATGGTGCTGCCGATGCAATGAAGGGTACCATTTTGCGACCCAGAAATCGCTGTTACAGGGGGAAAATCGATTTTTCCACTGTCAAGTCTCACAGCTCAGCTAGGGAGAGTCCTTCCATTGTTACAACTGGAGTCTTGTTTGGAAATGTTAGGAAAATATCTTCTCGTCGTTCCACCTGGTACTTCAATCTGTAACGTCGCCATTTCGCTGCGTTCAATGAACAAACAGCTGAACAGCTGTCTCCATCTGTCAAGGCTGGTGTTGCAGCTTTTCCAGCTGAATAAGTCCTGCTGTCGTTACAAATGGCAGCTTGCCCAGAACTATCTCGCTATTTGTTTCATCTAATGTCTCCACGAGACAATGTTTTCCACGGTTACAACTGATAACATAATAAGAACATTTTCCGGCGCACAAATAGCTAATTCCTCGTCTGGAACTAACTGGATGCTTATTGCAACCGATACTTCTACGGGGACGGGGGCTGTTTCAGCGCTGTTTGCAGACAGACCTGTCTTTCCGGAGGTAACCCAGCACCGCGCGGGAACCGTCCTGCCGCCGGCACGCAACCAGCCAACAAACACTGATGCCTCGACAAGCTGACTGTCCGGGGAAGGGCCAACTGATGATCCAACCCTCTCCTCACCAACCCCCCCCCCTCTCCGCCCCCCTTGCCCCCTCTTCCACACCCCACTCCCCCCACCCCCCATCTTGCACACGGAAGTTTGGAGCATGCCGGGGTGGTGGCGGCGTGCACGCCCAGGGCGCACAGAAGCAGGCCGCAGTGTGGAGGAATCAATGGCGGGCCTTGCTGGCGACGGAATTGGTTTCTGCTTCTCCGGTGATTATCTCCTCTTGTGGCGGAGGGCGTGCCGGGGCAGGGGAGATCATCTGCCGGCACTCTGTTAGGTCCTCCACACCCCGCCCCCTCCCCCCCTGGCCCCCCACACACACCACACACTCCCCACTCCGCACATGGAGCTTGTCGTTAGGGGGGAAGGGTGGGAGAGGGGGTAGGGACTGGGAGGTCGGAGGGTGAGGATGGTCGTAAGGGATGGTGGGGGGTGGTTGGGGGGGGGGGGTGGAAGGGGAGGAAGAAGTTGTGTGAATGTGGTGGCGCCCCCACCACCCCTCCTGCCTGTTATGTTAGTGGCGGGTCCTCTGTGTGAGCCGTCATCGTGGCAGTGTCAATCATGTTCAATCACGGGCGAGGAGGAATCTGAGTGATGCTTTGGCTCTGGCACTGCTGAAGGTGCCACGGTTCACGCCGTCAACAGCAAACTTCCTGCATTCTACATGGAATTTTGAAAGCTGTGCGACCGCCCTTCCTTACAGAGAAATCCTTTGTATCATCACCCAGCTACATGCTGATCGATATTTCATGTCATGAACCATACTCAAAGCTTTATAATACTTTTGTGAGTGCGGTGCATATAGGGGAACAACAACAGGCATTAATGAACAGAACATGACAATCACATGGACGAGAGAGAGAGAGAGAGAGAGAGAGAGAGAGAGAGAGAGAGAGGAGGGACGTTTAAACACCCAAATAAACAAGAGAGGAGAGAAAGAAGGAAATGTGGATAAAAATAAAGACAGAGAAAGACGGTACTTGGGAGCAACAGGCGCCAGTGGCATTGCTTGGTTCTAACTTTTTTGACAGTTACACGTGACTAAATGCCTACGTTGACCGAACTACGCCATTGGTCAGTTCCATACTACGCACAGTTCGTAGCGGGTTACGACCATACTAGGCTCTTCCGTCCGAGCAATGCAAACTGGCTCCAAGGAGAATAAAATAATGACCACCCACACCCACCCTCCCAGCAGAAAAGGGACAAAGGAACATCCCGACCTACACTCACACGTACAAAATCTACAAGAAGGAAAGAAGGAAGGAAAGAAGGCAAAGAGACAGAGATAACAAAAAAAAAAGAAAGAAAAAAAAGCTCTCGTCGGGGCAATCCCAAAAGGAAAGAATGAAGGGCTCTCCATTATAAGCTCCCTGTCCCTCTGAACCCGAAAACAGCTGAAAGGTTCCATTCATCCATCCATCCATCCACCCACCCATCCATCCATCCATCCATCCACCCACCCGTCCTGCCTCCCTCCCAACTCCCCCCTCCAATCCCGTGCGGTCAGCCAGCTCATCAGGCTGTCAGGGTCAGCAAGATGGACAACCAGCCTATCTGACCATTACCCACAGAGGTCCAGACAGGTCCAACAAGCCGGCCACAGACATCTTGTCTTCAGTGCCTTTTTTTTTTCCTGCAGTACAACCTTGCTTGCTCCCTGGCTGTTTTTTTTTTTTTTTTTTTTTTTTAACCCCCTGCTCCCCTTTCCTCTCTTCCGCCCTCCCTGCCCCTCAAATACCCAGCCTGTCACAGCGAATGGTCCTCCGCTTCCTTCTCCTTAAGCAACCCTTCCCCCCCCCCTTTTTTCCCCCCTTCTTCCCTCTTCTCTTTGCCTATGCATGTGTCTCTGTGTGTCTGTCTTTATCTCTCTCTCTTTGTTTTTGTTCACGCTGAATGATTCATTATTTCATACTGTTTCTTGAGCCCTTCTTCAGTTTGGGGGCTGTAGGCCTGACAAATAAATGGGGGTGGGGGTGGGGGTGGGAATCTGGAATCAAAAACAAAGATAAACGATGTGTTCATCTGGATCAAATAAAAGGGATACCCCCGAAAACAGAGTATGGCTGCCTTCATGGCGAGGAAAAAACGGTCATGCACGTAAGAGCCCACTCGTGTACATACGAGTGAACGTGGGAGTTGCAGCCCACGTGCGAAGAAGAAAAAGAAGAAGAATGACCGGGGTTATTTTTGATATCCCGCAAAGAAAGTGTGCGTGTGATGTGTCCAATATCCCTGTTGGCTGGAAATTGAGGTGGGGGCAGGTGAGTGGGGGGGGGGGGGGGGGGGGGGGGGGGGGCGGGGCAAATCTGATAAACAAGGCCGAGGGTGTTGGCTGAGACTGATAACAATCCCAGCCGTGGTGGTCGCTGGTCAGTGATAACTGAAAAGGATGAAACGCGGAGTACCAAGAAGGATGACCCAGAGGAATTTGAGCAGTGCCAAGAGTCGGTTTAACTCACTCAGTACGGCCAGTCCTCTCTTCTCCTCTACACAGACCCCTCGGATGTCCAGTGGGTATCTCAATGACCCAACCTTTAGCTTCCGTCGTCAGAATTGTGGTATTCTTTGTCAACATTCACCTCTTCAGTATAAGAGCCTTCCGCTTGCAATATTTTGATGATGGCAACTGGGGTGAAACGCTGTTAACGTCGTCTGTTTCGCCGTTCGTAAGGAGAGAATTAAGCGTTTCACTTCAAGAAACAAAACCAAACACAGTGTTCCCAGCGTCTTCTTGGGAAAGGAAACGAAAAGATAATAAGAAAATACTGAAATAAAAAGGAAAATAAAATAACGATGGGCACAGTCAGCGTGTGTCCATTCTGCTGTTGTTGGCCGACAGATCATGAGGGACTCCAGACTTCCGGAACTGCCCCTGTCCACTGGGCCTTGGTTGTGGTGGTCATCATCACACTGATCCTCCACGAGAGAAAAAAATACAAAAACAAAAAGACTCAAGAGACTCAAGAATCATTCGACGGGCGCAACAGCCTAATGGTTAAAGCGTTGGACTTTCAATCTGAGGGTCCGGGGTTCGAATCACGGTGACGGCGCCTGGTGGGTAAAGGGTGGAGATTTTTACGATCTCCCAGGTCAACATATGTGCAGACCTGCTAGTGCCTAAACCCCCTTCGTGTGTATACGCAAGCAGAAGATCAAATACGCACGTTAAAGATTCTGTAATCCATGTCAGTGTTCGGTGGGTTATGGAAACAAGAACATACCCAGCATGCACACCCCCGAAAGCGGAGTATGGCTGCCTACATGGCGGGGTAAAAACGGTCATACACGTAAAAGCCCACTCGTGTATATGCGAGTGAACGTGGGAGTTGTAGCCCGCGAACGAAGAAGAAGAAGAAGAAGAATCATTCATTGTCTATACCCGGGAATATAAATTCAGTGTTCAACAACATGTGCCAACATTATTACTTCATTTCGAGCCCCAAAAAACCCATCAATGCAATCATGTGTTTGTTCTGTATTGTCCGTTTTTGTTTTTTTTAAGTGTGTAGCATGTTCAGGATTTAAAGGCTATGCCAGTCTTGAATAAAAGCTAATTTGTGTTTGCACATTTCTTCGGTCATTGCTGCTGTGTGAACATGTCAAATGATTGATATAAGGACAAGCCCAGAGCTTCTTCTTTTTTTTTGTTTTTGTTTTTGTTTTTGAAGAAGTGTCTGGGTTTGTTTCAATGTACCTTTTATTTACCTGCGTGCCAGCTGAATTGGTTACGCAAGCAGCACTGACTTGAAGTTATACACTATGTGTATGAAGAGAGTTAGCACTCCTTATATTTTGTTAACTAGAAGAAAGTAAACAATCAATGGGGGGGCGGGGGGTGGGGGGTGGGGGTAATTTCAATCCACGACATCGGCAAAAAAGAAATCAAACCTTCTCGTCTGACTGAACTCCTCGTGTTCCCGATTTTTAGACAACCCCCCCCCCCCTCCCCCCCCCCCCCCCCCCCCGCTGTCCCAGAAGCCTGTCACAGGGCAGTCCAGGTCATGCAGACTGACCTTTGGGTCACCCCAGGCCAGCCGGACAGCAGTGTCCTGGCCTTCCGGTCATCGAGGAGGTGGAGAGCCTGAGTGATCTTTTCCTGATGACCGGGCGAGGGAAACCCATTGACAGGGGTTGGGGGGGTGGGGGTGGTTGGTGGTGGGGTAGGGGGGTGCGATGGGCTGCAGAGTGTGGCTGGCTGAGGAATGGAAGAGGGGGGGGGGTAGGAAGGGTTGAGTGGGGAGGACGGGGGGGGGGGGGGGGGCAAATGAGAAATCTATTCTTCTTCTTTTTCTTAGTTATCTCTCTGTCTGTCTGCCAGCCTGTCCCTCCTGCTCTCTCTCTCTCTCTCTCTCTCTCTGTGCGCGCGCTCACATGTATGAGTGAGTGTGTTAGTACGTGAGAGCTTGGTTTGAGGGAGACAAACGGAGAGTGAGAGTGAAACGGAGAAAGAGAGCGAGGGACAGAGAGAGTTGGGGAGAGAAAGAGACGGGGGGGGGGGGGGGGGGGTGAAGAAGAAAGAAAGAAAGCAGAAAGAGAGGGGGTGAGAGAGAGAGGGGGGGGGGGGAGAGAGAGACAGACAGAGAGAGAGAGAGAGAGAGAGAGGGAGAGAGAGAGAGAGAGAGACACACACACACACAGAGAAGGAATCGAGTAGACAGACACAAAATGCGAACAAAGACTAACTAGAGAGAGAGGGGGAGAGAGAGAGAGGTGGGGGAGTGGGAGAGAGAGAGGGGGAGAGGGAGGCAGAGAGGGGAGGAGAGGGGGAGAGGGAGAGAGACAGGGGGGAGAGGGAGAGGAGTGGGAGAGAGAGGGGAGAGGGAGAGAGGGGGAGAGGGAAAGAGAGGGGAGAGGGAGGGAGAGAGGGGGAGAGTGAGAGAGAGTGGAGAGAGAGAGAGACGGGGGGAGAGGGAGAGAGAGAGAGGAGGGGGGGGGAAAGAAACAAACAAAACAAACAAACCAGAGACAGACAGACAGACAGCGGTACAGTGTAAAAACAACAACAAAAACCAAAAAAAACCAACCAACCAAGCAAACAAACAAAAACCACACACTACAGTCCCCCAACACTGACAGCGACGCCAAAGGGGAAGGGAACCCCCCAGGCCACTCAGCACTCACCAGCGTCGTTGTCGTCGTCGGTGTGCTGCTTCTCGTCGTTGACCATCTCCTCCTCGTCGTCATCGTCCGTGCCCAGCTCCTTGCCGCCGCTGGGAGGGGGAGGGAGGGCCAGGCTGCTGCGCGCGTGACCGTTGGACAGGTTGATGGGCTCTGCACGTGCACACCGCAACCACCGTCAGCACCCTCACCACCAACCATCACCATCGTCATCATCAACATCAACTCGTCATCGTCGTCGTCATCAACATCAACTCGTCGACGTCGTCGTCCCTCATCTTTCACAGCCATTGTCGATGTGATCATGACGGATTTGTTATCGTTTTGTTTTGTTTTGTCAAGATCTGTCGCCGTCATCGTTGTTGACGTCGTCGTCATCGTCATCGTCATCATCGTCGTCGTCATTATCAGAGTTGTCGTTTTGCATTGTCAATATCGCGGTCACGATCACGATCATCATCGTCCACGTCTTTATCATCATCATCATCATCATCATCATCATCATCGCCGTTGTCGTTTCAGTAATATCCTTTGTCACATCGCTGTCATCATCATCATCGCCATCACCATCATCATCATCATTATTATCATTATTATTATTATTATCATCGTCATTATTGTCATCATTAGCATCATCATCATCATCGTCATCATCATCATCATCATTATTATTATTATCATCATCATCATCATCGTCGTCATCATCATTATTATTATCACTATCATCATTAATATCATTGTTACTACTACTACTATCATTATGGTCCGTCGCCTCCGCTCTCATCACCAGACCGTGTTACGTGTATTGATATCACATTACCCTCATCATCATCACCGTTATCATCTTCCTCCTCCTCCTCCTCTCTCCCCCCCCCCACCGGTCCCCACGCCCCCACCTCCCCCCGCACCCCCACTCCAGCTCATAATTGTGCCCATCATCAAGGGCAGGGAAAAAAGAGGTCAGGTTGTCAGTGGCTTTAGCATCATCACCACTGGCAAGACCCGCTTGGGTCTGGGGCCCCACTGATCCACCGACATCGTCATTACCCGTTTATCGCCCTGTGATCAGATAATCATTACCACACTGCTCCACAAATAACGAGCTGAGAAGAGATGAGGGAGTGGGGGTGTGTGGGGGTGTGGGGTGGGGGGTGGGTGGGGGGGGGGTGGGAGGGCTGACGACTGAGATGACGATTTTAATGTATCGAAGTAATCAGAGTCATCAACGTTGGGTAATCAACAACCGTCAGCGCGTGCATCCGAGCTGAAGCGTCTTTTTGTCGTGGCCGGAGCTTGCTGAGAGGGGGGCACTGTGTCGCGCATTGTGCTGGCAATGACAGCTATTAATTCATAATTATATACTAATTCTTCGTCTCATAATCACTAAAAAAAAAAAAAAAAGCAAAACCCCACCATAACTACTGACAAATAGCAATGAATTGACTAATAACAATAAAACGTGGTAAGTATCGACGAAGGACAAGAAGACGAAGAAGAAGAAGAAGAAGAAGAAGAAGACAAAGAGAACAGAGAAAGTGAAAAACGAAACAAAACAGAAGAACATAAACAAGAACGGAAAGAACATGACGAAAAAGGAAAAACAAGAATAAAAAGAAAAACCAGATAAACGAACCACAAGAAATTGTCCAATAAGGAGGAGCAGGAAGATAAGGAAGAGGAGGAGGAGGAGAAGAAGAAGAAGAAGAAGAAAAGAACAAGAACAAGAAGAACAGGAACAGGAAGAAGAAAGAGAAGAACAAGACTACTACTACTACTACTGCTACTGCTAGTACCATCATCACTACTTCTACAGATGATGATGATAAAAAAAAGAATAATGATGATGATAATGATGATGATGATGATGATAATAATAATAATAATAATGATGATGATGATGATGATGATGATAAAAATAATAATGACCATCATTTTCATCATCATGATATCTATAATCATCATCATAATCAGCATCATCATCATCATAATTATTAAGTGAAGACGAAGAAGAAGAAGAAGAAGAAGAAGAAGAAGAAGAAGAAGAAGAAGAAGAAGAAGAAGAAGAAGAAGAAGAAGAAGAAGAAGAAGAAGAAGAAGCAGAAGAAGAAGAAGAAGAAGAAGAAGACGAGGCCTGTGGACTCACTGGGGTCATCAGGATGTCTGGACATCAGAGGGTGGTCCGGGGGGAGGGACGGAGGGCTGAACAGACCCAGACCCGCCAGCCGTTCTTGACTTTGTCTGCAGGATGAAAAGACATGCATAAGTGAATGGATGAATATATATCTATATCTATATACATCTCTCTCTCTCTCTCTCTCTCTCTCTCTCTCTCTCTATATATATATATATATATATATATATATATAATCATAAGAGTAAATAATACACACATACAGAAAGAAAAACGAAAAAGGTGAGGACGCCAACAGGTGGATAACAGGCTAATATGTGTACATATAATGGGTAGATAAATGTACTGCGAAATGAAAATACAAAAATATACTACCACTACTACTACTACTACTACTACTACTACTACTACTATCCATAAAAAGAACTGCAAATACAGACTAAAGAACACATGTTTGTAGGGATAGGGGTGTAAAGAATTTAAGTATATCACAGAGAGAGAGGGAGAGAGAGAGAGAGAGAGAGAGAGAGAGAGAGACAGAGAGAGAGACAGAGAGAGACAGAGAGAGAGAGAGAGAAAGAGAAGAGAAGAGAGAAAGAGAAGAGAGAGAGAGAGAGAGAGAGACAGACAGACAGAGAGAGAGAGAGAGAGAGAGAGAGAGTTCAAACTCAAAAATATTATTTTCTGTAAGGACACTGGCCTGTTTGCAGAGGTATATACATGCGTTTAGGAAACATTGAACGCCGTAAATACATGGGAGAAAGGAACGACAAAATGGACACAAATTTTGTACACAGAGAGAGAGGGAGGAGACAGAGTGACAGAGAGAGACACTGAACACTGAACACTGAACACTGAACACTTTAATGTCAATAGCTTTACAGCCCTAATGACATGGGGGTTCATAATACAAATAACAACATGCATCAATAGTAATAATATTGATGAAAACCAAAACCAAAACGAAATCAATCAATCTGTGCAACAAAGTGCAGTTCGACCATCCATTCAAAGTAATGGCATGTAGAGAGAAATAAAAACAAAAACATATATAAATGTATAACATAAATATTTTCCATATGAGAGTGACAACACAGATTTCACTTTTCACAATGAGCAACACCTGATACTATTTTATTATTGTTGAGTTTTTTTTCGTCGCATGTTATTCGCTTCTGCAATATATTTTGCAAGTGACTGTAGTGAAGTTTCCTGATTTAAATTAAGCACTCCAAAAATATCTTCAGAGACAGAGAGACAGGGACAGAGAGTCCATCCAAAACGGTAGTACACAGCACTTAGGAGTGAATTTACCAACTGTCACTTCTCCTATTGCATTATTGTCGTCAGTTGTTGCTATCATCATGATTATTATCATCTTTATAGCTGCCACTGCTCTTCCTCATCTCCTCCGCCCCCGCCCCCCCCCACCCCCACACCCCCTACCCCCACCTCCCCGCCCTTCTCTTTCTTCTATCCATTGTGGAAACAAGCTGAGAAAGCTGAGAATGCTGAGAAAAAAACACACTGAACCACCGGACCTGAGAAACCAGACACGACACAAGAAAAGGAAGAGGGAGGGGGTGGGGGGCGGGGTTAGGGGGTAGGGGGTGGGGGGGGGGGAGATTGATAGAGTAGGATTGGGAAGAAGTTTGAAAAAAAACCCGTATGGATTAGGAAGAAGAGCCCCCAAAAGAAAAAAAAGTACAGACAGGCCTTTTAGCACTAACCATGGGCCTAATTTGTTGGGTTTTGTTTAGCCAGTGGTCATTTTAAGACCATGCTACTAATGCTCACCGCTCCCAATGACAAATGCCCACCCAAATGACAAATGAACTGTTCATTTTGTCCCTCCCTCCCACAATGGCGACGACGGCGCCAAGAGCTCACAGCGACACACGGCGGCCTCTTCAGAAAGCTGCAGCCAGGCAAGGGCGGTCACTGCGCAGAAACGATCCATCACGGAAGAGCAAGATGGCGGGCGCGGGGCGGGGGCGGGGCGGTGGATGGGAGGGGAAAAAGGGGGGCCAAGTAAATCATGGGATTGAAGCTACAGCTAGATGTGACAGCGCTGTACTCGGCGTCATTCTTCATTTGAGCTGGTCCTTTCCTCTCGTTTTCTTGTTTGTTTTGTTTTGTTTTTGTTTCTTTTCAAACTGACCCCACCCCCCTTAATTCTTTCTCCCCTCTTTCTCCTCCTTCTCCTCCTCCTCTTCCTATTCTTCAAGTTTCTATAGGTTGCCGCTGTTGACCTTGTTGTTGTTGTTGTTGTTGTTGTTATTGTTGCTGACTGCGACAGGAGCGTTGGTGGCTCCGGTCCAGTTTGTTGCTGACTGAACTTTATTTATTCGTCAATAATGACGAAGTGCACATCCCTTGTTTGTGATTGGTTTATTGATTTCTGTATTGATTTATTGATGTAGTTAGTCGTTTATTTATTTACTTATCTTTTTGTCTATTTATCCGTTTGTTTATTTATTTTATTCATGCATTTATTTATCTATCTATTTGTTTATTCATTCATTCATTTAGTTACGTAGCAAGTTATTTATTTATCTAATTAGTTAGTTATCCATACGTCGACTAAGACAATGAAAGTGCACCATGTTACCCCCCCAAAGAACCTGACCAATGAACTCAGCCGTTCAGAGACGGGGCATGACCGACTTCTGACGGTGATACCCAGGGAAAGGAAACCCCCCCACCTGAACACCACTTTCCCCGGACACAGGCACGTTGACAGAACGACATAAAACTGGTTTGCTGACTGTGTGCAATGAGACAGTGAAGAAAACATGGTCCGAGGAAACTGACAGGAGAGGGGAACGGAGCGAAGGGGGTAGGGCGAAGGGGGGGGGGGGGGGCAGAATGTGGGGACACGGTGTTGAGGCCAGAGGAAAGGACTCAAAGACTCACAGAGACCCTCCCCCACCCCCCGGGCCTGCAAACATTGGAGATGCACATGCACACACACGATCGCAAAAGGAAAAGACAATGGGTAAATAAATGAAATGATACAACAAGTTTATTTTTTTTACACAACATATTTGTCGGAATAAAAGTATAGGTTATCTGCTCAAATTTAAGAACTTGTTCTACTGGTTCTTCTTTCTTCTGAACGCACAGAATAATTGTGTGCACAGCGACACCTCTAGTTACGCTCACATCATCGTTTAACAACTGTGCCAGTTCTACGTGACGATCTATACCGAACTGTCTATGTTTAATATATATATATATATATATATATATATATATATATATATATATATATATATATATCCCTGAAAGGTCTGTAGACATCGCAATGTAGCAGAAAATGAAGTTCGTCCACTATTTTATTACAGAAAGGACATGTCGTAACATTATCACTACAACGTTTGTTATTTTTTCAGACCAGTTGTACCAAGTGTAAACCTGACGAAATTGATCCCTGGATTTGTTTAGTCTGAACTGAGTTAGGTCACATCCCAGGCCAGAGGAACGGGAAAGAAGAAGAGGAAAAAGTTTGTGTCGGAACACCGTGCGCGGCCACAACGTTAAAAGCCCTAACTGCTAATCCCTGACGACGAAACGCTAATGCGCAAGTTTACCTGCAGTTTCCAGCCTTTCAACCTCTCATCGACGTCTTAATCACTGATGACAAAACAGGTCTCGTGAATGAAAAGCAACGGTAACTTCATACACAATTAGTGCCCATACATAAACGTACCATCGCTTTGGTTAATGACGACCAAAAAACATGATCACAAATGTACAGTTAATTCAATACAGATCCAAGCCCTTAAACCTATCATCAAAATCTTCATCGCTGAATCCATTCCTTCTCCCATCACTCAGCGCCCCCCCCCCCCCCCCCCCCCCTCCCCCTCACAAAAGAGACTGAATTCGCTGAACTGAACAAAAGAAGTTGCATTGTGGAGCGATATCGCTTACCAGAACCCCGCCCTCCTGAACTCAGAGAAAGTCTGCCCGAAGATTCTCCCCCACCCTTCCTCCCATCCTCAGCCTCCACCAACCCTCCCTCCATCCGTCCGTTCCACTGCAGCACACACCCTCTCTCCCTCCCTCCCCACATCCTCCCTCCCTGCTCCTCTATTGCCGCCACTTCGCACAATGAGCAATAAAAAGACGGATCGGAAAGCGAACAAAAAGACAGATCGGGCGGCGAAACGCAATCGATAGGCTCTCCGGCGTGCGCGGAGGAGGCGGCGTGCTTGCTTGCCTTGCAAATCTAGACGAATGGGATTGAAGAGAAGAGGGCCAGGTCTCAGTTTGCAGTCCTTCAAGCCCCAGCCTCTCCCAAAGGCTTAATGGACGGTATTTTGACAAGATGATTGAGCCGAGAACATCTCTTAGCCAGATTAATTGACATAATTCTCTTTATTTTCCATTTGTTCTCCGCACAAGCGGTCTGACGAGCGGCTGAGCTATCGGGGGATGACTGTGAGCCTCATCGGGTCGCCCTGGAGGACCCTGAAACCGCCGGCCAGGGAGAGGAAATTGCGCAAGTTTGTTCAAATTTCACCTCAACCGTCCGTCCCCCTCCCCAACCCCCCCCCTACCCCCTCCCTTCCCACCAGGTCAATAAAAGACAGAGAGAATTCATCAGTGATCCTTGCAAGGCGACAGGTGTAATTGAGGGGGACCGGTGAAGGGGAGGGGGGAGAGGTGGGGGAGGGATGGAGAGAGAGTGGGGAGGGGGAGGGGGAGAGAAAGAAACAAGAGACAGAAATAGACAGAGGGACAGAGAGAGAAGGAGACATACATACAGACAGACAGAGCACGAGAGAACGACGGACAGAGACACAGATAAAGAAAGACAGGGACACACACACACACACACACACACACACACACACACACACGCGCGCGCGCGCTCAGGCACAGAGAGAGGGACAAAGACAGAGAGACAGAGAAAGACACAAAGAGACAGAGAGACACAGAGAGAGAGAAAGACAAAGAGACAAAGACAGAGACACAGAGAGAGACAGAGACACAGAGAGACAGGGACAGAGACAGAGAGAGACAGAGTCAGAGAGAGTCACAGAGAGAGACAGAGAGAGGGAGACAGACAGACACAGAGAGAGACAGAGACACAGACACAGACACAGAGAGAGACAGACAGACACAGAGACAGAGAGACAGAGACAGGGAGAAGAGGAACATGGATGGTAGGGGAAAGGTGAGGTGAGGGGAGGGGGGGGGGGGGTGGGGGGGGAGCGGGGGGGGGGGGGGACGGGGCTGGTGGTGAAGAGAGACAGATCTGTTCTGCAAAATTGAACGGGTTGACGAGCCGAGGAGTGTGGCGTGAATAAACACAAGGACGCTGGGTTCTGGACTTTTCTTTTTTTTTTCTTTCTTCTTTCTTCTTTCTTCTTTCTTCTTCTTTTCCCCAACCCTCTTGTGGGAAGACAAGGCAGAAAAGGATTCCATCTGATCACCCTCCACACCCAAAACATGCACTGAATGATATTCCTTTGAAGGAAAAAACAATTCTGGAAGCGAAATGAAAGACAGGAGAAACAGAAATAGAGGAAACAAAACATCGTATACAGACGGACACAGACATGCTAACTGTCCTACAGAAAGATAGGAGAAATAGAAATAGAGGAAACAAAATATCGTACATAGATGGACACAGATATGTCTGATTGACATACAGAAAGATAAGAGAAATAGGAATAAAGGAAACAAAATATCGTATACAGATGGACACAGACACGCTGATCGACATACAGAAAGAAAAGAAAAAGACAGAAAAGCAGACAGAATGAAAGAAAGGACAAAGAAAAAAAAAGAGCTAAGAAAGAATGAAGGAAAGAAAGAAACCAGTGGCACTGGGTGAAAAGAAAAGCTGTTATAAAAGAAATGTGTACCCTTTCTTTCCCTGAGACTGTCGTGCAAACGAAAATATCGGGGGGGGGAAAAAATGGAAAGGGTGGAAGAGGGGCTGTTAGCGTATATTTGAGAGAGACAGTGTGAGGGGAGACAAAGACAGAAACAGAGAGAGACAGCGAGAGAGAGAGATACAGACAGACAGACAGACACACACACACACACACATACACAGAGGCAAAGACAGAGACAGAGATGATCAGAAAGAGGGTGGGCGATACGCACAGAGGATATCTACCGGTTTCTCCATACACCAGTTTATCTGAAGAGTGCACGGGAACGGTCATCTAGAAATCTTATATAATGGCAAAAAGAATGTGTGCTGTTTTAGTTTGTCTACATGCCTCTGCATAATTATGTCAACACTGGTTCAATCTGTGTGTCAAACAATTTCTAAAAACAGATGTGTGTCTATTGTATTTACATAATTTTCTTTCAGTGACTTTAGTATTTTCATTATTTGCCTTTTCTTTCTTTGATAAGCCTCAAATATAGCAGTGGTTATCTATAGCTAGTTTTCTTGTGAAATACACCGACTCCTGGAGATTTGAATGATTTCATTACGTTCATTTCATCATTTCCAAAATACCTACCTTTCACGTGCAGACAAGTGCCCGCCCTTTATGAAAACTACAAAATTTGCCTTTTGTGCCTTTTTCCTGCGATTATTCATATCTGCAAATTGTAGTATTGTATTCGTTTACATAGATTTTTTTTCTACTTCTATGTCCTCATGTACCAGTGTGTGGCATGCACTATTGTATATATGTATTATCTCATGTGAGGCGCTACGAGCCCAGCATATGGGGAGTTTTTGCCATATAAGTACAATATATTACCATTATTATCATCATCATCATTTTCGAGATTAACTGCCAGGTGCAAGCAATGTGCTTCTCGATTTAGACCAAACAAACAAACAAACAAAAATATATATATATCAACCGATAAAACAAACAAATGCGCTAGCCAATCAAAACACATCAACAAGAAATAACAGTTCAAACATTTCCATAACACCTGGAATTAGATTAGCTAGGCGCCGTGTTCACCTGGCCTTTGACGATTCGACGGTCAGGTCATTGGTGAAAAAGGAAAATAGTCGTGGACTCAGAAACCACCCTTGTTTAACAATCAGTATTTAAAAAAAAAAAGTCAGATTAGCAACATTTGTCATGGACAAAAGCCAGTATATTATCATAAATACTTCTAAAAGCATGATATGATTTACTTTTCATACCACTTTTCCTCAGAACAAACTAAAAAATGTTTCGACTGACCAAACGAAAAGCTTTTCCGAAGTTAACAAAGGCTACGTAAACTAAGTATTCTTAGTTGTTGTTTTTTTTTACGGTGGCAAACAGTGTGTGTGTGTGTGTGTGTGTGTGTGTGTGTGTGTGTGTGTGTGTGTGTGTGTGTGTGTGTCTGTGTGTGTGTCTGTGTGTGTCTGTGTGTGTATGTACCTCTGTATCTATCTATCTATTTATACACACTCTACTTTCCGACAGCCCCTGAAACATGTCTTTACGCTCTCCCCCCCCCCCCCCCAACATACCCGACCCCATCCAACCCCACGTCACTCCTACCGTTAAGGCCCTCAAAAACCTCCAACCCCTCCACTCCCCCCCCCCCCCCACCCCCCAGAGAAAAACAATCCGAGACACAACACACAAAAACAACAAACAAACAAACAAACAAACAACAGCAAAACTACAAATGCCCCCCCCCCTTCCTCCTCCTTTCAAAGAGGGTCTGACAGGTCAACAATGCGCTGATAATGGAACAACCTTCTTCTCTTTCCCACCTCCCTCAACCCCTCTCCTCCTCCCCCTTCCCTCTAAGTCCCACCACACTCACACTCAACCCCTCCCCGTCCCCCCGCAAAAGGAAAAAAAAAGAAGAAGAAAAGATAAAAGATCGGAAAAGCTTGAAACAACTATGTGTCCGCACAATTAAATTTGACTGAACAGATTGTAAGTTTTTCTTTCTCCCCTAACTTTCTTCCTTTCTTTCTTTCTTTCCTTACATCGTTTCCCCTTCATTACACCATCACTTGTTTTTTTCTTTTGGAAGGGGAGGGGACAGGGCGGAGGGGAGGAAGAGGGCACGAGGGAGTTGGGGGGAAGTTGCAAGGTCCAAACCCGAACAGACGCCTCTTCCCGGGAACGAATCAAGGAGACGATCAAGCGCGGCCCCGACACGGCAAAGTGACACGGCACACACAGAGGGAAAACAAGAAGTGCATGCTGTCACAGGCAGACGGCAGAAAAGGCCTTTCCACCTCTCGGCGTTAAAGAGGGGACCCCCACCACCACTCTCTGTGACAGTTCCGTCAATAACCATAACTCTCAGCCCCTGTTGGTTTGGGCTGCCCCCTCCCCCGCCCACACTCCTCCCCCCACGTCCCTCCTAAAAAAGAATGTTTTGTCTCCCCCTCCTTTTTCCTCCTCCACCCCTCTCCCCCTCTCTCTCTTTCGCCCTTGTCTGTCTCTGCATGCCTCTCTCAATGGCCAAAAGTTGATACTCATGTCTTTTTTTTCCCCCCCTTCTGTTTATCTGTCTGTCTACCTGTCTCTTCCCACAACTACTACACCTGACACTCAGGTTACTTTTAGAATATCTTCCTCTCTCTCCCCCATCCCCTCTTCTATCCATAGAAAAATCACGGAAAACCTGCTCCCCCATGTTCCAACCTGCCCACCATGGTTTTTGCCTATTCGTGAAATGTTTAGTTAAATCCGGATTTTTTTAAGGGCTTCATTTTTATTTATTTTTTTTTTTTTTTTTATTTACGTCTTTTTGTTTCTCTCTTTTTTTTGTTTCGATGTAGGGCCAAACCAAGACGGAAAGAGTGTAGATGTAACTAACGCCTTTCACCGACACTGAATCATCCAGACCACCAAGCGTTGTCCCTACAAAGCAGGCGATACGACACAGGTGGGGGAAAAAAAAAACAAGAACAAAACAAGAATGCACGCTGTCACATGCTGAAGGCAAGGAAAGGCCTTTCAACCCCTCAAGTAGGCCCCCCGTCACGGCTGCCAAACACTCCTCGTGACAGTTCTGTCAATGGGCCATAACTGTGGCCCACTGCTGTCCCTTCCTCGCTATTTCTCCATCGTCATCCTCGTCTCTCTTTTTTTTTTTTTTTTTTTTTTTACTTTTTCCATTTCATATTTATTTTTCATTTTTGCTTGTTTCTGTCTTTTTCTCAATAGTCAAAAGCTGTCAGCCACGTTTTTCAATCTGTCTGTCTAATTGTATGGAATGGTATGGTATGGGATGGATGGTGTGGTATTTTCTTACTTTGTCACAACAGATTTTTCTGTGTGAAATTCGGGCTGCTCTCCCCGGAAAGAGCGCGTGGCTGCTACAGTGCAACACTCCCCCCCCCCGCCCCATCCCTCCCCCCATCTCCCTCCCCTTCTTTTCCTCTGCCTGGAAGTGTGTTGATTTGCTGTCAAAGTGCAGTGTCTGTTTCATCAAGTGCAGTCGACACTCCAGTTACGTTTTGAATAATGTCTTTCCTTGCGCCTTCATACTTCCTTTTCCGCATTATTCTCCACAGAAAAAAAGTCCTGGATAACAGGACAGAGTGTGTCCCAACTTCCCTACTTGGACATTATCAATTATTAAATGACGCAGGTAGGAAAAACAACAACAAAACAATCAATCAATTCATTCATTTATTTTATTTTATTTTTTTACGGGGTCAAAACCAAATGGTACAGTTACGGAGCAGGCGCCTACCACCGGCTCCGAATCAGCCTGACGATCAAGCGCGGCCACGACAAGGCCAGCGACACGACACGACACACGGGGAAAACAAAGAGTGCATGCTGTCACAGGCCAAAGGCCCAAAAAAGAAAGGTCCTTTCAGCCTCTCGGCGTTACAAGTGGGGATCCCTTCCCCCTTCCCCCTGCCCCCATCACCACCACTGACACTCTCTGTGACAGTTCCGTCAATAACCAGAACTGTCAGCCGTGTTTCTGCCCCCCACCCCAACCCCCAAGTAAATGTTCCCTCCTTCCTCATCCTCCCCCTTTTCCTTCTTCTCTGTGTGTGTGTGTGTGTGTGTGTGTGTGTGTGTGTGTGTGTGTGTGTGTGTGTGTGTGTGTGTGTGTGTGTGTGTGTGTGTGTGCGTGTGCGTGTGTGCGTGTGTCAGTCTTCAACAACAGCTAAAGCTGCCACCCACGTTTGTCTGTCCAACTGTCTGCCTGTCCCTTTCAGCAACAAAACATGACAGTCATTTTATTTTTGGAATGTCTTCTGACCCGGTCCCCCGGCCCCCTCCTTCCCCCCTCCTCCTCCGTGGGAAAGAAACAAGTCCTGGAAAACAGGACATGGCCCCAGCCCCGCCCCCTCCCTGCTTTGGATAGACCTTGTCTTTTTTTTTCCCGTCACAACTTACATACCGTCAAATCATGGAGAGTTGTATTTGTATTTCTCTTTTTTTGTCACAACAGATTTCTCTGTGTGAAATTCGGGCTGCTCTCCCCAGGGAGAGTGCTTCGCTACACTGAGAGCGCCACCTTTTTTTCTTTTTTTTTTTTTCCTGCGTGCAGTTTTTATTTGTTTTTCATATCGAAGTGGATTTTTCTACAGCATTTTTGCCAGGAACAACCCTTCTGTTGCTGTGGGTTCTTTTACGTGCGCTAAGTACATGCTGCACAAGGGACCTCTGTTTATCGTCTCATCCGAATGACTAGCGTCCAGACCATCACTCAAGGTCTAGTGAAGGGGGAGAAAATATTGGTTGACTGTACCACGATTCGAACCAGTGCGCTCAGATTCCCTCGCTTCCTATGCGGACGCTTTACCTCTAGGCCATCACTCCACTTTTAATAGGCTTCTCTCTTCCCCTGTATTTCACACCGGCACGAACTGATCCAGACGATCAAGTGCGTCCTTTTACAAGGCAAGCGACACGACACACACAGAGGGAACGCGAGAGTGCATGCTGTCAAAGGCTAAAGACAGAAAGGCCTTTCCGCCTGTCGATGTGACAACCAGGGCCCCATCACACCTGCTGACACTCTCCCTGTGACAGGTCCGTCAATAACAGATTGAACAGATTCTTTTTTCAGGAAAAAGACAAATGACTGCCAGTTATTAATTGATCAGCGTGTCAAGATAAAGGTGTTAAAGTTTTTGTTATATTTATGAAATATTTTACGCAAAGCCCTCAAGTTGCCATATGTACACTGTCGTTACAATTAGAATAAGTAAAAAGACAACGTTTCTTGTATGTCTTTCAAGAAAATTAGGAGTCGATTGACAACATATCTACCACAGACACATATAATATACAAACACTGACACACAGACAACCGAAACACATGGTTATTACACGCTGTGTGTAAACTCACACGTGAACCCAAACCCCGCCACCACAACAAGAAAAAACAACAACACCAAAGTGGCACAAACTGTGAAACCCACCCTGCACCTCACGCCCGCAGAGACACGTAAATCACCAAACAACAAGAGGGGAGGGCGGGTGGAAGGGGTGCAGCTGGGACTGGAGGTTGGGAGAGGTAGGAGGTTGGGGAGAGGTAGGAGGTTGGGGAGAGGGGTGGGGAGACAAGCCGGAAACGCAAGACTGTCTAAAAGCGTCACGCTCGCTTGCTCCCCGTGCGTTCAGTTATCTCCCCCAGCAACAAGTCCAAGGTTTATGGGGGCTCCGGGCCCGGCAAGCAGCTGCTAACTGGTCCTGCAAATGGTGCCGAACTAATGCCCTGCCGACCAAGCCAGCAGTCCGACACCAAGACGTCGGCAGCAAGGCGTGTGGAACGTGCAGTGTGATCAGAAACAGCTGGCAGATCGCGGCACGGATCAAGGTGGCTACAGATTCATCACGGCGCCTTTCCGCTTCCTCCTCCTTCCCCGGCATGTACAAAGCAACATTATCTGCCCTGTGATCTCCAGTCCCTGTCACAAACCACCGGGCCTTAAAGACGCTGTCACGCTCTTCGATGCACTCCAATAAGCGTGAGAACATGGCCGTTCTTCCCCTTTTTCTCCGCTCCTTTTTCTTTTTTCCACCCCCGCTCTACTGGAGGCGACCTTGGAACTGATGTCGCGCAGCAAGTAATGGTTTGTAAACTCAGTCCCGCTACGATGAGCCCAAGAATTTTACGGGGACTGTTCACAGAGGACCCGAACAGTCTGACAGTCTTTAAAACGGAGAGGTCGCGCTGGAATGCGAACGTTGAGTAAGTGTGTGACTTACGCGGAAAATCCGAGTTCGTCTGTCGCTGTCAGCATGAACTTCCTCCGGCTCAGACACAGGCTGACCACATCACAAAATAATAATTATGATCACGCGTGTCACAGGCCGACTGGGTGGACGCGTCACCATCTGGGCTGCTGAAGCATGACGGCATAGATCAGGTGAAGTCGGTGGTCGTCTGACTTCCATCAGCCGTGATGGGTGGTGCGATCTTACCGGCATCACCAACCACATGATCGTGAAATGTCGACACGAGGACCGCATAGGCTGGCTCTCTCTCTCTCTCTCTCTCTCTCTCTCT
>NC_134882.1:34634213-34646713 GCF_041734735.1 Babylonia areolata
AGGAGGGAGAGGAGGGGGGAGGAGGAGGGAGCGTTATGTAAACAACATTCATCCACCTCCCTCACCACCTCCCTCTCTCTCTCTCTCTCTCTCTCTCTCTCTCTCTCTCGTCAACCCAATCTAATTAGTACAGTCTCGCCGCACGCTCTCTGCAAAGTCCTTCTGTTGTTTGGCAAAGGAGAGGTGTTGGTTCCTACACAGCTTTTTGTACTCCCCCCCCTACCCCCCACCCCTTATGTTGTTACACGTCCCTACTTCTTAATGTAAGGGGTGGGTACAGGAGTCGCGTTGTCTGTCTGCAGTCCGGTCATCTACGGCGATGTCAATGCACACACACCTTCACCGCAAAGGTTCAGATCCGCACACTGTTTCCCTATTTTATTTATTCTTTTCTTTTCTTTTCTTTTCAGGTGAGGAGTATCTCCGTTTTATATAAATGAATTCTTGGTTCATTCAAATTATATAAGTGACAGCCCGTCGAATGGCTTACAAGTAATTAACAGAGTGGATAACACACACACACACACACACACACACACACACACACCACCACCACCACCAACAACAACAACAACAACCAACAACAACAAGAACAACAACTGCCACCACCACCAAAAAAAAACAAACCCAAATCAACTGGGCGCGCTCGATTGTACACACCTGCCCATGGCCTCCGAATCCATCCGATCTTTCACGACGCCCGTGCCGGCAGCGGCGGCGGCGTTGGTGTCAGCGCGCATGGCGAACTGTGAGGCGGCCAGCATGGCGGACATGGTGGGCTGGCCCATCATGGCGGGGCTCATGCCCATGTGCAGGTAGGGCCCCAGGTGAGAGGCCCATGGGTGGTGGCCGCTGAAGCCATTCATCATGGTCTTCGGCTCTCCTGAAACCGTGATCACACACACAGGTTGGAATGCATACAGGTATGGGGGGGAAAAAAAAGTAAGAATGTTATTTTCTGCACTCCATCATCATGATCATCATCATTATCATTATCATCATTATATCATCATATCATCATCATCATCATTATATCATCATCATCATCATATCATCATCATTATCATCATCAAAGGTGGAACGTGCGTATGATAAGTAAGAATATAATATCTGCACTCTATATCCTTTTTCTTACCATTATTATTTTTATAATAATTATCATTATCAGTAGTAGTAGTAGTATCAAGATCATCGTCGACGTTATTATTATTATTATTATTATTATTGTTGTTGTTGTTGTTGTTATCATTATTATTATTATTATTGTTGTTGTTGTTGTTGTTGTTGTTATCAGTAGTAGTAGTAGTAGTATCAACATCATCGTCGACGTTATCATTACTATTGTTATCATTATCATCAGTAGTAGTAGTAGTTAGTAATCGTAGTAGTAGCAGAAGTGTGAGTATACACCTTCCGTGCACAGTCATTGCGTTGTGAGTGTGTCAGTGGCTTCGTGTTGTATCAGTTCACATCCTCACACCGTGTGTTCTGTTTCTGAACACTGGAGGGATGGGGGGGCGGGGGGGTGGGGGGGGAGGGGCCGGGGGGGTGCAAGGGGAGGGGACGGGGGGAGGGGGCGGTGCGGGGGGAGGTCTGATCATGGCCCCAGCAACCTGGCCCTGTCCACGCTGGATCACGTTTCCACACTGAACAAGAAGAAGAAGAAAGATATAATTCCATAATGACCCAATAACAGTGCTTCAGTGCGGCTGGCGACGTTTTCATACAAATACACACCCGATTACAATTCTGTAAGTCCTGTCCGGCATTTTGACATAAATATTTTTGTTCGAGAATGACTGTTTCAAGCATTAATCAAACCCAGTTTCTATTAAAACAAAAACAACAACCATTTTTGATGCGAGATAAACACTGCGAAAAATTGATTCTTTGTATAGGCTCATACAAAATACCGTATAATTTACATGAGTATATCTATGTGGTAGGTGATATAATATCAGTCCGGAATAGGATCATTCTTGACTTCACCAGGACAGAGACACGATGAATGCCCGTTTATCCATTAGTATTTCTGCTGATCGGAATTGATGTTTTTAAAATATGGATTGTGATGTCTCCAAAATATCTGCATTTTTGTGGCCCCTATTTCCACAACCATACAGTAAAACCGGCGCATACCATAGTGTTGAAAACTTTAATAGTTCCAAGCAATTCAAAGAGATTTGTTGTTGTTGTTATTGTTGTTGTGTGATTGTTTTCTAGCAGTGTCTAACAGTGTTTGCTCATTGGCGATTTTGTTTTCTTTGGAAAATGCAACAGTTCTGTTGAATTCAAGGACTAATCCAAACGAATTAACAACTTTGATCAATAAAAAGTATAACGTCTCCAAGATTCAGCTTTCTATTATGAAAAAAACATCAAATTTGGGTTTACGTACTAGGGTTCACTTCGAGTTTCCACATCTTGCAGTATTTACAAAACACACACACACACACACACACACACACACACACACACACACACACACACACACGCACGCACGCACGCACGCACACACCCCCGCCTCCAACACACACACACAACGAAAAGGGGATACAGACACTTAGCGGAGAGAGTGATTGAGGTAAACGTGGGGGACGTTGAGGGAGACAGGAACAGAGCCACACAGAGAGAGAGAGAGATAAGGAGACAGACACCGATGGACAGAGGCAAAGACAGAGAGAAGGGAGACAGAGAAAGAGAGGAGGGCGGGCGGGGCGGGGGGCTGGTGGGTGCGGGTGGGTGGGTGGGCTGGACAACAGAGGTGAGCGGAAAGTGCTTGAGGAATGGACACGGAACCACAATCTTCAACGATCCTCGGCAGCCCACAACATGAAATGCTGGACCAGTATGGAACGTACAAAATATTAAGCAAACAAAACAGAAAAATGAAACTCCCACACCTTTTCAATCTTAGCCCAGCCGCAATTCATTACGGCAAATCACACAACCAGTCCTCTTTTTAATCACACACACACACACACACACACACACACACACACACACACACACGACATCAATACAAACAATACACCTCTCACTCACTCTGCAAATATACGCCTTTTAAACACCTTTCAAGAGGAGAACCTTTTCGCTTTGACAACGATTTCAATTTTCTGTATCAATTAAACAAGCTCGGTATAAAAAAAAAAAAAAAAATCGTTGCAAACAGACGATTAATTTTCTTTCTCTCCTTCTCTCTCTGTTTGTCCGTCTGTTTCTCTCTCTCTCTCTGTGGTTTGTTTCTCTTTCTCTTTGGAATTTCAATCGAAGGGGACGACACGACAAAGAACGCCAGACTTTGTTCAAGACTGGGAAAATAATTGCGATGCTCTCAGGCAGAAACATTCCATTACCTGCTTTGTGTTTCTAGTTATGGAGAGCAATCGTCATGTCGCCCTGGAGAATGAAGTAGTAGGGAGGAGAATAGGGAAAATAGAAAAATTGGGGCGGGAGAAGGTTGGGGGGTAAAGAGGGGGGGGGGGCGGTGGGGGGGGGGGGGGGGAGGGGGGAGAGAAGAAGAAGAAGAAGAAGAGGATGATGATGATGATGATGGTGGTGGTGGTGGTGATGATGGTGATGATGCTGAAGATGCTGCTGCTGCTGCTGCTGATGATGATGATGATGATGGCGGTGGTGATGATGATGGTTATGGTGATGATGCTGAAGATGCTGCTGCTGCTGATGATGATGTTGATGTTGATGAAAAGCCTAACCACTGTGTAAAGAGTACGGCATACCGCTCAAGCCGTGGTGGTTTCCGTCACGTGAAAGTCTAAAAAAACGAGTGGGATTACTTTCCGCCGTTTTCTATTTCATTTTTTTTTTTTTTTCAAAGTTCAAACAGAATTCTATTGGGGGAAAAATGTCAATACACTACACAGTACCTTTAAAATAAGAGTGTGTGTGTGTGTGTGTGTGTGTGTGTGTGTGTGTGTGTGTGTGTGTGTGTGTGTGTCTTTGTCTGTGTCTGTGTGTCTGTGTGTGTGTGTCTGTGTGTGTATGCATTCCTTCCTGTTGAATATAATGTTTTCGCATACATGGTTCCCCTATTTCCGTAAGTGCCCGCCGTAGTATTTACTTTTGACGGTATCCTTTACACACGTATGTGTTTGACTGTGTTCTCTACAGCTTGCCAGGACTCTTTCCCCTTTGATAAAGCGAAGTGGGCAAATCTTATGTATACCGAGCTTCATATAATACTTGACATTCTTCTACCTCGCAAAGAGCTCTCTCTCTCTCTCTCTCTCTCTCTCTCTCTCTCTCTCTCTCTCTCTCAGAACAAAGGGAAAGAAAACATTAATGCCCCTGTCCTCTCATCTAACAATAACTCTCTCTCTCTCTCTCTCTCTTATTTGTTTTCACATATAGTATTACTTTACTGCTGCGTTTTTATTCAGCAACATGAACATTGCGAACCTTTTTTACACATGTCTTTTCGATATTGTCTCATTCCATCGGACATTCAAGCACAAGAGAACAGACGAAAAACAAGAACAGTAACGGGAAAAGAGGCAGTATCAGAACATTGCCGCAGTCTGCCGTTTAAACAGCAACATTTTTTCCCCCTTTTCCCCTCACTCTCTCCCCCTCTCTCCTCGTTCAAGGCAAACGGATAGATACCTGGGCGAGCAAAGAAAAGATGACGTTCAAGCGCGCCCGCATATATATATATATAATATTTTATTCAAATGGTTGCGAAAATGTCAGTACAACAAACAGTTAATCTGACAATAAATGGTTTCAGTCAGTCAGTCAGTGTGTTCGTATGTGTGTGTGTGTGTGTGTGTGTGTGTGTGTGTGTGTGTGTGTGTGCGTGCGTGCGCGCGCATGCAGTAATACAGCATTCAATCATTTGTATGTATGCGTGTATGTATGGATGTATGTATACTAAATTTACGTACGTATGTACACATACGTAAATACGTAGGTAGGCAGGGAGGTAGGTAGGTACGTAGGTAGGTAGGTAAGGTCGGTATTTCAGTACGCACGCATTCACATTCATTTACCGTCCGTCCGTTTGTGGTAAGAACCCAGCCCAACACAGAATCTGATTCCCCAAGAAGCCAATAATGAAAAAAAAAAAAAGGCGAAAAAGAAAACCAGTCCCAACAATAATTAATGACGTTTCCTTTCCAGGCGCACCTCTTGATGTCTCACAAGAACAAAAGCCAGCAACGCCCGCGTCGCTTCATTGAACATGGACATCCTATTGTCTGGTCGATCTCTTTGTTCATTGGACATGGACATCCTATTGTCTGGTCGATGTCTCTGCCCGCTCCCCCCCCAGAGGCCGGCAGGGATGATCCAGACACTCCGGACTGGATAGGCCGGCCCCCTCAGCCTTTCTTTGCAATATGGAAATACGACCCTTCAGTCGGCCGGGGTAAATGAGGCGAGCAACAACTTCACAATTGTGTTGGGGGGGGGGGGGGGGAGCAGGGGGGGGGGGGGGGGAGGGGAAGAGGTGGGGATTGGGGAGGTCGGAGGGAGAGAAACAAAATCCCTCATTCCACCCCCCCCCCCCCTACCCCCTGTCCCCCTCCCAGTCCACTGGCCAGGCAGCGAGCAAACGGACCCCCATCTCAAGGGAAATCACTGCGAGGCCCGGCCGTCCAATTCCCTCCCTTTCCACAAACAAAAAATGTTCATCATTCCCGGGTGATGAGAAGCTAATGGTGTACTGCTATGAATCTGCTGTGCGTACAAGAGAATGGCCTGTTTTAAGGGGGAGAGGGAATAATCCTGGTAAAGGAAAGAAGATGATTAGACCCAAGCCTCTCAACAACAAAGATCACAAGGCTACAAAAGGTATTGTTGGAAGAGGGGGAGAGGGGGGGGGAGGGGGAAGGTGGCGGGGGTTGAGCGAGGGGTGGGTGTGGGTGGGTAGCGGCGATAGCATGACGAAGAGAACGTCTGGAAGCAGTCATCAAGACTTAATTACACAAAACGGCAGCGGACAGAACTGGGTGGACTCCTGTCAGCAGCAGCGGCAACGAACAAGGCGCGGCTCTGGCACATGCCTGGCCACGTTCCTCGATGGCTCAAGATGGGTAACGAACATTAATCGCCGCCATGATCATCATAAGGATCAAAACGACCGTTAACTTAACCCTTTCATCAGCTGATGCTGTTTGTTGTGCTCGAAGAACCTCCCCACACAAAATGTTTCTGCCGCTGAGGAGTTGGTTTTTTTTTTTTGTTTTTGTTTTTTTCCAAACCTATTACATTTCCTGGCCCATTTCTGAACAGACACTGTGGCATCACACATGGTATTTGACTCGTTTAAGGGGAGTTAGTTTGCAGAGCAGACGAAGAAGAAATAGGGGGATGAAGCAGAAGAAGGAAGAGGGCGATGAAGCAGAAGAAGGAAGAGGGGCGATGAAGCAGAAGAAGAAGGAAGAGGGCGATGAAGCAGAAGAAGAAGGAAGAGGGGGATGAAGCAGAAGAAGAAGGAAGAGGGAGATGAAGCAGAAGAAGAAGGAAGAGGGCGATGAAGTAGAAGAAGAAGGAAGAGGGAGATGAAGCAGAAGAAGAAGGAAGAGGGCGATGAAGCAGAAGGAGAAGGAAGAGGGCGATGAAGCAGAAGAAGAAGGAAGAGGGCGATGAAGCAGAAGAAGAAGAAGAAGAAGAACAACAACAACAACAAAAAGAACAAGAAGAAAGAGGAGGAGGAGGAGGACAAGGCGGAGAAGGTCTCGAATTGACATGGGCAGGATAGGAGTTATTGGCCACTAATATCAGACCCACGCCCCTCCGGGCAGCCAACTTCGCCTCTTCTCCAGGGCCGCGGGCCAGACACGCCGCTCGTTCCCCCACTTCCGGCCAGCATCACTGCGCCCCGCTGTCGGCCAGAGAGAGAGAGAGACAGACACAGACAGAGAGAGAGAGACACACACACACACAGAGACAGAGAGATAGAGAGAGAGACAGAGAGTGGCTGGCAGCAGGCAGCGAGTTCAATCAGGTTCGATGGCAAGACAGCCATTATCCCCCCGATGAGCCCAATTGGAAACCGCAGTTTGAACGCCCGACCGAGCGGCATGGCTGGCTGTTTGTTTTCTCAGATATCACACGTATCCTGTGAAATGGATATCAACCTGCCCCAAGGAATGCTAGCAAAACCGAGTCGGATGCAATATGAAAAAAAACCAACCCAAAAACAAAACCAAAACAACAAACAACAGGTTGTGGAGGTAACTCGGCCCACAGTTCCGCTGTTCCAAACAGAAACACGAAGGCGATCCCCATGGCGGCTTTGACGTTGTCTTTGACATCCAAGTGTCCCCTCCAGGTCCCAGTGAAACAGATCAAACTCCACTGGAAACCCGCACACAGGTGATGACCGTCCCTTCTTGCGCCACGACCCCACGGATTGTCAGTGGTGGTGGTGGGGGGGGGGGGTACGGATGGGGGTGGGGGTGGGCAGGACAAGACTGAAATCCTAGTGACCACTTTAGAGCCGCGCGGAAAGAAGCGCTTTTCACTTTGTCGTTTCTCTGTTGTACTGCTGATTCCGACACCTCTGTCTGTCTGTCTGTCTGTCTCTGTCTCTGTTCTTCTCTCTCCCTCTCAGAACAAAGGAAAAGAAAACATTAATGCCCCTGTCCTCTCATCTAACAATAACCCGTTCAGTTTCCAAGACTTCCGACAATGCGCGAACTGCCGGCAGAGAACTCTAGCTGTAAATGGAAAGGCAAGTCGGCGTGGACGTTTGAAATGGAGCCGGGCAATGGGAACTGTTTTAAAAGGCTGCCTCTTCAAGGCCTGATCGCTTTCACCGGCAGCCGCTGGGCTGGGCGGCTTCAGAGAGAAAGGAAGATTAAAAGCCAGTAACCATTCCGATGTGTTGTCCGCTGATCGCCGAGGAAGACGGATGGAGGTGGGTGTCGGACAGATTGAACCGGGGAAACAAAACGTACTTGATTAAAACAACAAGGAGGAGTAGACGAAGGAGAATGGAAACCAAGAGCAATAAAACGAACAAAAAAGATGGAGGAAGGGCGAAGAATACGACGACGGCGACGAAGAGCTTGAAGAAGAAGAAGAAGAGGAGGAAGAGGAAAGAGAAGACAAACGATTTTTGAATTGACATCGGCTGCATGTGGTTTTCAATTTCGAGGGGGTGAAAATGCTTCAAAAGCGAAGAACTTAGTAGAGCATTTATCACAGTGGAATGTCCGCAAGTTCTTTCATTCTTTGCGAAGCAAACAAAGCCAAACAGGGAGGGGAAAAAAAAAAAAAATCCTCATGCAAGCGGCAACCATTTGCATTCCACACCTCCGGACAAACTCGCGAGTCCTCCTGAAGTAAATAAACAACGATTTCAGTTAACAAATAGATCAATAAGTAAATGCTACATAACAAAAACAAGGAAGGAGACTAAACCATTCACAGGGAAAGACAATATCAGAGAGAGGGAAAAAATCAGTAAAATCTCTCCTTTCCTCACCCCATCCCCACCGAAAAAACAAACAAACAAACAAAAACAAGAAACAACAAAAAGAAGAAAAAAAACCCAACTAACAAACAAAAAATCAGATTGAAAACAACGTTACACTGAAAGCGGAGGACAGAGAAGAAGTCCACCCCCCCTGTCAGGGAACCACTCACAGCTCTCCCCGCCACCCTCACCCCCCCCCCCCACACCACCCCATCCCTTCCACCCAACCCTCCGAAGATGCTGTCAGAATGCCTGTTCGATTTGTTCTGGAGTGTTCCCTGTCTCTCTCTCTCTCTCTCTGCCTCGCCTCCCTCCCCCCCCCCACCCCTCTCTTCCCCTCCCCACCCCCCACCCCTTCCTGAAACCCTCGCCTCTCTTGCGCGTCTTGATGATTCAATAAAACATCCTTCTCCCCGCCCCCTTACCTCCCCCTCACCCCTCACCAAAAAAAAGGCAAGTGGCCTCCAAGCCTTTCGCTATTTGTCCTCGGCTCTCCTTCGCTGTTTTCGAGTGTAACTGGTGGACAGAGAAATGTAATTCCAATTCTGCCTGACAAATGAAGGCGCCTCAAGCCATGCAATGTTGGGCTCCGGCACCAGCTAGAACATGGCCACCATTTTTCGGGAAGGGTACAGAGCGAGAGAGAGTGGGGGGTGTTGGGGGGGAGGGGGGGGCGAAGGGGGACAGGGGGGTGGGGGGGATCGGACGGGGGAGGAAAGTGTCGGCGAAACAGATTGGACTGCTCGATTGGCGCGTGCTCCATGGCTAAATGTTACGCGCAAGATCATTGGTTGCTTTTTGCAAACACGTGGTTGGGGAGGAAAGGGGCGCCG
This sequence comes from Babylonia areolata, assembly GCF_041734735.1. Taxonomy (NCBI): domain Eukaryota; kingdom Metazoa; phylum Mollusca; class Gastropoda; order Neogastropoda; family Buccinidae; genus Babylonia; species Babylonia areolata. Next base: position 34,643,490 of record NC_134882.1, read on the forward strand.
GGGGTTGGGGGTTGGTGGGTGGGAGAGGAGATGGGGAGGGGGTGAGGAGGATTGTTGCAAATGTTATTGGCACTTACATTGTTTGCTTACTTGCCTTGCTAACCACTCCACCCTCTCTCTCCCCTTCTTCCTGTTCTTATGTATCACCCACACACATTCCAACTCTTCAATCTCCCCCGGAGTTCCGCAGAGCTTTCCTCGTCTCTTTCTTCTTCGTAGGGTTTTTTTTTTTTTGTGTGTGTGTGTGTGTGTGTGTGTGTGTGTGTGTGTGTGTGTGTGTGTGTGTGTGTGTGTGTGTGTGTGTGTGTTTCGCTAGTATGCTGTTTGCCTGTGCGTGAAGAATGTAACACAGTTGTCTCCAAAACACAGGGAAATGCTTTATCGCCGTGTCTACCACGTTAAAGAAACTGAACTACCGGGATTTATTAATTCGCAAAGGCGAGATGTTTGAACACTTCCTTCGGTGGAAATGGATAAGTACATAGACAAATGAATCGATACATACCGTAGATACATAGATGTATCATACATACATAATACATACATAAAATATGTATTTACGTTGTTTCTTTGTTTTAGGCAAGCGACATGCCAGTTCAACCAGACAACAGAGATATAAGTACCATGATTCTATTTAATGCTGCTGGCCGTGAAATTGACGAAGATCTCTCTCTCTCTCTCTCTCTCTCTCTCCCTGTGTGTGTGTGTGTGTGTGTGTGTGTGTGTGTGTGTGTGTGTGCCGGGGTGAGGGTCTGAGTGGGGGAGGGGGGAAGAGTGAGGGGGGGGGGGGGGGGTGCAGGCTGATCGATGCACAAGTTCGAAGCAAGCCTGATGTCGATAGACTTTGCATAAAATCCAGTTTACTGCTAGGCACCTCTCCCCACCCCCCACTTCCTCTCCACCCTCACACACACACACACACACACACACACACACACACACACACACACACACACTCACGCGCGCGCACGCGCGCGCGCGCAAGTAGGCCTAATATCGATGGACAAGTGATAAGCGAAATCGCCGTTGTTACTGTTTACCTGTTTGTTACCTGTTTCTCAGTACGATATCTATAAATAAATTTTTCTTCTTACCAGGAATTTTTATCCTATCTCCTGTTTACTGCGAGGCAACCCCCAGCCCCACCCCACCCCACCCACCCACACTCTTCATTCCCAAGCTCACGGAGGATTATGAATGCACCACAGCTACAGTACGCACAGATTCATCAACAGAGTCAGGTCTGTAGGTTTGTACATTTCCACTTATCTATTTCATCAATAATAAGCTTGGTCAGGCTCTTACACAGCAGAACACACCAAAACGTACACACTGTTATAAAGCCCGAACTTTCCGACTTTTTTTTTCTATCACTGAAACCTCCACCACACACACTATCAGCCAAACGCAGCGGAAGATCTGAAAAAAAAAGAAAGAAAAAGAAAGAAAAAAAAAAGCCATTCCAGAAAAACAACGAAAAAAACCCCACAAAAAACCCCCACCTCAATAAAAATCAGCCCACGCATTCTAAGTGTATGATCCAGTGCGCTCCCCTCCCACCCACCCTCCCACCCCCACACCCCGCGACACACACACACACACACACACACACACACACACACACACACACACACACACACACACACTGCTGCCGTCTTGAATCCATCATTGTCATCGGGTCTCTTACCGGGGTCTGTGCCGGAGAAGTAAGGAGGGGAAAAAAAAACTTCTGAGACAGAAGGGAATGTAGGAAGGGTGGGGGTAAGGGGGGCGAGGGTGTGTGTGTGTGTGTGGGTAGGGGGTAAGGGGGAGACGGAGAAGAAGTGTGGCCAGATTTGTGATGAATTACAGGCAGCGCTCGCCACTGCCTCTCCGCTTCTTCTTCATCATCCAGCTTTCACCCCTGACGCCGCCGTGCGCTCTCCAGAAAGAAATAATAATATTATTACTTGAAAAAAAAAAAAAAAGAAAAAAAAGAAAAGAAAAAAAGGCGCTCATTTGGGATTGCAGACGTCGCGGACTGAAAGACGAAGAAACTTCTGAAAACAGCGCCACCGGAAGTGAGAGCACGTGCCCCGCGCGAGCAGAGCCGGAAGTGGGGTTATAGATTATCGGGGCCCGTGTCATGACAAATGGGCCGGCCCAAATGGTCGGCACTCGTTTCTGCGCATTGATTAAAGGGTAGAGGGCGGGGTGGGAGGGAAGGGGGGGTTGGCGGAGGGGGGTGGGGGTGGAGGGGGGTCGGGAAGCGTGCGGTGAAGGGGTGGTGAGGTGAGGGCGCCATATTGCACGTTTTTACTGCCCACTTCTGCTGCTTCTGTTTCTGCTGCTGCTGCTGCTGCCGCTGCTGCTAATGCTGCTCCCCCACCCCACTCCAATAAAACCATCCTGGTTACCTGTCTTCGATTTGGAGGGGGGGGGGAGGGGGTTAGGGGGGGCCGGGGGTGGGGTGGGGGGGCTGTATTGTGTCCCAGCCCAGGGACAATGGATGCAAGGAGACATCAAGCTTTGCGCCACACTGGAGGGGGCAAAAAATAAAAACACATGCGTCACATTTCCCCCTCCCCAAAGCCAGTGAAGCATACATGGTGCGTGTGCGCCGTCACCAATGAAGTCTTGTTACAGTTCAGGTCTTCAGCTGTTTTAGGGGTGGTGGTGGTGGTGGTTTCGTCCGAGTCGCTCCGCCATCAGAACGTTTGTGACCAGTTCAGGACATTCAGTTTTTATGCTGCCTTCGCTGAGAACTTACCTTTATCTCTTATTGAGGGTTTTGAATTAAACATCGAAAATAACATTTTTTCGATCTGACACAAGAGATTCCTCATAGTTTAGTTCAACAACCATCTACCCAAAGATGTAGTCATCAGCCCCATCCACGTGTAATATGCATCTTCTGTCCAAACGTGTGTGTGTGTGTGTGTGTGTGTGTGTGTGTGTGTGTGTGTGTGTGTGTGTGTGTGTGTGTGTGTGTGTGTGTGTGCGTGCGTGCGTGCGTGCGTGCATGCATATATATATATATATGTGTGTGTGTGTGTGTGTGTGTGTGCAGTGCGTGCATGTTTGAGTATGCACAAGTTTCTATATTGAAAAACACTTGTATGTATCCTAATTTCTACCGTATCTGTGTTTGTGTATGATCTTCGATTTATGTTCGTATCTAGGTATGTACTATCCCCCCCCCCCACCCCCTCAATTTTCCTTGTCACCCAGGAACACGTGGCAAT
>NC_134882.1:34674213-34684213 GCF_041734735.1 Babylonia areolata
AGAACAGGACTGGTGTCCTCCGCCCCCCCCCCCCCCCCACCCCCACCCGACCCCCCGCCACCGTCCCCGTCACCCCCCCCCCATCTCCCCCATACCCCCCCACCCCGCCTCCCGCCCCCTTTGTCTCTATCTCCTTCTTCCAGGTCTCCCCCCCCCTCCTCCCTCCACCTCCCTCTCTCTCCCTCTGTCTCCACTTCCTTCCCCCCCCCCCTCTCCCTCTCTCCCTCTGTCTCCATTTTCTTGCTGTAAACACTGTGGAGACTCACTCCCTGTAGACTCGATTCCAGCCGTCCGTCAATTGATAAGGGTGAAGGGATCTTTTTAAATCAAAGAAGTCAAGACAAGCGCTATAACCATATCCTGTCTATAAGTATAGTTACTTATGCAGACCAGACACGGTAATAAAAAAAACAACCCAAAAAACAAAACAAAAAAACAACAACCAAAAACCCCAAACAAACAAACAAACAAACAAACAAACAAACAAACAAATTACGAAAGCAAAAACAGACCCAAAAGGTTTCTCCAAGTGTTCAACGAAGCAATATCACGCTTGGATAAGGACAGGGAATTCATTGTATTGTTATGATCATTATTATCATTATTATATGTATCAATATTGTCGTTGTTGACGTTGTTGTTGATAAAGGATACTTCTCGAGTGCGTGGCGATAGAACCCCCCCCCCCCCCCCCCCCCCCCCCAACCAACCCCCAACCCCCCTCCCTACAAACGCAACAGAACACAATGGTGTAGAAACGAGCAAACAAAACTGTGGTCTCCATATAAATCCTTGTTTTTTAATACAAATTGAAATAAGAATATATATATTGTGTCATACAGTTCTGATATTGGTATTACTATATTTTGTATCTTACTATGCAATTTAAAGTATGGCCACATATGTGTCATTTATTGTGAGGTTGACAACCTACAATTTATCAGACTCCTTAGACTGCGCCCGGCGACCTTATATTTGATCTTGATTCATTGATCTTTGCCAGCATGTTCTTGTGGCTGTGTTATTATTACTATTATTAGCAGTAGTAGTAGTGGTAGTAGTACTTCTTTTTGTTTCTCTGTGTGTGTGTTTAACAATGTAAAAATTGAATAAAAATGTTTGGAAAAAACAAACAAAAAAAACAACTGTGTCACTACTGACCAGTCTGACTGGTTACCCCCCCCCCCCCCCCGGCCCATCCCCCCCCCCACACACACACACACACCCACCCCACACACCCCTTTGCAGGGACCGAACCATTTAGGAACGGCACGGTGACGTCAGCCATGTATCATAAAACACGCCCCCTTTCCAAGACCAAAATCCATCAGCAGTCTGTGGCTCAGGATGAAAGACAAATTACTCGCCAAAAAACCCCGAGACAAATGGATGAGCAGTTGGCATCGTGCTCTCCCCGACCCCACCCCCACCCCCATCCCCCTTCCCATGAAAAGAACAGCGACTTTTTCAGGAAGAAGGGGGGGTGGGGGTGGGTGAGGAGGTGGCGGGAGGGGAGGGGGGCGGGGGGGGGGGGGGCAGGGAAATGAAAACCAAAGTGGGACAACATCTGGAACCCTGCACAAGCAAGCACAAGAGAGAGACGGCAGACGGCCAAATTCGGTTTCGGATGGTGGTTCAATCCTAACCTCCCCACCCCCACCCCCCCACCCCATCCCCACTCTCCAAACCCTTCATAAACCCGTGCCCCCCTCTCCCCCTCCCTCCCCCCTCCACTCCCCTCCCTACGTCCCCCCAAAATGTAATTGGCGGCGCAATAAGAGAAGCAAAGAAAACGAGGGGTGCGCCCGTCGCATATTAATTGACTTGTCCATTGTCATTGGTGTGTGGGGAGAGGGGTGGGGGGTGGGGGTGGGTGGGGGGTGGGATGGCAAGTCCGGGTCCTTGCCTGGCCGTGTCTCACCTCTTGACTCCCAAGTTTTCTTTCTTTCTCTCTCTCTCTCTCTCTCTCTCTCTCTCTCTCTCTCTCTCTCTCTCTCTCCCTCCCCCACGTTTGTCGTGCAAATTGTCCGACATGAGTTACTATTTGTTTTTTTTTCTTCTTCTGTTGTTCGGCTGGTTCTATCCCCCCCCCCCACTTTATTATTATTATTATTATTATTATTATCATTATTATCATCATTATTGTTCTTATTATTATGATTGTTGTTGTTTTTAATAACACGATTATATTATTATTATTAGCAGCAGCGGCGGCGGCGGCAATATCTCCATCAATTATCATCATCATCATTATTATTTTTTCTCCTCCTCCTCCTTCTACTACTACTACTACTACTGCTGCTGCTATTCTTTTTTTTTCTTTTTTTTCTTTTTTATCTTGTCTTCCCTTGTTCATAATCGCCATCCTTCTTCTCCTTTGTTGTTGTCGGATAACGTTCCCCCTACCCCCCCCCCCCCCACCTCTAACCCCCTACCCCACCACGCCACCCCCACCCCCTTAACCCACCACCCCACCACTCCCAACCCCCTACCCCACCACGCCACCCCCCACCCCCTTAACCCCCTACCCCACCACCACCCCAACCCCCTCCCCCACCACGCCACCCCCACCCCCTTAAATCCCTACCCCCACCACCCCCAACCCCCTACCCCACCACGCCACCACCACCCCCTTAACCCCCTACCCCACCACCCCCAACCCCCTCCCCCACCACGCCACCCCCACCCCCTTAAATCCCTACCCCACCACCAAACCCAACCCCCTACCCCACCATGCCACCCCCACCCCCTTAAATCCCTATCCCACCACCACCCCCAACCCCCTACCCCACCACGCCACCCCCACCCCCTTAACCCCCTACCCCACCACCACCCAACCCCCTCCCCCACCACGCCACCCCCACCCCCTTAAATCCCTACCCCACCACCCCCAACCCCCTACCCCACCACGCCACCCCCACCCCCTTAAATCCCCTACCCCACCACCAACCCAACCCCTACCCCACCATGCCACCCCCACCCCCTTAAATCCCTATCCCACCACCACCCCCAACCCACTACCCCACCACGCCACCACCACCCCCTTAACCCCTACCCCACCACCAAACCCAACCCCCTACCCCACCATGCCACCCCCACCCCCTTAAATCCCTATCCCACCACCACCCCCAACCCCCTACCCCACCACGCCACCCCCACCCCCTTAAATCCCTACCCCACCACCAAACCCAACCCCCTACCCCACCATGCCACCCCCACCCCCTTAAATCCCTATCCCACCACCACCCCCAACCCACTACCCCACCACGCCACCACCACCCCCTTAACCCCCTACCCCACCACCAAACCCAACCCACTACCCCACCACGCCACCCCCACCCCCTTAACCCCCTACCCCACCACCAAACCCAACCCCCCTAACCCCATATCCCACCCCCCTACCCCCCAACCCCTCCACGTCATCCTTTCTCGTCACGTCCACGTTCCATTGTTCGAGAGGTGTTGGAACAGTTGTAACGGAAACAGGTTTGGGTTCCAGCCCCATCCCCACAAAATCCAGCCCAGCCCTACAGCCTACAGCCCCCCCCCCCCCTCTTCCCTCACCCTTCCCTTTGTCGGTTGAGGTTCGATTCTCGTCGTGTGTCTCTGACATTGATGGTCAAACCTCCTCCTCTTCCCAACAACAGGTCCCTCTGACCCTGCAGTTACCTGCACCTTTCTGTGTGTGTGTGTCTCTCTGTCTCTCTCTCTCTCTCTTTCACACACACACACACACACACACACACACACACACACACACACACACACACACACACAAACACACACATACACTCTCTCTCTCTCTCTCTCTCTCTCTCTCTCACGCACAGACTCTCTCACATACACACACTCTCTCTCTGTCTCTCTCTCTCTTCTTCGTCTTCTTCCTCCTCTCTCGCCGCGTCATGCCTTCACACCTTTCCATCTAACTCACTGTTTTTCCGATTCTCAAGTCTATTGTTTTCTCAATATTTAGTAATATATATATATATATATATATATATATATATATATATATATATATATCTTCAGATCGGGTCATTATCAAAATATCAACAACGTACATGTAGAGGCTTTATTAGTTATTTCTGTATGTATGTATGTTTATATGTATGTATGTATGTTTGTATATATATATATATATATATATAGAGAGAGAGAGAGAGAGAGAGAGAGAAAGAGAGAGAGAGAGAGTTTTTTCAACGTACATTTTAGGCTCCCTGTCTAACATCATGGCCACGATTAGTCTAGTCACCACCGCCACCACCACAGTCCCGAGATTTCAACAGCAACTACAAAAAACATTAGAAACCACGCAACACCACCAACTACTACTGCTACTACTACAACTACTACTACTACCACTACAACGCTGCTCCCATGACGACGGACGCTTACAACAACAGTAATAATAACCAAAAACAAACAAACAAACAAACAATCCCCGTAGACAGGATGGCAGCTTTGATGTGGTGGTGAAGCAAAAAGGGAAAAAAGGGGGTCAGGGCAGGACAGGGTCCCATAGCGTGATGGGGGTGACACGGGACAGGGGGGTTGTCGGCACGGGGGGGGGGGGTGGGAGGGGGCAGGGGGGGAAGGTAGAGGGAGGGGGCGATGTGAGGGAGGGCAGGGAGGTGGGGATCGGGGGGGGGGGGGGGGGTGAGACAGAGAACAGAGAACAGAAAACAGAAACAAAGCCCCGGGGTAACGGTGACGATCCCGTCCTCCCAATCCCCAACCCCCACCCCACCCCTACACCACCATCACACACACACACACACACACACACACACACACACACACCACCACCACCACCACCACCACCACCATCGCCGCCGCCGCCGCCGCCACTAGCAAGCCAGCGCCATTTGGCATCAGAGAGATTCGACATTAGCTTTTAGTAATTGCTTTTTCTTTAATGACTGCCTTTTTACATTTCCATCTCAGACTCTTTATTTTCAGGGGATGTGGAGAAGAAGAAGAAGAAGAAGAAGAAGAGGAGCAGGAGGAGGAGGGGCAGGGGAGGGGAGGGGGGTAGTAGGGGGTGGCGCCGTCTGTAGCTCTCTTGGATTCGATACCCCCCCCCCCCACACACACACACACACACACCCACCCCACACACACCCACTGGCCTCCTCTCCTTTCTTCTTCTTAACAGGCATTTTTCGAACTATCTCTCGAGGGAGGAGGGGTTGGGGTGACTTTTTCACACACACACACACACACACACACACACACACACACACACACACACACGTCACACACACACACACGTCACACACACACACACACACACACACACACGTCACACACACGTCACACACACACACACACACACGTCACACACACACACACACACACACACACACACACGTCACACACACACACACACACGTCACACACACACACACACGTCACACACACACACACACACACACACACACGTCACACACACACACACACACACACACACACACACACACACACACACACACACACACACACACACTCTCTCCTTCCAGTGTGTTTCTCGTCGGCTCAGCAAAGTTTCTGCTCTGTGACGTAACGCACGTTCCCAGACGACTGGAAAAAAAAAAAAAGGATGGGAGGGGGTTGGGGGAGGGGGCAGGGGGGCCAGGAGGTGGGGGGGACGAGGGTCGGGACAGGGAATGGGAGGGGGGGGGGTGTATATGGGTGGTGGAAGGCAATCCTCCCAGGGGGAGGGGAGGGGAGGAGAAATTGATTTGTAACAGTCGCTCCATTGAAACCGTGCAATTATTTGGACAAGGTGGGGATGGGGGTGGAGGGCGGTGAGGGGTCAGGGGGGGGGGGGGATGGGGAAGGGGGTGCGTTGTGGGGGGTGGGGGGTGGGGGGGGGGGGGGGGAGATTCAGCAGCATGAGATGCGTGGTGAAAAAAAAAAAAAAAAAAAAGCGTTTCATTTCTTGTAACACAATCAGGGGTTGGTTGTCTTTCTTCGTTTGGCTTCTCGTTGATAAGGGTGGGGATGAGGGTTGGGGGTGGGGAGTGGGTGTGGGGGAGAGGGGTGAGGTGAGGGTGGGGTGGGGAGAGGGGTGGGGTGAGATTCGGGGTGGGGAGCGGAGTTGGGGTGAGGGGAGAGGGTTTGATCTGAACAACTGGACTGCAGGCTGCAATCAGTCCACCGCTGCAGAAAGGGCTTGTGTGGTTTGTCAGGAAGGTGGCAGAATGGTTATAAGATGCCAGTCAGCCAGTCAGTGAAGGTCAGGGTTCGATTCCAGCTCTCGCCATTTCTCCGATGTTCGACTGGCCCCCCGCCACCCACCCCCACCCCCCCAAAAAATTTAAAAAAAATAAAAACAGAGCTAGTCTAGTCGTTCGGATGAGTCGAAAAAAAACCGAGGTCCCGTGTGCAGCACGCACTTGGCACGATAGTAAAAGAACCCATGGCAACGTAAGTGTTCTCCTCTGGCAAAAATTCCGTCGAATAAATCCACTCTGACAGATGCACAAAACAGTAATTATATACATGTATGCACTCAAGGCCTGACTAAGCGCGTCGGGTAATGCTAGCAGGCTGCCTCACCGATGTGGTGTAGCGTATATGGATTTTCACGAACGCAGTGTGACGCCGCCTTGAGGAACGGGGGAGTGCTGTTTTGTTTGTCTAGTCTGCACTTTGATGTTGTTCGTTCGTCGCGCACCGTGAGGAGGGAGGGGGGGGGGGGGGGGGGGTGGAGGTGTCACACTTTCACACGCTCCTCATGACCAGCCCTTGTTGATGCCTTCTAGCAACGTTTATGGACAGTGACCACAATCTTTTGTATTACAAGAGAGGGTGGTTAGAGTTTGAAGGTGGTTGGTTTGGTCACACAGCTTATTCATCTTTATTGCGTACTTTTTTTGGGGGGGGGGGGGGGGGGGGGGGGGGGGGCGGGTTCATCTGTTTTATGATTATTATTTTATTTTTACTTATCTGGACTTGAAAATTCTGTCTAAAAGACACGAGAGAGTGAATGAGAGAGAGAGAGAGAGAAAGTGAGAGAGACAGACAGACAGACAGACACACAGACACAGAGAGACAGACAGTGACACAGAGAGACATACAGAGACGGACACAGAGACGGAGAGCGACAAAAGAGAGACAGAAGGCAAACACACACACGTGTGTATTATCATGATTCACAGCCCGCAGACTGCTGCCATCCAGAGAATGAATAAGACATGAGCTCCACAGGTGGACTGGAAAGAGAGACAGCCAGATGAGGGAGAGAGGGAGAGGGAGAGAGAGAGAGAGAGAGAGAGAGAGAGAGAGAGAGAGAGAAGGTGGTGATCACACACACACACACACACATGCACGTACACACTCACGATTTACACATACACACACGTACACATACACGTTTACACACACACACACACACACACACACACACACACGTTTTACACATACACACACGTACAGATACACGTTTACACACACACACACACACACACACACACACACACAGAAACAGGGAGACAGAGAGAGAGAAGAGAGAGAGAGAGAGAGAAGAGAGAGAGAGAGAGAAATCACACAAACATTAATAATATTAAAAATGAAAAAATAAATTAAAAAAAAAACACCACAAAAACTAGCTAACTAAATAAGGAGGAACCACTAGGGCGAGCCAGAGATGTCGCTGCCATTTTAATTACGGTGTGGGACTGGTTAATTATACAGCCGTGTGCTGTATGACAACGTCAGCGACTGTGACAGGTACAAGCCTTTGAAGTCACCCGCCCGTCGCTTTCATCCCCCTTGGCGGTGACGCTCTGAAAAATGGCACCCACGTTTAAGTTTGACACTCCACGGGCGATTTTAGAAAATGCAACCCCCCCCCCCCCCCCTTCACTGCCCCCCCCCCCCGGGACTGGCAGAAGAATCGGTTTCAGAACGAACGGCTGAAAGCACAATGTATACCCCCAAATGAGTAAAGAGGTAAGCGACAAGTCAAAAATCTAGAAAGCGTTTTTTTATTTTTATTATTTCTTTTTTTTTTTTCTTTTTTTTCTTTTTAGTAAGTGAGCGAGTAAATGAGTTTCGGAAGCGAGTACACAAACATGGGGGTAAAATCTAATCCAGGGTGATGGTTGAGGGGGGGGGGGGGGGGACCATCTAACACGCCCTACACCGCCTCTCGCCTTGGCTGGCGTTGAGAGATGTCAGGTGTCAAAGACCCCGTCACTGGCCGCGTCGTCACATAAAGCTGATCAAGTCATCAGAAAACACTGCTGCCCGGCTTTCTTCTCCCCCCCCCCCCCTCCCCGCGCCCCGCTCCCCCCCGCCCTCCACCCTAACCTATCTGACCTCCTGTCTGTCTGTCTGTCTGTCTGTCTCTCTCCCTTGTTGGAAACTATTCCACCTGTTGAACTGAGGGGTGCTGAGAGAAGAGGGTGCTTTATGTTGTTGTTGGTAGTATATGCATGTATGTATGTATCTATATATGTATATATATATATATATATATATGTGTGTGTGTGTGTGTGTGTATGTATGTGTGTGTGTGTGTGTGTGTGTGTGTTGCTGTGTGGCTGTGTGTGTTGCTGTGTGGCTGTGTGTGTGGTGAGTCTCTGTGAGTGCGTCTGTGTCTACGTCTAGGTATCTCTCAATCTGAATGACTCTACCTTGCACTGTTCGTCCATGTGTGTCCTCGTCGTCGTCGTCGTCGTCGTTGTTGTTGTTGCTTTCTGTGGAACTGGAAATACATTTTGAAAAATAACAAAAAATAACGGGATAACGGGTATAATCAAGGGATCAACCAAAGCGAAGTCTCAAGAGTCTTAACATAAAATCCATAGAAGACGGTTTCAGCGAAATGCAAGCATTTAGTACACATTGACATGCATCGAATCTTTTAAAACACAAACATTCTTTGTGTTTTTCTTTAGTCTTTTTACCTTATTCGTTATTGTTGGGTTGTTCCTTGCTTTTCTTTTCTTCTTCTTCTTCTTCTTCTTCTTCTTCTTTTCTTGACGAATTGGTCAGTACAAACCATCATGAAAAGCAAAGGTGGCGTGTCTGCTAAAAGATGACATTTGTCATATTACAGAACGCTTTGTCCACCAGGACAGAGGAGACCTTGATTGGACCCCTGCACCGCTGTCTTGGAACAGGTTAACTGGAACACTCTACCTGCTCCCTTGTCCTTCCCGGCCACTTCTTCTTGTCCTCACAGTCTCTTGCGAACTCATTTCCCAGCACATATAGAGTAAGATTTAAGTTACGTGCGTGCGTGTGTGTGTGTGTGTGTGTGTGTGTGTGTGTGTGTGTGTGTGTGTGTGTGTGCGCGCGCGTGCGTGCTAGTCTTGTTCCTACTTTCGTGGAGACACGTAACCCTCGTGTATTTTTTTTTAACCCCCTCCCCCCTTAAAACACCCATCCTCTCCCCCCCCCCACCCCTTTGATCCCCCGCCGAATCCCTTCCCCCCCCCTCCCCTGCCCCCCCCTCCCCCCCAAAAAAAAACCCAAAAAGAAAAAAAACCAAAAAAACCCAGCAACTGACTGGATAACTTTTCAGTGCCACGTCTGTGTGTCCCTCTCCTGTCATAAATCTTCACCATAGTTCCTTGTGTCAGAGAGATGGGGTGGGGTGTGTGGGGGTGTGTGTGTGTGGGGGGGGGGGGTAAAGACAAGGAGGAGGTGGGGTGAGGGTTAGTGTCTTCTGAGGCTCAGGCATTGTGCTGGGCTGCCTAGCCCGGACTTTGGGTCCCTTTTGGTGCTTTTTTTTTTTTTGTGGCTGGAGGTTATGATGATAGACATGATGAAAGAACAATGAGGGTGGAAGACTAACAGGATTGAAATAACAGTAAAAAGAAGTAACTCTCTCTCTCTCTCTCTCTCTCTCTCTCTCTCTCTCTCTCTCTCTCTCTCTCTCTCTCTCTCTCCAAAGGTACACAGCTTCAAGTCAACGCTACCAATGCTACCACACATGAAAAATATATAAGGTACATTGGAAACAAACCCAGTCACTTTCTCCAAG
>NC_134882.1:34689213-34701713 GCF_041734735.1 Babylonia areolata
GTTTAGATATTTAACCCTTTCACCGCCAGTCAATTTAGAGTACAAAATTCCCTTGTGGTATAAACACATGAAAAGACAGTGGCTAAAAAATAGCTGGGGTTCATGGATAACAGACCAATGAATGGTCACCTTTCAGTGACATGGGTCCTCTACCACGCCTGTGCATAAATGCGAGCTTGGCGGTGAAAGGGTTAAACCCTTTCAAAATGTGTCCCTTCTAAAAGATAAATAAATCAATGAAAAAAAACGTTTTTTTTTACAAAGCGTGTGTGCCTCTGTTCAGCTGAACAAATCATTAACGATTGATGACAACCGATGCTGAGCAGAGTTTAATCAAAGCAGGATAAACGTCAGCACTTTATGAGGGGAAAATCAACATAGTAATAATAATAATAATAATGGTATCTATATAGCGCTGAATCTTGTGCATAGACAAATCAAAGCGCTTTCGCACCAGTCATTCACACGCATGCATTACTCTAAAACTGGAGAAACTGAAGACAAGGAAGAGGCAGGGAAGGGGAGGCTATTTTAGGAAGAGGTGGGTTTTAAGGCCAGACTTGAAAGAGCCGAGTGTGGAGACCTGACGAAGCGAAAGAGGAAGTTCATTCAGTCTTTGGCCATCCGGTCTTTGGCCAATGTAGAGACAGAAGCATGTGATAAAGAATGATCATTGCGACTGTTTCCGAGCGTGCTGAATGTGTGTGCTCCATGTGATGTGATGTGATGTGTGTGTGTGTGTGTGTGTGTGTGTGTGCGTACGTGTGTGTGGTGTGTGTGTGTGTGTGTGTGTGTGTGTGTGTCTGTGTGCGTACGTGCGTGGTGTGTGTGTGTGTGTGTGTGTGTGTGTGTGTGTGTGTGTGTGTGTGTGTGTGTGTGCAGAACTTCTGAGTGCGCGTGTGAACGTTACAACTAGTTGTATGCTTCCTCCGCCGTTGTTTAGAAGAAGAAGATTGACTGATTGATTGAATCTTTAATGGGTAAAGAATTAGGCGCAGTAAAGGCCTTTTCACAATTCTGCCCATTCAACGACACAAAACAAAAAAAAAAAAAAAAATGAAGAACGACACAAAACATAGAAACAAAGAAATAAAATGAAACAAAATAAAATAATAAGCACGACGAATAAGAATAGTAACTGGAATAGTCTATTAAAAGTAACAAAGCAATGAAAAGAACAATTGGTACATTATCACGTATGTACGTAGTACCTACCTACCTACCTACCTACCTACCTACATACACACACACACACACACACACACACACACACACACACACGCACGCACATAATTATTATGAAACAAGCAAACAAAGACAGACGTGCATACACAAAGAAAGAACCGCGCCTTCCCCCACCACCACGTATACAACTAGTTGTAACGTTCACAAACACGCGCGCGCTCACGCGCGCACACACACACACACACACTTCCTCTCCGCCCCCCCCCCCCCCCCACCCCACCCTCAAACTATCACATAAAAAATAAAAAATAAAAATTACCCGTGACTGACTCCACCACGTGTTACAACTATGTCTGCGTCAGTTTCACTGTCCCCTCCCCCACCCCCCATACACACACATCTACACTCACTCTCTCTCTCAAACACACCTGACACCGCCCCCAACTTCTGTTTCCCCCTTCCTCAAACTGGTTCATAAAACTAAAAGACAAAAACACACGGGCCGATGGGTCTCAAATCAGACCCCACTCCCCCCCCCCCCCTAACCCCTACCCCTACCCACCACCACCCACCACACCTCCACTCGCAGTCTCTCCCCTCCTGTCAAACACCGAATGGGGCGTCACTCTTGTTTACTCCTTTTAAGCAAGGGAGGTTAATAAAACTTGACAACAAAACGGGAAAAGTGAACGAAGAAGAAGAAGAAGAAGAAAAAAAAAAAAAAAGCAGTCGGCCGTTTCACACCCCGAACACACAAACCTGACTTGAAAAAAAAAAAAAAAAAAAAAAAAAATCAAAACCTCCCCTAAACCTTGTTGTACTGCGCCTTCACAATAACAACAACAACAACAATAATAACAATAATAATAATGATAATAATAATAATAATAATACTATCCAACCAGCCACAGAAAAGGCTTTCACGAGTTTCGCCTGATTGATTTGATTTGATTCGTTCTGCAGTGTTCTCTTCACCCACATCCCCCACACCCACACCCCTGAGCCACAACAGCAGTGTTCTCTTCACCCACATCTCCCACACCCACAACCCTGATCCACAACAGCAGTGTTCTCTTCACCCACATCCCCCACACCCACACCCCTGAGCCACAACAAACATAGGCTGCAGCAGTGTTCTCTTTGTTGTGTGTGTGTGTGTGTGTGTGTGTGTGTGTCCCCCTCTTTCTCCTCCCCCCCCTTCCCTCGCTCTGTCCCCCCCCCCCTCCACCTCTTCCTCAGATTTGCACAGGTCGTGTTGGATGACATGAAAAGAAGGGGAATTAATCCGATACGATAATTGCCGGTTGCACTGCGTTTTACAACGTGAAAACACAGAGCGCTTCACCAGAATGAAAAGAGAGAGAGAGGGAGAGAGGAAAAAGAAAGTTCCAATTTAATGACTTGCTCGCAGAAGGGGTGAAGGAAATAAAAACTAATACACAAATAAAAAAAAATAAAAAAGCACACACACACACACACACACGCAAACAAAGAAATAAAAAGGTCCCAACTGTTCACAAACGGTGTGGTGGTTGGTGCCTGTTCCGGCAAACTGTTTAAGCACTGCTTGAAAAGTCAGTGGAGCCAGATTTGAAGAGAATGGGGGAGAAAACGGAGGGAGGGAGGGAGGGACGGAGGGACTCGGGTTGTGAGGGGTGGAGCTTGTTGATGCAAGGTGGGAGAGTTTCCAGAACAAGTTCTGATTAAAGATGTGGGTTGGGTTGAGGGCGGGGGGCGGGGGGGGGGGGGGGGGGGGGGCAGAGCGAAAGAGGATTACTTTCTACCAGAGTCAAAACACTTTTTCTATGTTTCGTCAGAACTGGACAGCGACTCTGTGTGTGTGTGTGTGTGTGTGTGTGTGTGTGTGAGGCAGGGAGGAAGGGGAAGGAAGGGTGGTAGCAGCACAAGGCCTCCCCTCCCCCCCCCCATCCACACACACACACCACTACCACGAACTAGTCAGCTGCCGGCGGGAGGGAAGGGGGAGGGGGTGGGAGAGAAGGAGGAAGGGACGGGGACAGGGGGAGAGGGAAGGGGTGTGTGTGTGGGGTGGTTGTGGTTACAATGAAGGTGGAAGCTTTCCTTAGACGCCCACTCACCCACACCCACCCACCCCACCCCACCCCAACACCAAGAACCTAAAAAGTCTCGCTCGAGCTGTTCAAGTGTCGCTTTTGACACAACTCCTGTTGGCTTGTAAAGCCTGCCGCCTGTACTGCCTGCCTCCATCCATCCTCTTTCCAAGCCACCAGAACCACTGGAAGGAACTATTAAAAAAAAAAAAAAGCCCCCCCAAACCCGACAAACCCAGACACAAAAAGACAAAACAATTCTTTCCTCCTCCTCCTCCTCCTCCTCCTATCTCACGACTGGAGAAAGTACCACTGTCGGGGGAAGGGGGGGGGGTTAGTGGAGTGGAGTGGAAACAGGGAGAGAGAAATCGCTAAAAAGGGAAAAAAAGAAAAAAAAAAGTTCGAGGGAGAAATAAAAAACGATTCTTTTTTTATTTGTGGGTGGGGGGGGTAGGGTAGGCGATCTGGTGAGAGGAGGAGGGGGGGGGGGTGTAGGGGCGAGTCAGCTCTCACTTCTCGAGGATTTCTTCTTTTTTTTTTTCTTTTCTTTTCTTTCCATCTTTCTTTCTTTCTTTCTTTCTTCCGCATGCATGGTTGCATTCTTCTTTCGCGTTGACAAAACGTCGTCGTCGTCGCCGATTGTCCACAGAGAAGAAAGAACGCTAACTCCAGTTTAGTTGTCCGATTTTCCGCACATTGCACGAGTAACGATCCTCGCCCTCTGTGTGTGTGTGTGTGTGTGTGTGTGTGTGTGTGTGTGTGTGTGTGTGTGTGTGTGTGTGTGTGTGTGTGTGAGTCTGTCTGTCTGTGAGTTATTTCTTTTTTTCTTTCATTTTCTTCCTTCTTCTTCTTCTTCTTCTTCTTCTTCCATATTTCTAGTTGTTTCCTTTACACGGTGGAGATTTTCCGCCTTTATCATTTTCCCTTTCATTCATCAAAATGTCCTCCCAACTAACACGAACAAGTCCCCCCCCCTTCCCCTCTCCCCCCTCCCCTCTCCCATCCCCACTACCCCCACCCTCCTACACAACAACCGAGAAGAAGAAAAAAGGAAGGAAAAAAAAAAAGAGGGGGGAAAAAAAGAAGAAGAAGAAAAAAAAAGAAAGAAACCTGGTGGACTTATTCGTCTGTTATTATATTCCTCGTTTTCACCCTCTACTCCACCACCACCACCCCCTCTCCCACACACACACGCCTCCCCCACCCCCCTTCCACACCCCCACACTACCCTCTCTGACATTTCCCAACAGATGTTGACAAGAGGACGGGGTTTTTTTTTGTTTTTGTTTTTTTTAATGAAGATACATACACGATGATATTGAGAATCGCTGTTGTCATGTTGACGAGTTTGGTTAGTGGGGTGGGCGTGGGGGTGGGGGTGGGGGGGGGGGCCTGGGGCCGGGTAAAAATTGGGGGAGAGGGTTGCGGGGTAGGGAGGAGGGCACCCAGGGGGGTGGAGGGGGGACGGGGGTACAGGGGGCGTAGGGGTAGGATGGTGAGGCTTGTGTGAGTGTGGTGGTTTGCTGCTGAGGCACGGTGATCAAAAAGGTGCGAGGAAGATGAGAAATTCAAACTTGCTTTTAACCCTTTAACCCTTTCACCGCCAGTCTTCTTCTTCTTCTTCTTCTTCTTTTTCTGCGTTCGTGGGCTGCAACTCCCACGTTCACTCGTATGCACACGAGTGGGCTTTTACGTGTATGACCGTTTTTACCCCGCCATGTAGGAAGCCATACTCCGTTTTCGGGGGTGTGCATGCTGGGTATGTTCTTGTTTCCATAACCCACCGAACGCTGACATGGATTACAGGATCTTTAACGTGCGTATTTGATCTTCTGCTTGCATATACACACGAAAGGGGTTCAGGCACTAGCAGGTCTGCACATATGTTGACCTGGGAGATCGTAAAAATCTCCACCCTTCACCCACCAGGCGCCGTCACCGTGATTCGAACCCGGGACCCTCAGATTGACAGTCCAACGCTTTAACCACTTGGCTATTGCGCCCGTCACCGCCAGTCAATTTCAGAGTGCAAAAATTCCCTTGTGCTATAAACACAGAAAACATGGTGTCTAAGAATAGCGAGGGATTTCCCCTTGCGATGTGTAGAAAATATGGCTGTCCTTCCACCGAACATTAAGAGCAGTAGGTTCATGGATAACAGACCCATGATCTGGTCACCCTTCAGTGACATGGGTCCTCTACCTAGCTGCTGCATGAATGCGAGTTTGGCAGTGAAAGGGTTAATCACAGCGACAGGAAGCACCGAGGGAGGGATGCCGGGAACTGTTTCACAAATGGGGGGGGGGGGGGGGAAGACACACTGATATATGTATTTCTATTTTTAGATCAGTGGGGAAGATACCACACTACACACAATGGTGGCTTGGTGGTTAATTAACACGTTCGCCTAGGAAGCGGTCGACAGAATCTGAGCTTGCCGGTTCGAGCCCTGCACACACACACCACTACTTTCATCCCCTCCACTGGGCCTTGAGTGGTGGTCTGGACGCTAGTCATTCATCCGGATGATACCATAAACCGATGTCCCGTGCGTAGCATGCACATAGCGCACGTAAAAGAACCCAGGGCAACAAAAGGGTTGTTTCTGGCAAAATTCTGCAGAATAATCCGCATTTAGAGTATTGGGGGAAAAAAATCAAATCACAGGCACAAAAAAGAAGAAAGAAAAAAACAAGTGGGTGGTGTTCTTCGGGAGAGCAACCCGAATTTCACACAGAGAAATCTGTTGTGACAAAAAAGAAAAAAAAAACGTCACAGCAATAATGATGATGATGATGATAATAATAATAACAACAATATAATGATGATGATGACAATAATGATAATAATAATAATAATAATAATAATACAATATGCGTGAGAGAGACAGAGAGAAAGAGAGGGGTGTGGGGAAATCACGATTCGTGATATATTGCTTCTATTATTATCTTTAAAAAAATAATTCTAATATTTCTTTGTCGCCATGACCACTACAGCGAGTATTAAATGCGCGCAATCCCCCCCCCCCCACACACACACACCCCACCCCCCCGCCCCCTACCCGGTCGGTACCCTTCAATCTTTATAGTTCTCCTTCTTGGAACAATGAAGAACGCCACTTCTAGAAAAGGGCATGGTGGTGATAGTGATTTGAGGCATGAAAAAAAAAAACACCCAAAAAAACGAGGAAAAAAAAAGAAGAAAAACAAAAGAAGAAGAAAGAACGAAAGAAAGAAAGAAAGCAAAAGAAACGAAGAATAAAGACAGGAAGGGTGATCTGATGCCCATTACAAGGCCTCTTCTGCACTGGGGGCTCGGCAATGGGGTGGGGGTAGGTGGGGGTGGGGGACGGGGAGCGGGGAAGGGGGATGCGGGGGGTGGGGAGGGGGAGGGCGAGGAGGGCGGGAATGAGGTTCAAACCAGGTGATAGTTCTACTTTCCACTTCCCCTCACACCGTGTGAGGGGGGGCGGGGGGGGGGGGGGGGGCAAGCCGGCAGGTCTGCTGCTGCGGAGGGTGCTGGTGAGACAACACCTCCCATCACCTTTCTTCTTCCACCTTCCCCTCCCCTCCTCCTCCTCTCTCTGTCTCCCTCTCTGTCTGTCTCTCTCTCCCTCCCCCCTTTAACTCTCTCTCTCTCTCTCTCTCTCTCTCTCTCTCTCTCTGTCCCACACACACACACACAACAAAGAAATAGTCTCCAATAATCCCACCACCCACCCACCCCCGAAAAAAAAAAAAGGAAAGGTACCAAAACCGCGCTTACTCCTTGCAAGCGAGATGCTCCCCAACCCAACACCACGCCCCTTCCTTCCTTCCTTCCTTCCCTTGGTATTCTTTTTCTCCTTTATTGTGTGGACTTTTTTTCTTTCTTTCTTTTTTCTTTCTTTCTTTCCCTCCAAGAAGCCTGGACCGGTGTTTTGTTCTAGTGTTTGGTGACAGCTTCAGCGCTTGGCAGTGGTGACGATTAACATCACAAAAAAAAAAGAAAAAAAAAAAAGAGAAGAAAATGGCTGGCGTTAAAAAGTTGTACAGTTGGTAGACCGGGAGCTATGGTAAGGCGGGGCCGCGGGGGGGGGGGGGGGGGGGGGAGAAGGAAGGAAGGGAGGGAAGGGGTGTTAAGAAAGGAGAGGGGCGGGGGCCGGGGGGGGGGGGGGGAAGGGGGCGTGAGGGAGAAGCAAGAGGGGTGGGGGTGGGGGGGGGGGAAAGGGAGGAGACCCTTCCATTGTCTTCGATTCTTCACACAATCACCAATCGATCGGTGTCGACCTTGACGGTCGGCGTGGGGGTGCTGAAAGGCAGTCAAGGCTTTGGTGATGAGGGTTTGATCAGTCCACCTTTCGGGTTTTTTCTTTCTTTCTTTCTTTCTTTCTTTTTTTTTTTTTTTTTTTTTTTTTTTTTTTAGAGAGAGAGAGAGAGAGAGAGGAAGGGAAAACTAGTTTCCCTGTGTCCCGTGGGTTTTTTTTTCTTTTGTGTGTGGTTGGGGAGTGGGGGAGTGAGGGGGGGGGGCGGGGGGGGGGGGGGGAGGGGCGTCCATTGCTCTCTCTCTCTCTCTCTCTCTCTCTCTCTCTCTCTCTCTCTCTCTCTCTCTGTGTGTGTGTGTGTTATATCTGCTTCTTTGCGATTTAGTTTTGCATTTGGTTTGTGTACTCTATCCCTATGGGGAAAAGACTTTTTTTGTTGTTGTTGTTGTTACATTTTGTTTTGCTTTTTTTTTTCTCTCTCTCTGTTTGTTGTTGTTATATTGTTTTTGTTTTTTTGGGGGGTTTTTGGGGTTGTTTTTTTTTTTTTTTTTTTTTTTTACAATCCCCGCATTGTTGCAGGGCTTTCAGCGTCGGGTTGAAACCATCTCAACCAACAGCTGAAAACGGGGCGGCGGTGACTAAAAAGTTACTATTGTCCAACACAGTACTGATCACAAAAAACACCAAACGAAAATCCATTTACAAGATGTTTCAAGACACGCAAAAGCCTGGGCATTAATGACGGCACCGCTACACTCACCGCCCCGCTCTAAACGGGTGAAAAGGCTTACGTCTGCGTGCGGAGCGAGGGGCTGGGGGCTGGGGGGGGGGGAGGGGGCTGGAGGGGGGGCAGGATGCAGGGTATATTATATATATATAAATATATATATACACGGTGTGTGTGTGGGGGCGGGGGGGTCTTAGGTGTGTTGTGTGTGTGTGTGTGTGTGTGTGTGTGTGTGTGTGTGTGTGTGTGTGTGTGTGTGTGACTGTTGTTACCACTGGCTTCCCATGGTGAAGATGATGGACAAAAAGAGAGTAATGAAAGGAAAAGCGGACAGAAGATGTGGAAGTGACAAGAAGAAGAAGAAGAAAGGGAAGAAAAAACAACAAACAACCCCCCCCCCCCCCAAAAAAAAAAAAAAAAAAAAAAAAAACGAAAAAAACGAGCGTACAACGACAGGGACAGGAGAGAGAGTGACTCCTTAAAAATAAGCGAGAGAGGTGGAGGGGGGTTAAGGGGGGGGGGGGGGGGGGGGCGTGCACCAGTGCCTATTTTAATGAACGTTGAGATGTAGTAGGGAAGAGAGGATGCACACACACACACACACACACACACACACACACACACACACACACACCTCCACCCTCCTCCCCCTCACACCTCTCCTCCCTCCACCCCCTACACACACCTCATCCCCCCCCACCCACCCACCCCCCCACACACACACATCCGTTCGCTTCTTCACCTGCGCAGGACAAAGACATCAGTCTCGTTAAAAACTGACCTCGGCGCGATGTCGTCGTCATTGCGTGTGTGTGTGTGTGTGTGTGTGTGTGTATGTGTGTGTGTGTGTGTGTGTGTGTGTGTGTGTGTGTGTGTGTGGCGAGGGACTGACGTGTGGGGCCACGCGCAAGCACGTGCAACTGTCGCCGAAGTGCAGGAGACCGACAAATGCTTCCTGACATCGCTGTGCGCGCACTGGACGTGGCGTCACCCTTGTTCAGAGGTGACAGGGGGGTGGGGGCAGTGAGGACAGGGAGAAAGAGGGGGAAGGAGTGGGGGGGGAGACAGTGGGGGAAGAGGGAGGGGAGAGAGGGGGTGGAGAAGCGAGGGGAGAGATAGAGGAAGGAGAGAGAGAGAGGGAGAGAAAGGGGAGAGAGAGAGAGGGAGAGAGAGGGGAGAGAGAGAGGGAAGGGAGAGAGAGGGTGTGGAGGAGAGAGGGGATAGAAAGGGAAGAGAGAGAGAGAGGGGGGAGGAGAGGGGAGAGAGAGTGGGGAGAGAGGGCGGAGAGAGAGAGAGGAGAGAGAGGGGGGGAGGAGAGGGGGAAGGAGAGGGGGGAAGGAGAGAGGGAGGAGGGGAGAGAGGGGGAAGGAGAGAGGGAGGAGGGGAGAGAGGGGAGAGAGAGAGGGGGGGGGAGGAGAGGGGGGAGGGGAGAGAGAGGGAAGAGAGAGAGAGAGGGAGGGGGGAGGAGAGGGGGAGGGGAGAGAGAGGGAAGAGAGAGAGAGAGAGAGGGGGGAGGAGAGAGGGGGGAGGGGAGAGAGAGGGAAGAGAGAGAGAGAGGGGGGGGGACAGGAATAAATGAATAACAAAGCACACATGCCTTTTCTCATCTTGCTCTCGAAACAAAACACACCAATACCAGTAACAACAGAAATAATAATGACAATAACAAGGGAGGTGAAGAGGGAGGTGAATAAACATGAGACATTTCAACAACAAAAAAGAAACAGAATGAAATATATATATATATATATATATATAGAGAGAGAGAGAGAGAGAGAGAGAGAGAAAGGAAGAGAGGAACAGAGAGAGCGAGAGCGAGACAGAGACAGAGAGAGAGAGAGGGAGAGAGACAGAGACAGAGAGAAAGGAAGAGAGGAACAGAGAGCGAGACAGAGACAGAGAGAAAGAGAGAGAGAGAGGGAGGGAATAAATGAATAACTTTATTTTCTGAAGGTAACAGATCAAGCACATGTGCCTGTTCTCATCCTGCTCTCGAAAACGACCATACCAACAACAACACAAATCATAATGAAAAATAACAAGGAGGGAAAAAAGGGTTGTGAACAAACAAGAGAAATTTCGAAGAAAGATGTAGAATTATAGACATACATAATTCTACACACACACACACACACACACACACACACACACACACACACACACACATATATATATATATATATATATATATATATATATATATATATATGAGAGAGAGACAGAGACAGAGAAATGAAAAATATGGTTCATTCAGATCATCGATCCACTCTCATGCGACCAAAACATGTTATTTGTTTGTTTGTTTTTTGGGGGGGGTTGTTGGGTTTTTTTTTGTTTGTTTATTTGTTTTTGTTTGTTTTGTTTTTGTTTTTTTTGTTTTTTTGTATTTCTTTTTATCACAACAGATTTCCCTGTGTGAAATTCAGGCTGTCTCCCCAGGGAGAGCGAGTCGCTACACTACAGCGCCACCAATCCCCCCCCCCCCCCCCCTCCTGCGTGCAGTTTTATTTGTTTTCCTATCGAAGTGAATTTTTCTACAGAATTTTACGTGGGTTCTTTTACGTGCGCTAAGTGCATGCTGCACACGGGACCTCGGTTTATCGTCTCATCCAAATGACTAGCGTCCAGACCACCACTCCAGTGTGCTCAGAGTCTCTTGTTTCCTAGGCGGACGCGTTACCTCTGGGCCATCACTCCATATCTTTATGTCGCAAAACGTAATCATGTACACACAAAACTATCTCATCTAGATGTAGGTACATCTTATATTTTTTGAAGTGGACATTACCCGCTAACTGGCGTCAACTTTAAAGAAAGAGAGAGACATCCAGAGAGACAGACGGCGGTGATAATGGTGGGGATGGATGCAGACAGTAATTATCTCTTCATCAACACTCACCGCGTCTCTCTGTCTCTCTCTCTCTCTCTCTGTCTGTCTGTCTCTCTCTCTCTCTCTCTCTCTCTGGTTCCGGTCCTTTTGCTGGTGTCATTGTTGTTACTTGAAATATATCCGACATTGATGAGAAAGGAAAAAAAAAAAAAAGGAAAAAAGGGCATATCCACAAAGCCACTGACCATATAAAGAAGACGCGCGACAAGAGAGGCAACCGAGGCTTTAATTATAATAATACTTCCCCATCCCTTTTACCTATCCCCCTCCTCCGCCCCCCCCCCCCCCTCACCTCCCCCCCCCCCCCACATCTCTCTCGTTCACTCTCTGTCTCTCTGTCCAAAGGGAAGGGTCAAGTGAGAGGACACAGAACAATCCAACCCCCCCGCCCCCCCGCCCCCATAGCCCCTCCCACCTCCCATCCCCTCGTCCCCTCCCCTCCAAAACAAAGAGACAACTGCCTACAGCTTGTGCGTGCGTGCACAAGGTCAGCAGAGAACGGCCAGGTGCATTTTGCAGCGTTTAAAAAGCACACACACACACACACACACACACACACACACACACACCACCCCCATCCCCCGCCCCCACCTCTCCAACCCCGCCCCCTTCTTATCCAGATTCCTCCTCTTCCCTTTCAACGCCAACACCACCAACCCCCCCCTCACTCAATTATCTCTCCCTACTCTTTTTTGTTGTTGAGACCAGTCCCTCTTCACTGACTGGGCATATACACACCGACATCTATCTCCCCACACCTTTTCTCTAACCCCTCCTCCCCCCCTCTCTCTTCCTCCCCCCTCCATCCCCCCACCCCCACTCCTGACCTCCCAAGTTAGAATACAGAAAAATAGGGTCATTTTTTTTTGTTTGTGTGTTTGCCCACTACAGCCCAACTAAACCCCAACTTCCACTATCACCCCTCTCTAATCCCCCCCCAACCCCCCCGCCCCGACTCCCTCACAACCCCCACAACCCCAAACCAACCTCCCTTTTGAACTGATACCTTTCTCTGCATGATGCGAAGAGAAAGGTATGAGGAGGGGGGAGGGGGGTGCGGGGGGAGGGGGGAGGGGAGAGAAAGAGACTGAGGAAACAAGAGACAGTGACCAAGTAATGGTCAGCGGGGGGATGATATTGGGAGGGGGAGAGGGCAGGGGATTGGGGGGGGGGGGGGGGCGTAGGGGGCGGTGACCAGGCGTGAGAGGAGGGTAGTAGACAGCCTGCAGAGAATAGACCACACAGGGATGACAATGCATCCCACAGACAAGAAAAAAAAAGAAAAAAAAAGAACAGAATAGAAAGAGAAGAAAGAAACCCCAACCAGAGTGTGGACATGTCCCTTTGTCTGCCAAAAGCAAACAGGACACCACGCGATCGTTT
>NC_134882.1:34704213-34726713 GCF_041734735.1 Babylonia areolata
CCCCCAAAAAAAACACCCCCCAACAACCTCACCTCTACATCACTGTCCCATCTCCACAAGCCACCCAAGGCCTTTGTCGTCCAGTCTGGCACACGCCTGCAGCCCCACACCCAGCTCCCACAGAGACCATTGTCCAAACGGAATCACACACAGTCACAAAGCCCTCACTCAGCCTCCTCCCCTCTCCACCAACCGCAAACCTTCACACAGAACCCAGTTCCCGGTCCTGAACTAACTGGACGTAACCCAATAGATCGTTGAACTCAAAACTCCAACCAACCCACACACAGCTCCCGATGACCAAACGACACCCTTGGGCCCTCTGTCCACCCTTCATACCCCCCTGTTCCACCCTACCCTCCTCACTCCATCCACCCCCATCAATGGTTCTTCCCACCCCCTTGAGCGACCAGTGACAAAATTATTTTTTTTCATCATCAACCCGATCCCACAGACAAAAAGGTTTCCAGTGGACAATGCCACCTCCAAGTAAAGCCCCCCCCCCCCCCCGCCCCCCCCCGTCCCTACTCACACCCCCACCCCCTCCCTGTCCTCACTATACCCTGAGGGGGGGGGGGGGCGTAAGGTACCCGTCCAGTTCGTAACCATGTTGTTTAAAGGGGTGGCAACGTCCAGCCCGCCCACCCATGAACACAGCAGGGCCTTAGATCACACGGCCTCGACTAGCTGCTGCTGCTGATGAAGATGATGATGAGACGACTACAATGACGATGATGATGCTCATGATGACAACGACGACGACGACGACGACGATGGTGATGAGACAATGACAACTTTGACGATGCTGCTGCTGCTGCTGCTGCTGAGATGACAACGACGATGATGCTGGTGACGAAAACGACAACAACGATGATGATGGTGATGATGATGATGACCTTGCAGACTGAAGTGTGAGGACAAGGCCGGACACAAGACACCCCCTCCCCCCTCCACCCTCCCTCTCCCCTCTTTCTCCTCCGTCCATCAAGGCAGACGACAATACGTCACAAGAGACATGCTGTCAGCCTGGAGCCGGGGAACAGGGAAGAGGGGTATTGGTGTGTGTGTGTGTGTGTGTGTGTGTGTGTGTGTGTGTGTGCGTGCGTGTGTGTGTGTGTGTGTGTGTGTGTGTGTGTGTGTGTGTGTGTGCGTGCGTGTGTGTGTGTGTGTGTGTGTGTGTGTGTGTGTGTGTGTGTGCGTGTGTGTGTGTGTGTGCGTGTGTGCGTGTGTGTGCGTGTGTGTGTGTGTGTGTGTGTGTGCGTGTGTGCGTGCGTGTGTGTGTTTGTGTGTGTGCGTGTGAGTAGGAATATTGAGACAAAGGTGGAAAAGGCCTTTGTAGAAACGATATCCCCATATAGGGAAAACTGCATCATGATCATTTGCAATCTGCATCCCCACCCTCATCCCCTCCCACCACCCCCACCCCCCTCACCCAAAGAAGTCATTCGAAAGAAATACAAAAATAAAGAAGAGAGCTGGGGGGGGGGGGGGGGAACAACTAACCTTTAATAAACTCAGCGTACCGACAAAAGTTCGGATGTATCATGACTTCATTATCGTGCGTGCGCGCGCTTGTGTGTGTGTGTGTGTGTGTGTGTGTGTGTGTGTGTGTCTGTGTGTCCGTTTCTTACGCTGAAGTTGCAGCCCCCCTTTTTTTTTTTTATCACCAATCTTATTGTTCGCAACGTAACCTCTCAAGGCTTCCAAACTAACGCCATCCCCTCCTCTCCTCTCCTAACCCGCCACGGGGCATTATATCTGAAAAGAGGGTAGGGTAGGGGTAGGGGGGAGGGTGGTGGAGAGAACGTTTTGCGGGATGGACAGTGGGCAGTTGGTGAAGGGAGGGAGGGAGGAGGTGTCGTGAGGGACGGAGGGCAGCACGAGAGGTGAAGGGGGAGTGGACAATGGCCATTAACCCTCCTCCTGTCCCCCGCCCCCAAGGGATGGACACAACAGCCCGTCCATGACTTCATCCGACACCCTGCATTGTTCTCGGTGTTAGTTGGTTTTTTTCTCCTGACCACCCCCTCCTCCTCCTCTCCTCCTCCCCGGGACTTGATAGTGATTAGTTTTAAAGACGGGGTGGTGAATGGGAAGGGGGGGGGGGTGGCCAGGGAGGGGAGGAAGAGGGAGGAGGGGGGTAAAGTGACTGGAGGTGGCGTGTGGCGGGTGTGATGTTACGTGCGTGCTCCGTGTTCAGGGAGGAGAGAGAGAGAGAGAGACAGACAGACATGGACAGACAGGGACAGAGACAGACAGACAGACAGACAGACAGAGAGGCACGGATGGACAGATAGACAAATCACGTCTGAGACAAGACACGCCGAAATTACTGACTGCGCGTGGACCAGACCAGCATAGAAAATGATTATCAAGTTGGGACTCAAATGGACATGACGAGCATGTACAGACAAAAAGTCTCTCTCTCTCTCTCTCTCTCTCTCTCTCTCTCTCTCTCACACACACACACACACACACACACACACACACACACACAGATAAACACACACACACACACACACACACACACACACACACACACACACACACACACACACACACACACACACACACACATACCACTGAAGCACTTTGTGTCCTTTTCTGACCAAACGAACTTTCTTCAGTCAGCACACAGATCTATCAAAACAAACCGCGGCCCTAGACACATTAACCCCCCACCCCCACCCCATCCCACCCCATCCCGTCCCCACTTCCCCCACAGAAGATTGAAACAAAAAGCCCCTCTTGTCAGCCCCACGGACCCCCCCCCCCCCCCTCACCCTCACTTAGACAGACAGCCAGGACTCACGCCCTCCGAACAACGCAGCCTTCATGGAACTAACCCCCCCCCCCCCATCCCCACCTCTCCACATCCACACCCCGACCCTGACCAACCTGACGGTTGGCTATTAGGTCGTTAATTAATCTCCCCTCTAATACACTCCTCCCTCACCAATGCCCGGACAGGGACCTGATCAGCGGGCCTGCTGGGTCCACCTGCACTGAGGAACCGCCTCACGTGCAGCCAGCCCCCGGACCCACGTTCCCCAGACTCCGGGTGGGGCCCCTGTGCTGTTGCCTGGACCACGTAGTATGGTCTGGTCCGGGCCCCGTGGTGTCCCCTCTGTGCCGCGTCACACCCAGCTCCGGCCTCCCTCCCGCCCAGCACGCCTTGCCGCTCGTCCCACGACGCCGCATCCTTCAGCGGCGCGTGTCATCTGATTCTTCACGCGGCCAGCGGAGCGGAAAACAAGACCGCACACCGCTCCTCCGACACCTTTGAGGTGGGAGAACCTGCTGTGGTGAGTCCGGGGCCTCGACCGTTCGTTCCGTTTGTACAGATCTGTCCTGTAGCCTGGTCCCTCCCTCCCGTTAGTTCAATCAGCGGGACAAACAGAAGCCCGTCAGTCCGCCCTTCAAGGCAAACAAACCCCCCCCTTGTCCCCTTCACGGGCAGGTAGAGAAGTGGTGTTTCTTCATTTCGCCAGGACAAAACAGAATCGGCCATTCGTTTCGCCCACAAACAGGAATGGTTTGTTAATTGACTGAATTCAACGGAGAGCGTTGTTCGTTTTTCACCGACAGAACATGCCGTTCAGTTCACCAAACAGAAATCGGCATTCATTTCTCAAGCACAATGAAGCCGACACTGGTGTTTTGCTGCTGTTGTTTTGCCCTGCGGAAGCTGCTGCTGTACAGTTTTGTGCCCAGCTGACTTGCTGTCGATATCGGACTGATGTCGATGCGTTCACAACCAGGAAAAAACAACAGAGGCAAGCTCGTGTTTAGCTAATTACGCAGATATAGCTGTACAATATTACCATACAGATTTAACCCTAATCAAACATAAATTATGCAGGGTTATTTTTTTGGTGGTTGTTTTCGTTCTTACCGTTTCCTTTCATCTCGGGGCCACGTGGAGCCACGGACAGCACACAGCAAGTCGTGAGGACTCTTGCTGTTTCAAGACATGGCGTTGGGTCATTTACATGTTCTCAGCACGACATCTGCAGGTAAAATACTCGTTGCTTGCAGTACACGCAAAATCATTGTAACTGGCATTCGTTTCCTGACAGCAATGCTGTTGACAGCCAACACTGCACTCCGCTGAGGACGACTGTGTGACTGTGACGTCACCAACACATTACCCGCTAGAACCCTGGTCCGCCTGGTAGTGTGGATTTGATAACGGTGACCCTCCACCCCTCCCACCACCGCATCCCCCCCCTCCCCTCCCCCTCCCACCCCAGTGCATGATCCAACAGGTGAAACAGGGTGGGCCAACAAGGACGCAGTGTGCTGCAACCTGTGTCTGCACCAATTTGTCCGAGAACCCCCCCCCCCCACCCCATCCCCCCGACCCCCGACCCCGACCCCCCCTGCCGACTGGTGAGACCTGTGACAGGTCCTTTGTGGCGGCACCGACCCTGGCTGACTGCAGGTAGCGGCCCCACATCTCACGGCTTCAGCACTATCGCGTGACGCCGCCATCAAACGGGCTCCGGCCCCCTGCCCTTGAATTATCCGCTCACTTCAACAAATAATGATGACACAGATCAAGTTCGCCCCCGCAGTGCACTGTCCTCACCCCCTCCCCTCCCCTCCACCCCACCGGCAATTGTCAGGCCTACGTCACTTCCGCTGATTACCGCACGTGGTGAAGAGTTGCTGCCCCTGGGGAGGGAGGGAAGAGAGGGTGGGGAGTGGAGGTGGCGTTTCACGTCAATGATTGGTCAGATCAGATTTGCGGGGAGAGGGGAAGGGAGAGGGGGGGGGGAAGAAAAGAAAAGAAACGAAAAAATCATCCCACGGAGGATCTGAAGACATACGAGATGTAGATTTGCAGATCAACGCGACCAGAGACGTAAAACACGACCAGAGAAGCAGAATATAACAGAACTCAAAGCACACGCCCTTGTCCAACCACCACACACCGTGGAACCACAATGATGGATCATCAACTTACCTCAGTCCTGCCAGTCGACATAAACTTCATGCACAGACTCACCACTCCGTGTCACCCGATCACTGTATCAAATTCGGCATATTTCATGATTATAGTGAAAAAAAAAGAAGAAGAAAAAAAGCGTTATTCGACAAGAGATCAAGATATCCCCCCCCACCACCACCACCACCACCTCCTCTCCCCCTCCCCTTCCAGGGGAAGCGACTGTTCAGACACTTGGGCCTGTCGAGGGAGCGAACCCGAACCCGATGACGAACGACAACTGTCATGAGGACTGAATGGCGCGGAACAAAGATCCCCTGGGCCCTAGGGGTTTTACAAGTGGAAATCACATCTGCCTCCTACAACCAATCATAAAGCCCGTCACATCAGATGGCAGCGCCGTTTGACAATCGGCGCCATTATGTGTGGGGGCAATATCAAACACCACGCACACACCACCACCACCGCTCCAACTAAACTTCCCCCGGCCCGGCCCGTCCCACGCAAGAATGGTGTAGTGGGGATCTAGTTTTGAAACCTATAGGACACAACGACAACTGTTTTTTTGTTGTTGTTGTTGTTTGTTTGTTTGTTTTTCCCCCCTTCCTTTTGTGGGCTGCTTGCTGTTACGGACGAGAAGTATCTGTGACCTGACTATTTAAGCCTGTAATCCATACCGGATTATCAAACGACTCGGAACGACTTGGGTGGGTGGGGGGGGGGGGGGGGGGGACTGCATTTCAGCCGTTGACAAACATAAGATTAGGTGAACAAGCAAAAATGTTCTGAGTTATATGGCACACAGTCACATGGCAAAACTCACACACACACACACACACACACACGCACGGACGCACAATCCCCCCCACACCTCCCCCATCCCCCCGACCCCCGCCCACACACACATTGAGTGGGTGAGACAAAAAAAAAACAGTAGAGGGGGAGAGGCAAAGAGACAAATTAATTATGATCATGGTATCAATGCTGGAATTCTGAGACTGATTTCAGCCGAACAATTAATACGGAATGCTCGATTTAAGAAAGAAATGAGAAGAAGACCCCCCCCCCCCCCCCCACCCCCCCCCCCCCCCAAAAAAAAAAAAACAAAAAAAAAAAAACGAAAGCTGTTAAAAGAGCTATACTGGTTTAGAACGACACCTTTTGTTCTGGATTACATGGACTTAAAGCCATTTTTTTCTCTATGGTGAACACTCACACACACACGCACACACACACAAGCGCGCACGCACGCACACCACACACACACACAACACACACACACACACATACACGCACGCACGCACACACACCACACACACACACACACACACACACACACACACACACACACACACACACACGGAAAGGGAGAGACAAGGGTGAAATCAGAGTGGGGAGAGAGACAGAGACTGGACCAAAACAAAACAAAACAACAGTTTCAATTTCAGTTTCAGTAGCTCAAGGAGGCGTCACTGTGTTCGGACAAATCCATACAAACGCAAACAACAGAGCAAGCAAGCCATACAGAGAGACAGAGAGTGGACGAAAAACAGAGCAAGCGATATATATATATATATATATATATATATATATATATGTAGACAGAGACTCGACAGAAAATAGAGAAAGCGATAGAGAGAGAGACACACAGAGCCAGAAACACGGAGACAGGGGAAGGGGGGCGGGTGGGGTGGGGGAGGGGGGGCGGGTGGTCTATCTTCATTCCCCCTGGCTCTTCACCATCCTCACGACTGCTTCAGTGCAGAGGCTCCCCTTGGTTCTCAACTGGAGACTGCTCTCAGTCATCGTGAAATCAATGGTCACACAGTCAGATCATCCATGACGGGCGCAATAGCCCGAGTGGTTAAAGCGTTGGACTGTCACTCTGGAGGGTCCCGGGTTCGAATCATGGTGACGGCGCCTGGTGGGTGAAGGGTGGAGATTTTTTTTTTTTTTTTTTATGATCTCCCAGGTCAACATATGTGCAGACCTGCTAGTGCCTGAACCCCCTTCGTGTGTATACTGCAAGCAGAAGATCAAATACGCACGTTAAAGATCCTGTTATCCATGTCAGCGTTTCGGTGGGTTATGGAAACAAGAACATACCCAGCATGCACATCCCCGAAAACGGAGTATGGCTGCCTACGTGGCAGGGTAAAAACGGTCATACACGTAAAAGCCCACTCGTGTGCATTCGAGTGAACGTGGGAGTTGCAGCCCACGAACGCAGAAGAAGAAGGAGAAGAAGAAGAAGAAGATCATCCATAAGCCAATCAGTCAGTCAACCCTTAGTGCTAAAGCCAGTTAACCAATCAATGATTCAATCATTCAATCTAGCATCTCAATCACTCTGTCCATCTGTCTGCTGAGGAGAAAAAAAGCGGCTTCTGTTCATCGTGTCTTTTATACTGTAAACTCTCTCTCTTGCTCTCTGTCTCTCTCTCCCGCTCTCTCTCTCTCTCTCTCTCTCTCTCTCCCTCTCTCTCTCTCCCGCTCTCTGTCTCTCTCTCCCGCTCTCTGTCTCTCTCTCTGTCTCTTTCTCCCTCTCTCTCTCCCTCTCTCTGTCTCTGTCGTACTGTCTGTCTCTCTCCCTCCCTCTCTCTCTCGCTCTCTCTCTCTCTCTCCATCTGTCTGTCTCTGTCGTACTGTCTGTCTGTCTATCATTCTCCCTCTCCCTCTCTCTCTCATTCCTGCGTCTGTCTCTGCATTCGTGAGTGTGTGTGCACGCGTGTGACGTGTGGGAGGTGGGGCGCACGCACGAGTATGATGCGTTTGTGTGTGTGTGTGTGTTAGTGTGTGCGTGTGTGTGCGTGTGTGTGTGTGTACAGACCAATGTGTGTGAGCGTTGACGAAGAACTGGGAATTAAAAAAGACAGAGAAAACAGAGAGAGAGACAGACAGACAGTACGACAGAGACAGAGAGATGGAGAGAGAGACAGAGACAGAGAGTGTGGAGGAAGAGGGAGGGAGGGAGGGTGGGGTGGAAGGAGGGAGAGACAGTGTGTCAGTGTGGATGGAGTGAAGTCATAATTGGCTGTCAATTCAAAAGGCCGCCACCACAAGCTAGCTGTAGTCAGGGGGGGGGGGGGGACCGGCCCCGAAAACACGGGGAGGGGGGGGGGTGGGGGGGGGGCGGGGATGGGGGGGGGGGCTAAAGGGCCAGGCTTTGACTGGCTTGACAGGCCCGGGACACGGGTCTGGAACAACACCCTGCCGTGTTGGGGGCTGCCGGTGACACTCACACCAGCTTTTCCTTCCCAGCCCAGCCGTCCTTTCCGATATCACAGACCTCACTCACCACGTCGGCCTCTGACCACCGTCACCAGTCCTTTGATTGCTAGGGGACCACTTTGGTGGGTGTCTCTCACATCCTTCTTCTTCTTCTTCTTCTTCTTTTCCTTTCTATCCCCTTTGACAGGATGATTTCTTTGTCTTTCTTTCTTCTTTTTTTCTTTTTTTTCTCTCCCTCCTTTTTTTTTTATAGGACAAATTTCTGTGAGCTGGATGGTGTGGGTTATACACACACATACACACACATACACACGCGCACACACACATACACAAACACACACACACACACACGTACACACACACACACACACACACACACACACACACACACACACACACACACACACACGTACACACACACATACACAAACACACACACACACACGTACACACACACACGTACACACACACACACACACACACACACACGTACACACACACACACACACACATCTAGGTGGAGTATTGTGTGGAGCGGTCATAAGTCAACCACCAGTAAAAGGAATTACAAGTTACCCACCGCAGAGTGGCATATGACCTCAGCGACCGATGTTGCAAACTACTGACTCAGAACCCTGCAAAAACACCCTGAATGCTGCCGTATCTTGTGCCCAGATGTCCGCCCCCACCCCCCCCCCCCCCCCAGCTCCCTGCTCCCCTCGAACCCCCCACCCCCTCTTCAACCCCCCCTCTTCTTCTTCTTCTGCGTTCACTCGTATGCACACGAGTGGGCTTTTACGTATATGACCGATTTTACCCCGCCATGTAGGAAGCCATACTCCGTTTTCGGGGGTGTGCATGCTGGGTATGTTCTTGTTTCCATAACCCACCGAACGCTGATATGGATTACAGGATCTTTAACGTGCGTATTTGATCTTCTGCTTGCATATACACACGAAGGGGGTTCAGGCACTAGCAGGTCTGCACATATGTTGACCTGGGAGATCGTAAAAATCTCCACCCTTTACCCACCAGGCGCCGTCACCGTGATTCGAACCCGGGACCCTCAGATTGACAGTCCAACGCTTTAACCACTCGGCTATTGCGCCCGTCGAACCCCCCCCCCCCCCCCCCCCCCCCTCAAATTGAAGAGTTCCTGCAAACCGTGGGCTGCTGATATCAGGGAATCGGGGAGTTCATAACCACACCAAAAGCAACTCTCGCTGAAGAACTAAAACGATGCAGAGATGGAGGACAGAAAAAAAAAAAGAAGAAGATCACAAAAAAAAGAGAGAAACCCTAAAACCCAAAGCCCTGCTCTCAAATCAGCCAAACTCGAAACAGAAATCATGTATCGAGCACTCACACAGTCGTCCCCCACCCCCCCACCCCTACCCCCGCCCCAACACCCACACACCATACCGCACATCCTCCCCCAAAACAAAAATCACCCACAGCTGTGACGTCACCTCTCACGATGACGACACCACTGACGTAGACGACGTGACACTGTCACTCCATTCGCTGCTACATCACTATTCGGGGACAAAAGCCACAGTTGCCGACACTCTCCCCCACCCCTTACCCCCCCCCCCCCCCCCCCACGTCCCCACGTACACACGCACGCACGCACACACAAACACACACACACACGCACGCACGCACGCACACCACGTGCAAGGTCGGTATTCAATGGACGGGTTTCAAGTGGTTACCTTATTACACATGCAAGCGCTTGTCAAAGTCACACGCTTTGTGGCGTCTGAATTGTTCTTTGTTGGCGACAGCCTTTAGAATTCTTTGATGTCTTTCATTCTCTTGACATGGTTTGTGTATGGAAAGGGTGGGGGTGTGGGGGGGGGGGAGGGGGGAGGGAGGGGCACATGGAAAGGGCGGGGAGGGTTTGGGGGTGGTGGTGGTGGACATCGGATGTGGATTTGTGGTCTTTTCTTTAAAACTAAATGTATATTGTTCGTTTTTTTCATCGACTTTGCCGTATTTCAGAAAGTATGATTGCAGACCATATTATTTTTGGTGGTGGATATGGGAAAAAAATGGCCTGTTCATATGGGGTGTGGTGCGTGTGTCAATATGTGTGCCCGTGTGTGTGTGTGTGTGTGTGTGTGTGTGTGTGTACGCACGTGTGCACACATGTAATGATGTAATTTCTGATGTAATTTCTCTTAATGAGATAATAAAGTTCTTCTTATCTTATCTTATATGCGTGCGTTGGCGTGTGTGCGCTGATTTCTTAACGCTTTGATATTTATCCATCTAATATTTTAAGTATATTTAGATTAGGGGGGGGGGGAAAAAGAAGAAAACCAAACCCCCCACACATAAGACCACACACACACACACACACATAAGACCACACACACATAAGAACAGACACACACACACACACACACATAAGACTACACACACAACACACACACACACACACACACACACACACACACACACACACAAAGCGCCGCTCCCGCCTCACCCTTCAGCCAGAGAGAGATTCTCCGTGACCCATGACTCGCTCCGTGTCCACGGATTAAAACCTGTCATGTCAGCTCTGGTAGAGACAGAGAAAGAGACAGAGACAGGCAGAGAGACAACGAGAAGAGGCCAAGTTTTGCGCAGTGAAAGAAAAGCAAATGAAACAGCCGCAGTATGAATAAACATAGGTACACATGTTCATCTGACGCTTCGCTTTACGAGTTGTAAGACATCAATCTTCTCTACTGTTTTTTTTTTTTTTTTTCTTCTTCTTCTTCTTCTTTTTTTCTTTCTCCCGAACGTGTGATGCGAACAGATCTGACTGAAGTGGTGGGGTTTTTTTGTTGTTGTTTTTTTTTTTGCGAGAAAGACAGACATCACACACACACACACACACACGCGCGCGCGCGCGCGCGCGCACACACACACAATCGTCATCGGTCTTTGCTTCTACATACGAACAGCACGTGAAGGATCCAAACCAGAAACCCTTTCAAGAATAGCAAAGACAACAACTCTGTCAAGACTAAAACACACACACACACACACACACACACACACACACACACACATATATATATATATATATATATATAAGGACAACATCTTCACGAAAGAAACAAAAGACCTCCTTCACAAGGTCTCCTGCCTGGCACTGGCATATTCCATCTTAGGACAACAACATCTCCATGAAACAAACAAAAGACCTCCTTCACAAGGTCTCCTGCCTGGCACTGGCATATTCCATCTTAGGACAACAACATCTCCATGAAACAAACAAAAGACCTCCTTCACAAGGTCTCCTGCCTGGCACTGGCATATTTTATTCCATCTTCCTGAGTGCAAAGCGAGACACGGGACCCTCACGGTGGATCTGGAAAGAAGAATTCAAGCCATGGAAACGAGGTGTTAGCGATCTCAAGATATTTTACGTCAGCTACACACTGATCACGTCACCAAAGAACACGTGCGCTCAAACCGTCGAGCAGCGAACACTGGACTTGGTGAGGATCTGCTGACAATCATTCAGCTGAGACGGAGGGGGAGTAGACAGAAAAGCGATGGACTGACAACATCGCAGAATGGACAAGAAAACCATTTGTTGAGTCCCATGTTTTTTTTTGACTGGCGCGATAGCTGAATGGTCAAAGCATTGGACTTTCAATCTGAGGGTCCCAGGTTCGAATTTCGGTGACGGGGCGCCTGGTGGGTAAAGGGTGGACGGAGATTTTTTTTTTTTCAGATCTCCCAGGTCAACATATTATGTGCAGACCTGCTAGTACCTGAACCCCCTTCGTGTGTATACTGCAAGCAAAAGATCAAATACGCACGTTAAAGATCCTGTAATCCATGTCAGCGTTCGGTGGGTTATGGAAACAAGGACATACCCAGCATGCACATCCCCGAAAGCAGAGTATGGCTGCCTACATGGCGGGGTAAACACGAGCATACACGTAAAAGCCCACTCGTGTACATGCGAGTGAACGTGGGAGTTGCAGCCCACGAACGCAGAAGAAGAAGAAGAAGAAGGAGGAGGAGGAGGAGGAGCTGAAGAAGAAGAAGAAGAAGAAGAAGAAGAGAAGAAGGAGGAGGAGGAGGAGGAGGAGAAGAAGAAGAAGAAGAAGAAGAAGAGAGAGAGGAGGAGGAGGAGGAGGAGGAGGAGCTGAAGAAGAAGAAGACACAACCGACAGACCTGGAGAGATATGGGTGCTAGTTGCATTGCTTGGTTCTAACTTTTTGACAGTTACACGTGACTAAATGCCTACGTTGACCGAACTACGCCATTGGTCAGTTTCATACTACACACAGTCAGTAGCGGGTTACGACCATACCAGGCTCTTCCGTCCGAGCAGTGCAACTAGCTCCTGGTGTACAGTTCTGTGCGGTGCTCAATTGAGTCTTCACAGAGTTGAGGGAGGAGAAGAAGAAGAAGAAGAAGAAGAAGATAAACAGGAAGGGAGGCGGGGAGGGGGGAGGTGTATTATCTCTCTCTCTCTCTCTCTCTCTCTCTCTCTCTCTCTCTCTGTGAGTGTGTGTGCAGTTCAGATGCCCGTCGAGTCTTGTCCATACTAATCGATGACATATGTTTGAAATGACAACTGAAGTAAATATACGTGTGTGTGTGTGTGTGTGTGTGTGTGTGTTATGCCTTGGAATATCCGTGAATGATTCTTTTAAAAATGTACTCCTGAAATAAGCATAAGGATGTAAACAGAAACATTCAACAAGATTCATCATCACACACTATCGCCGTTGATTTCACACACACACACACACACACACACACACACACACACACACACACACACCACACCACACACACACACACACACACACACACACACACACACACACTCACGCCGAGTCTCTCTGTCTTGTTTTTTCTCTCCCTCTGTCTGAGTCTGTCGTTCAAAGCCTTGTCTGTCACTGGGTGACTGCTTGCGTCTCTTTTTCTTGCCTTCCCTTTCTTCTTCCCCCCAACCCTCTCCCCCCCCCCCCCCCCCCACCCCCCTCTCTCTCTCTTTTTCTTTTTTTTTTATACAAAAATCAAGAAGAGTCGAGGTGTGTGTGTGTGTGTGTATGTGTGTGTGTGTGTGTGTGTGTGTTTGGTGGAAGGTGGGGGGCGGGGAGGTTGTCATTTTTCTTCCCCCCTGATCTCCTTACCCATCTCCTCGTAACATGTCAAAAGACCTGACTCCAACACCGCCCGTCAGTCAAACAACCGTGGCCTGTGAACTGCAACTGTTGGTCTGTCACCCCTGTCCACCCCCACCCCCCCTCAACCCCTCTAACCCCCCCCCCCCACCACCCCCCACCCCAACCCCCACCCCTCAACTTCAAACACCTTGCCAACACCACCCCTGACCTGTCAGTTAAACCCGCCTGTCTGTCCGTCCGTCCGTCTTGTCTCCAGCTCTTCCCAGTGAAGTGAATAATGCCATGGAAATTTCGTTTACTGTTTTCTAGTGGAGTCCTTTGAAGTACTGTCTTACGTACCGTCGCTTCCTTTGTCTTCTTAGTGAGAGTAGGGTGGTGGGGGTGGGGAGAGGGGTCGGGGGTGGGGGACTTCTTTAACTAATATACGCTCTTTCTTTCATCTGGTTGTGTTTCAAGTTTTTTCTCTTTTTTTGGGGGGGGGGGGGGGGGGCGTGGGAGGGTGGAGGGGTAGGAGAAGTGAACAACTCTGACGGGGTATGGAGGGGGTGGGGGATGGAGGGGAGAGGGGAAAGGGGTGGGGGTGTAGGGGAGTATCCCTATTGTGCATTGTGACTATTTTGCGGACGGATGGGGAGGGAGAAGGAGGAGGATGCGAGGGGGGGAGTGGTGGGGGAGGTAGAGGTATGGAATTGTGTGTGTGTGGGGGGGGGGGGGGGGGCGGAGGGGGAGGGGAGGGGAGGAGGAGAGGAGATTCTGGGGGGAGAGGGGGGGGGCGGGTGAAACCCTTCAACATTTGAAAAATATATGTCGTCATTCGACGTCATGGTTCTTTTGAAATGGAAAGTGGCGGCAGCAAGGTGTTGGACTGGAGAAGAAAGAAGTGGTTAAGGGAGGGAGAGGGGGGGGGGGGAGGGGGGAGAGGAGGAGGGGGGGGGAACAGATCAGAGGAACTGTGAGGAAGATGACAAAGCTTTTCACTTGTCACTTTATTCACGGGGACAATGCAATAAACATATCAAACATGAAAGAAAAGAAGAGAGAGAGAGAGAGAGAGAGAGAGAGAGAGAAACGCCCGCAAGTACACAATAGAAACTGCCCGAACTACGATTAATTTAAGAATGGAGATCTGAACAGGATAAGAGAAAAACACACAAAACAAAAGAAAAAGAAGAAAGAAAAAAAAACAACAACAAACAAACAAAGAAACATTAAACGTCAAACCTTTCTACATTTCTCACGAGTGGGAGAGGAGGGGGGGGGGGGGGGGGGGGGGGGGGGGGGGACTCATTTAACAAGGTTGTTCTCTTGGTCCTGGGCGTGAATCAAATACAAGTCTGTGTCGTCAATCTAAAGCACCCAATAAAAAAAGTACCACATGAAAGCGGCATTTTTTAATACATACAGTTTCAGTTTCAGTTTCAGTAGCTCAAGGAGGCGTCACTGCGTTCGGACAAAACCATATACGCTACACCACATCTGCCAAGCAGATGCCTGACCAGCAGCGTAACCCAACGCGCTTAGTCAGGCCTTGACCTTGTATGTATGTATGTATACATACATACATACATACATGTGTGTGTGTGTGTGTGTGTGTGTGTGTGTGTGTGTGTGTGTGTGTAATTTCTACCACAACAAAAAAACAACCACAACTGTCCTCAAATGATTGTAATTCTTAAAAATGCTCTTTGATCGGTCGAGGCGGGGGTGATGGGGTGGGGTGGGGGGGTATAAAGGAAAATTTTGTCAAAACAATTTCGCTTTCTTTTAAATTGATCATCCTCGGCAACAAGTTTAGAAAAAGAAAAAAAAAAGGTGGGGGGGGGGGGGGGGGGGGGAGAGAGAGAAAAAAAAGATACAACCAAACAAAAAAAACAAAAACAAAAAAAAGTCTCCCTTGTCGGCTAAACTTAGACGTCTACGTCGATGCACGACAAGCGGCGACGATGGAAAAGGCGGTGACGTCGGTGGTTGCGGCGGCAGCGACGGCGACGGCGACTCAACGGTGCAGAAAAGGAAAGGGTGTGATTACCAGCAGTTAGCGACAGCGGGATTAACAACTCCACGGGATCAAAAAAAACGGGCGGGACGGAGGGGAATGTAAAAAAAAAAAAAAAAAAAAAAAAAAAAAACCACGGCCCCTAAGACTGCCCGCTTTCCGAAAGACTTGAAGCAGCCTCCTCCGCCAAGCAGATCGTGTGACAAATGCCCAGAGATGTGAATCGCTGTCCATATCCGATCCAGATCTCACGGCCGGAAACCGCCCGATTGCAAACAGCATGGCGCTGATTTTGTCACATCCGGGCCTCGAGTGGGGTAACCTGGCAACCGTCCCCGCGGGGCAGGGGGTAGGGGGCGAGGGTGGGAGGATGGGTGGGGGTAGGGGGGGGGGGGAGGGAATGGGGAATACGCTTGATGCTGATTGGGCGATTTATTGCAGTTTTTTTTTTTAGTTTCTTCAATTCCCCAAAACCCTTGTCGCTGGAGACTGTTTGAAGTGGGTCCGACCTGGCCAGCAGCCACCCGCACACCCACAGTTTGGTGTTTGGGTAGTGGTGTTTTTTTTTTCTTCTGGTGCCTTTGGTCATAAATTATACGATTAACCCTGACGGATTGGGTAATGTGGCTATTTCAGTCCACTAAATGACAATTGCCGACATCATATTGCAAAGTATCAAACCTGTTTTAAAAAAAAAAAAAAAAAAAAAAAAAAAAAAAACGGGAGGGGGTGGTGGGTCGGGGGGGGGGGGGGGGAGGGGTTGCATTGAGTGGTGGGGTATGACGGAGCTGTTTTTCACCATGCCGCAGCGGATTAATGGGCGACGTGTCGACAACATCAAAGACACTTAATGGGAACCTGCCCCTTATGAATCTGACGGAGGAAATGGAGACAGACAGACAGACAGACAGACAGACGCAGAGAGACACACACACACACAGAGAGACAGAGAAAGACAGAGACAAACTTCTTCTTCCGGATGATGCCCGGGGTCAACCAGTTGACCATTATCGGCATTTTGTGGTGGTGGGTTCCGGTTTAAAAAAAAAAAAAAAAAAAAAAAAAAAATCAAGTGGCAGTGAATCAGCAGAGCGCCAAATTCTTAACGAAAGTGGCAAGAGTTGAGGCATCGACAGTCTCCTGGGGCAAGGCATTCCAATCACGGATTGGTTTTTTGTTGTTGTTTTTTTGGAAAGAAAGAAGGCATTCAGCCTGATGGCCGCTCTACACAGGGATTCTGTCAAATGTTCTAGTGTGAGCTCTTCTGTGCTGGTGGAGGTGTGGGCACTTGACTTTGGTCATGCCCCTGCTGATCTTGTATAGCATGACCAATCTGGCTTTCCTGCTACGCCGTTCCAGAGTTTCCCATCAGACAGAAAGAGAGTCACAGAGAGAGAGAGAGGGAGAGAGAAAGGGGGGGGGGAATCCCACATGCCGTAGAACTGTGAACACAAAGCTGAGAAGCCGCATGAAACAGTGTGGCCTTTCATGACAGAAGAAGGCTGTGTTGTCAGGTAAACGTTGTGTCTGGTCATACAACATTCATTCTAAAAATAGAACAGATCTTTAAAAAAAAAAAAAAAAAAGTTATGGAATAAACAATCAAGCCTTCCCTGTCATACCCTTCTCTCTGACTGTCCATTGGAAAGCAATGCATCCAGAGGGGGGTGTGGGGGGCGAGGGGGTATATATATATATACATACGTACATGCACATCTCTCTCTATATATATCTTTATATATATACATATATATATATACATATATAGATATATCTATATAGTCCCATCCGAATAACTAGCGTCTAGATCACCACTCAAGGTTTACTGTAGGGGGGAACGTCTAAGTCAGCGCAAGTACCTGATTCCAAAGACGGAATGTCAAAAGTTACTACAAGTACCTGATTCCAAAAACGGTACGTCATAAGTCAGCACATGTACCTGATTCCAAAGACGGAACGTCATAAGTCAGCACAAGTACCTGATTCCAAAGACGGAACGTCAAAAGTCAGCACAAGTACCTGATTCCAAAGACGGAACGTCAAAAGTCAGCACAAGTACCTGATTCCAAAGACGGAACGTCATAAATCAGCACAAGTACCTGATTCCAAAGACGGTGCGTCATAAGTCAGCACAAGTACCTGATTCCAAAGACGGAATGTCATAAATCAGCACAAGTACCTGATTCCAAAGACGGAACGTCATAAGTCAGCACAAGTACCTGATTCCAAAGACGGAATGTCATAAGTCAGCACAGGTACCTGATTCCATAGACGGAATGTCAAAAGTCACTACAAGTACCTGATTCCAGAGACGGAACATCACCAGAAAAGACAATTCACCATTTCTAATGGAGGAAAAGTCATGAAACACAAAGGCACAAGTATTGATTCCCATGAAGGAAAGTCAAAGTTGTCAATTCCAAATCAGTTCAATAATTTCAATGATATACAGGACATAAGCATGAAGCACGAGAGGTGTGTGTGTGTGTGGAGGGGGTGGGGGTGGGGGGTTTCAAACCGATATCATTTCACTGAGCACTCCCCCCCCCCTCCACCCCCTCTTCCACTGCTCCCCTCCCCCTCTCCACAGAATTGCTGTGTAAACTCCAGTCGATTCACCCGTCTGAATGCTGGGAGAACAGAAACAGTCGAACGTCGCGGTTTGTTTGAAAGGGGGGTGAGGGTTCTGGGGGGAGGGGGGGGGAGGGGGAGAGGGAGGAAGGAAGGGTTGGGGTAGAAGGAGAACAGGAAGTGGGGGAGGAGAGAGAGAGAGAGAGAGAGAGAGAGAAACGGATACGGATGTTTTATTCAATATAGGCCATGGCCCCTCATGAAGGGGTGATGCACACAAGTTATACAGAGGTATATACATAACACAAATACCATTTTTGTTATGCATATATATATATATATATATATAAGCACAACTCATTTTATATTGTACTTCTGATTTTGAAAGTTTTATATAAGTAAATTGCTAATTGTTTGATAACTGGTTCCTTGTAATCTGAACATGGAGGGTTGCCTATAATAGTTTGGACGAATTAACTGATTTCTAAGTTCATTCAAAACAGGACTGCAAAGCACACAGTGAACTTCATTCTCTTTCGGGCCTTTACACAGTGGACAAAGTAGGTCATTATCATTATGATGTCTGTAACGAAAATAATGCGCAAACAAATCAGAAATTAGAAATCTAAACCTTGTCATTATGAATTTTAGGTGTTGATCCATGTTCATAGGTAAATAAACAGGAATAGA
This sequence comes from Babylonia areolata, assembly GCF_041734735.1. Lineage (NCBI taxonomy): Eukaryota > Metazoa > Mollusca > Gastropoda > Neogastropoda > Buccinidae > Babylonia > Babylonia areolata. The sequence continues at coordinate 34,722,801 of NC_134882.1, forward strand.
GTGTGCTGAATTAACGTCTATAGAACCCCCGAAAACGGAGTATGGCTGCCTACAGGGCGGGGTAAAAACGGTCATACACGTAAAAGCCCACTCGTGTTCACACGAGTGAACGTGGGAGTTGGAACCCACGGACGACGACGAAGAAGAAGAAGAAGAAGGTCTATAGAAATCAAACCGAGCGCTATCTTGAATATGAGATGACCATTCTTGCCAACGGCAGTCAATAAGTCTTGTACGAAGTGTACGAATAAATCCCCTTTATAACTTCTACTCCCTGATTTAACCATACATGTGCAAATCCCATTTCATGTGGCTTTACCCTAATTCTTGACACCCAGTTTATCTTACCTCTAATATCCAAATCGTATAACATATTGTAAGCTTTCTTTAGCAATCTTGCATCTTCCATACGCGTTATTTTCGACCAGTAGGAAATACATTTGATAGCAGAATTCAAGTGTATTAGGTATCGATTTGTTTCAGCATTGATTAAAATCATTGGTCGTTTGCATAGCCACTCCAAGAAATTTCATCAATGCAGATAAATGAATTTTTTCACAATGGATTGCTGAATCATACAGACCCCATATCTCAGCCCCACGAGAGAGAGAGAGAGAGAGAGAGAGAGAATGGAGAGAAGGGGGAGAGAGAGAGGGAGAAGGGGGAGTGAGAAAGGAGAGAGAGAGAGAAGGGGGTTGAGACAGAGAGAGAAGTGGGGGGGGGGGGGTGTTGAGAGAGAGGAGAGAGAGAAGGGGGAGTGAGACAGAGAGAGGAGAGAGAGAGAGAAGGGGGAGTGAGACAGAGAGAGGAGAGAGAGAGAAGGGGGAGTGAGAGAGACAGAGAGAGAAAAGAGAGAGAAGGGGGAGTGAGAGAGAGAGAGAAGAGAGAGAGAAGGGGGAGTGAGAGAGAGATAAGGGGGAGTGAGAGAGGAGAGAGAGAGGAGAGAGAGAGAAAGAGAGAGAGAGAGAGAGAGATAAGGGGAAGTGAGAGAGAGAGAAGGGGGAGAGAGAGAGGAGGGATCCAAAGACAGGGTGAAGAGAGGGGGTGTGAAAGTTGGGGGGGGGGGGGTGCGTACAGCAGGGGGGACGTCAAGTCATTACGGAGACAACACTGGCCAGTGTCTGGGATTCGATCCTGTACCCTCAGATTTCTCTCGCTTCCTGGACGTACAGGTTACCACTAGGCCACCACTCCACTGGTTTCTGGTTTGCACATAAGAGTTAGCCCACTCTCTACACAGCCCATAAACAGTTAACAGAAATTAACCGACTCTCTACACAGCCCTTGAAGAGTTAACAGGTGTTAACCCATCTCTACGCAGACCACAGTCAACAGAAGTTAACCCACTCTCTACACAGCCCTTAAACAGTCAACAGAAGTTAATCCACTCTCTACACAGCCCATAAACAGATAACATAAGTTAACCCACTATCTACACAGCCCATAAAGAGTTAACAGAAGTTAACCCACTCTCTACACAGCCCATAAAGAGTCAACAGAAGTTAACCCACTCTCTACACAGCCCATAAACAGTTAATATAAGTTAACCCACTATTTCCACAGCCCATAAAGAGTTAACAGAAGTTAACCCACTCTCTGCACAGCCCATAAAGAGTTAACAGAAGTTAACCCACTCTCTACACAGCCCTTAAACAGTCAACAGAAGTTAACCCACTCTCTACACAGCCCTTAAACAGTTAACATAAGTTAACCCACTCTCCACACAGCCCATAAAGAGTTAACAGAAGTTAACCCACTCTCTACACAGCCCATAAACAGTTAATATAAGTTAACCCACTATTTCCACAGCCCATAAACAGTTAACAGAAGTTAACCCACTCTCTGCACAGCCCATAAAGAGTTAACAGAAGTTAACCCACTCTCTACACAGCCCTTAAACAGTCAACAGAAGTTAACCCACTCTCTACACAGCCCTTAAACAGTTAACATAAGTTAACCCACTCTCCACACAGCCCATAAAGAGTTAACAGAAGTTAACTCACTCTCTACACAGCACACAAACAGTTAACAAAAGTTAACCCACTCTCCACACAGCCCATAAACAGTTAACAGAAGTTAACCCACTCTCTACACAGCACACAAACAGTTAACACAAGTTAACCTACTCTCTACACAGCACATAAAGAATTAAAGAAGTTAACCCACCCTCTACACAGCACATAAAGAGTTAACAGTAAAGAAGTTAACACACTCTCTACACAGCCTATAAAGAGTTAACAGAAGTTAACCCACTCTCCACACAGCCCATAAAGAGTTAACAGAAGTTAACCCACTCTCCACACAGCCCATAAAGAGTTAACAGAAGTTAACCCACTCTCTACACAGCCTATAAAGAGTTAACAGAAGTTAACCCACTCTCCACACAGCCCATAAAGAGTTAACAGAAGTTAACCCACTCTCCACACAGCCCATAAAGAGTCAACAGAAGTTAACCCACTCTCCACACAGCCCATAAACAGTTAACAGAAGTTAACCCACTCTCCACACAGCCCATAAAGAGTTAACAGAAGTTAACCCACTCTCCACACAGCCCATAAAGAGTCAACAGAAGTTAACCCACTCTCCACACAGCCCATAAACAGTTAACAGAAGTTAACCCACTCTCCACACAGCCCATAAAGAGTTAACAGAAGTTAACCCACTCTCCACACAGCCCATAAAGAGTCAACAGAAGTTAACCCACTCTCCACACAGCCCATAAAGAGTTAAAGAAGTTAACCCACCCTCTACACAGCACATAAAGAGTTAACAGTAAAGAAGTTAACCCACTCTCTACACAGCCCGTAAAGAGTCAACAGAAGTTAACCCACTCTCCACACACAGTCCATCAAAAGTTAACAGACGTATTCCTTGGTCACCCTGTCAAGAAGACGACGACGCCAACTTCAGCGCTGATCTCAACACAGAGAACCCGCTTGAAGATGGGAAGGTTAAAAGTGTGGCACTGACGGTCACAATGATGACGTAACAACATGTAAAACGTCATGATAATGTTCGAGATTTGTGTTGTGGAGAAAAGTCCTTCTGGGTGGAAACGAACTTCATGTCACGATCGAACCCCTCCACCCCTCTACCCCCCTCCCCCCCCCCCCGCTCCCCTCCCCCCAACCCCCCATTACACCCCCTATTCCTCCACCCCACCCACCCACCCACACACACTCCACCCCCCCCCAATTTACAGATATTTTGAGATATGGGTTTCTTTTTTTTTTCTTCTTTTTTTTTCCAACCACAATTCAGCTTTTATGTTCACTCTTTATACACACACACACATTATATATATATATATATAGAGAGAGAGAGAGAGAGAGAGAGAGAGAGAGAGAGATAGATAGATAGATAGATAGATAGATATATAGATATATAGATAGATATATATAACTATTAGTTTCTTCAATAGATGGATAGGAGATGCATTTGAAAGCAAGAAAGTCATATTACCTCGGAAATGGCTGAAAAAAAAAACAACTCAGATCTTTTCCGAAACCGTCATGTTTGAATTCAACTTTCATTGTTTGAGAAAAAAAAAAAATATTTAGGCTATGTATTGTGGACCCAAAAAGCAGGGTAACAGTGGGTGTGTGTGTGTGTGTGCGCGTGTGTGTGCGCGCGCGCGTGTGTGTGTACACTGGTGAATGACTCTCTCTCTCTCTCTGTCTCTCTCTCTCTCTTTCTCTTTCTCTCTCTCTTTCGGCGCACGAAAAGATCGCACGCGCGCGTGTGTGTGAGAACACTTTTTATTAAATCTTGAAGATTAAAAAATAAAAAAATTTAAAAAATAAACAAAAAAGGGAAAAAAAAGAAAAGAAAAGAAAACGCCCAAGACGCCCAAGGAATTTGATCGCCACGCAACAAGACAGCGGCCGGGTGATTTCATTTCAGCTCATTAGCA
>NC_134882.1:34734213-34744213 GCF_041734735.1 Babylonia areolata
CAAAGACTATCATCAGCTGGCTCAAACCTTGTGGCGGTGTCGGTGACTCCTTGACTGACAGACCCTTTTTACTCACTGTACATGACTGACAGACCCTTTTTACTCACTGTACATGACTCACAGACCCTTTTTACTCACTGTACGTGACTGACAGACCCTTTTTACTCACTGTACATGACTCACAGACCCTTTTTACTCACTGTACGTGACTGACAGACCCTTTTTACTCACTGTATATGACTGACAGACCCTTTTTACTCACTGTACATGACTGACAGACCCTTTTTACTCACTGTACATGACTGACAGACCCTTTTTACTCACTGTACATGACTGACAGACCCTTTACTCACTGTACATGACTCACAGACCCTTTTTACTCACTGTACGTGACTGACAGACCCTTTTTACTCACTGTACGTGACTGACAGACCCTTTTTACTCACTGTACATGACTGACAGACCCTTTTACTCACTGTATATGATGACAGACCTTTACTCACTGCTGTACATGATGACAGCCTTTACTCACTGTATTGATGACAACCTTACTCACGTACATGACTGACAGACCTTTTACTCACGTACATGACACAGACCCTTTTTACTCATGTACTGACTCCAGACCCTTTTACTCACTGTACGTGACTCACAGACCCTTTTTACTCACGTACATGATGGCAGACCTTTTTACTCATGACATGACTGCAGACCCTTTTTTATTCACGTATATGATGACAGACCTTTTTACTACTGTCGGACTGACAGACCCTTTTTACTCACGTACTGACTCCAACCCTTTACTCACTGTACATGACTCACAGACCCTTTTTACTCACTGTATATGACTGACAGACCCTTTTTACTCACTGCAAATGACGTGACAGTCTTTGGGGAATTGCCGGAGGGTTCAAATCCGTTTCCGACCCCCCCCCCCCCCCACCCCACCCAAAAAAAAAAAAAAAAAAAAAAAAACCCGAACCTCCACCAAGCCCGACACCAAGGAGCCAGTTTGCATTGCTTGGTTCTGACTTTCTGACAGTTCCACGTGACTAATCAATGCCTATGTTGACCGAACTACGCCATTGGTCAGTTCCATACTACACACAAGTCAGTAGCCGGGGCACGACCATTACTATTGGCTACTTCCGTCCGAGCAAATGCAACTGGCTCCAGATCTCACGTGGGAGCGCTACTATTATTATAAAACACGTGACAGGTTAGGACAGAACAAAAAAAAAAAAAAAAAAAAAAAAAAGATTTCTTGCCGATTGCTGCAGGTTGTGGGTTGACAAGACAGACGGATGGACAGACAAGTGCATGGTGGGGTGGTGGGGAGGGGGAGAGGGGAGGGGAGGGGAAAAGGGGTGGTGGTGGGGCAGGGACGCGATGGCAGGGGGATTCCGGGGGGGGGGGGCGCGGGGGGGGGGGGGCGGAAGGTATAGCTGGGAGAGAAGGGGGGAAAGGTGTGGGTGGGTGGGGAGGGACGCCTGAGGGTTGGTTGGGAGGGTAGAGGGGGAGGGGATTGTGGGGGGGTGGGGGGGGGGGGGGTTGCTGTGTCCCCCCTATCGGGGGTGGAGGGGGTGCGTGGTTGGGTTGGGGAGGGTGTGGAAGGAGGGAGTCGTCGACTGCTACAACTCTCACAGACAAAAACAGAACAAACACAGATAGCAAAATGCATTGATGGAGAGGGAGAGAAAAAAAAAAAAAGAAGAAAAAGGAAAAAGAAAGAAAGAAAGAAAGAACAAGCAAGACAAAAAAAAAAAAAAAAAGAAAAAAAAAGGAGTGCCCCGTAATTGATGGCGGAACGAACATCCGTGACAGGAGAAACAAATTAATGGACAACTTGTCAAGGATCTAACAATGATTTGTTTGAAGGCTTATATTGTCTGCGGGCTATGCTGCTGCGCCCACCTGCATGTGTGTGTGCGTGTGCGTGTGTGTGTGTGTGTGTGTGTGTGTGTGTCCATCGCGCGCGTGCACGCATTGTAAACGAGAGAGAGACAGAGAGCTCGATAAAATAAAAACATTGATCATTTTGCTTTGATGTGAGTGTTGTTTTGTTTTTTTTTTTTGTTTTTTTTTAATTGAATTTTTTTTTTAATCAACTGATTCACTGAACTGTCCGTTCAGTCCAGGTTTAGTTGGGTGGTTGACTGGTGTGTAAACTGTGTCATCAGCTGTTGACCCGGGAGAGGGAGACCCCCAGAGTGATGATCATGTGGACGGGTGGGAAAGGAGTAGGAGTGAAGCATGATTTGTATTGTTTTGCATTGTATTGCATTGCATTGCATTGTTTTTCATTGTATTGTATTGTATTGTGTTGCAGTGCATTGTATTGCATTGTGTTGCATTGTATTGCATTGTATTGCATTGCATTGTTTTGCATTGCATTGTTTTGCTTTGCATTGCATTGTATTCGTATTGCAGTGTATTGTATTGCATTGTATTGTTTTTGAATTGTATTATATTGCATATTATTAGTAGTATTTTTATGTATTTATCTTTTTTTTAAAATTATTCTATTTTTTTATTTTGTTTATTATTATTTACTTACACACACACACACACACACACACACACACACACATATATATATATATATATATTGTATTGCACTGCACTGTTTTGCATTGCATTGCACTGTTTTGCATTGTATTGTATTGTATTGCACTGCATCACTCTTTCTCACAACAATGTCTCTGTGTGATGTTCGGGATGTTCTCTCTTCAGGGAGGGCGTGTCGCCAAGGTGCAGCGCCACCCTTTTTTTTTTCTCTCTCTCTCTTTCTGTCTGCCTATGTGTGTATGTTTTCCTGTCAAATCATGAAATTTCTCAGGGACAATTTTCGCGGTTGCCGTGGGTTCTTTTACGTGAGCTAAGTGCATGTTACTTACGGAGATCGAGCCTCAATTCATTGTTATGTCCGAATGCATTCATGTTCTAATCATTCTGGAAGAGCACTTCCTACTAGGCTGTCTTGTTGCCCCCCTACCCCCCCCCCCCCCCCCCCCCCCCGCCCCCCCTCGCACCCTCCCCCCCCCCCCTTATCCCCCACCCTCTCCCCTTCTGGTACGCATGTGTATACACCATGGTGTACATACCATGACTTGTTGGGAATTTAAAAAAACGTGTTTATAAAACTCAGCTCGTTCAGGAGTGGAGAGGACGGAGGGCAGGGAAAGGGGGTGACAAAAGAGTTGTAATCTGAGTAAGCAGCAGAGAAGAGAGAGAGAGAGATATACAGGGAGAGAGAGAGGAGAGACAGAGAGAGACAGAGAGAGACAGAGAGAGACAGAGACAGAGAGAGGGAGAGACACAGAGAGAGGGAGACAGAGAAAGACAGAGAGAAGAGAGAGACACAGAGAGAGACAGAGAAGAGACACAGAGAGAGACAGAGAGAGAGACATAGAGAGCAAGAGGCAGAGAGAGAAGAGAGAGAGAAAGACACAGAGAGAGAAGAAAGAGAGAGAAGAAAGAGAGAGAGACAGACATACAGACATAAAGAGACAGAGATAGAGACAGAGAGAGAGAGACAGAGAAAGGGTAACACAGACAGACGTACAGAATTGTTTTATATTGCATTACTTTTTTTTTCTTTTTCTTTTTTCTTTTTTTTTTCTTTTTTTTATCGTTGTCAAAATAGATTTTCTGTATGCGACAGTCAAGGCTGCTCTCTCTCCGTACAATGCAGCGTCACTTTCCTCTGTGTCCTGCAAGTGTACTTTGTCTTCCTCTGTGTGTGTGTGTGTGTGTGTGTGTGTGTGTGTGTGTGCGCGCGCGCGCGCGCGCGCGCGCTTTGGGTTGACGACATCAAGATTTTGCGCCTTATAAACATTAGTAGTAGTAGTAGTATTTTTATGTATTTATCTTCTTCTTTTTTTTTCTCTCGAGGCCTGACTAAGCGCGTTGGGTTACGCTGCTTGGTCAGGCATCTGCTTGGCAGATGTGGTGGGTGCAGCGTATATGGATTTGACCGAACGCAGTGACGCCTCCTTGAGCTACTGATACTGGTACTGGCACTGACCAAACAGATGTGTGTTTTTTTTTCTACAAATATTGTTGACCAGGGACTGACAACCCTTCTCGCTGCAGCGTGATCAGTAGTTTGGGTTCTATTACCGGCCGTGCCACTATAACTGCACTGATGACGCAAAGCACATGGGACCCCCCACCCCACCCCACCCCCCCCGCTTTATCACGTCATCCGAAAGACTGCACCCACAATAGCCCAAGGTCTAGCGGAGTGGAAATTAAAAAAAATCAGTGGAAAAAGCCAGAAAAAAAAGGTACAAAAACAAAAAAACAAAACAAAAAAAACTACCATGGTAAACCAATAAAAAAAAGAAAAAAAAAGAAGCCATAATCAGGTGCCTAATAAATCAAGGGAATGAGGGAAACTGTTTCGGTTTGGAGGGCAGGGGGGTGGATGGGGGGGTGGGGGGGGGAGATGGGTCTGCAGAGGGAGATACATGGAAACATTATTTAAAAAAAAAAAAAAATTTTTAAAAACAACCCAAACCCAAACCTATTATTACCTTGCCTACAAAGAAAGAAAGACAAACTGAAAAGCAACATGGAATAAGAGGTAAACGAGAAACAAATTATTACTATTGTCATCATCATCATTATCATCATCATCATCATCATTTTTATTGATATTAGTATTAGTATTGTTGTTGTTATTATCCGTAATCATTATCACTGTCACTCTTATTATTCATTTACCTGTTTATCTGATACTCACTTCATCAAAATGAAAATAATAAAGTAAAGAAAATCAAAATATATGTGAGAGAGAAAAAAAAAAAATCATAATCTAGGTGAGAAAAAAAAATAATAAAGAGGACGAAATATAATATGCCTTTTTTGAAAATGTTCTCAAAAAAAACAACAACAGAGGGTCACCCCAGGGATACGCGGCAGATCACACACAATACTGAGACCACGATCACCCCACCCCCCCCCTCCCCCACACCCCTGCCCCCACCCCCCCACCCCCCCACCCCCTCACCCACTTAGACATGGCCATACCCAATCAGAGGTAGAGTTTACCTGCTTTTAAACAAGGGAAAACAACCCGCTAAAAGGGTTGTTCCTGGCCAAAATTTTCAAAGAAAAATCCACTTCGATAGGAAAAACAAATAAAATTGCACGCAGGATTTTTTTTTTTTTTTTTTTTTTTTTAAGGGGGTGCGGGGGGGGGGGGGGGGGGGCGCTGTAGTGTACCGACGCGCTCTCAGCTGGGGAGAGCAGCCCGACTTTCATACTGAGAAATCTGTTGTGATAAAAAGAAATACAAATACTATGCATTCTTACTCAAAACTCAAATTCAAAAGGCAGTTTTGTGTTAAGATTGCAGTTTATATAATTCCGCCTCAGACCAGAACAGGTGCAAAGTCAGTTTATTAAAGTACCTGCTCTTTTTATGTTCCCTTCAGTGGTGGTTTGTTTGTTGTTTTGTTTTTGTTTTTTTTGTGGGTTTTTTTGTTTGTTTTTTTGGGGGGGTGAGGGGGGGGGGTCGTTTGGTTGGGTTTTTGTTTGTTTGGTTGGGTTTTGGGGAGGGTTTTTTTTTTTTTTTGGGGGGGGGGTGTTTTTTTTTTGCTTTTGTTTGTTTTTGTTGTTGTTTTTGTGTGTTTTTTAAATCTCTCCTCTACACACACACAAGCATGTAAACACCAACCACCCTCCCCACTAACCCCCACCTATGTAATAACCATCCACCAAACCTCCACTCCCTTGTCACGTGTAATGAAAACTGACTGGAGAACACCACATGCATGGGTACGAACTTTAGGGAAAACAGACTTCACTGGTGTCAACAGCCTACGTCCCGTGGAGAGAGAGAGAGAGAGAGAGAGAGAGAGAGAGAGAGAGAGAGCAGGGGCCACCCGGGGTGAACTTTATCTGCCACACCACCATCTTCATCGTTCGGGTATCTCCTCAACCCCCCCCCCCCCCCCCACACACACACACCTCCCCCCTACCCCCACCCCCACGCCCCCCGCCCTATCCCTCACACCCAGAGTCACACGAACGCACGTGTTTTAATTCTCCACTATGGTCACATGGAGACGATTAGCGTCCGTGGTCCTCGCTACAGTCGGTGCCTGCTTCAGCTTCAAGTGTCAGTGCAAACTGGGAACAGAGGGCACCACGTGAAGACGTTAACTATCTGTGGAGATGATCAAGTTGACTCGATGTGGTTTAGTTTCGGACACTGGGGCAAACACAGCATGTTGACCATGTCTTTGACAGACAGGGAAGGGGGTGTAGGGTGGGGGGTGGGGAGAGAGACACAGTGAGATGGGGGGGGGGGGAGAGAGGGGGGTAGAGGGAGAGAGAGAGAGAGAGAGAGAGAGTTTTCCGACAGAAACCCAAGATGATTCAGTTATGCAATGTTGATACAACTATTAAAAATCGTCGAGTCAGATTCCATCTCTCTCTCTCTCTCTCTCTCTCTCTATCTATCTCTCTCCCCCCCTCTCTATCTCTCTCTCCCCCCTCTCTCTCCTCTCTTTCTCTGTCTCTGTCCCTGTCTCTCTCTCTCTCTCTCTCTCTCTGAATGCCGGAACAACTCACTACGCATGTTCAGAGCCAACACCTTTCAAATCGCACGCTGCGCTGCGTAGCCTGTCAGTGGAGGGGGGATGGGGGGTGGGGGGGGGTGACGTGACCAGTTCAGGTCCTGCAGAGCGTGGATGGAACTAACTGCTCCCTTCGAATGCAAAGTCAGGTGGTTTGATGAATGCACGTGCTGCCGGCCGGCCGCGGTGTCCGTTTGTTGTTGTCGTGTTCCGCTTGGCCGGTTTGTGGTGTGTGCAATGAACGAAGTGGATTACTGCTCCTAGTTCTGTTCGTTACGTATTACATCACCTCACTTCTTGCAGAGACTATATACACGGCATCGGGCCGCTGGGGCAATGTGGACAGGAAGTCAACAAGTGGATGGACGGACGGACGGACGGACGGACGAACAGACGGATGGATGGATGGGTGGATGAAACAAATTAGTCCTTCTCCAGGAATGCTCATTGCTTCTTTTTTCTTTTTCTTTTTATCATGGGTTAACTCTCTCCATACGAACGGCGAAAGAGAGGACGTTAACAGCGTTTCACCCCAATTACCATCATCAAAATATTGCAAGCGGAAGGCTCTTACACTGAAGAGGTGAATGTTGACAAAGAATACCACAATTCTGACGACGGAAGCTAAAGGTTGGGTCATTCAGACACCCACTGGACATCCGAGGGGTCTGTGTAGAGGAGAAGAGAGGACTGGCTGTACTGAGTGAGTTAAATGGACGAGTACATTTATATGCTTGTAGCCGTGGTCCCGGAGAGGTATCATCATATTAAAGGTGAATAGTTTGGGATCTGTTTTGTTGTGGATCAATATCCTGTCACAAGAATATTTTCCAAGGATCGAAATCCTGTCGGCGACGCCACTTTTGAGCCTGCTGACAGCCAGAGCCTGCTCTCTCTCTCTCTCTCTCTCTCTCGCTGTGTCGCAAGCATTGTGTGTTGCCACAAAAAGGCCACGGTCATTGCCATATCGCCTGCACTGTGTCCTCTATTCTCATCTTCTCTATTCTTATTTTCTCATGACTATTGTAAATAAAGCACTAGAAAAACCCTTTTGTGGCTGGCCGTCTATGTGTCTCTGGGCCTGTGCGTGGAACTTTTCTGTCCTTTAACTCACTCAGTAAAGCCAGTCCTCTCTTCTCCTCTACACAGACCCCTCGGATGTCCAGTGGGTGTCTGAATGACCCAACCTTTAGCTTCCGTCGTCAGAATTGTGGTATTCTTTGTCAACATTCACGTCTTCAGTATAAGAGCCTTCCGCTTGCAATATTTTGATGATGGTAATTGGGGTGAAACGCTGTTAACGTCGTCTCTTTCGCCGTTCGTATGGAGAGAGTTAATACAGTAAATCATCATTATCAATTCTTTTGTACCGTCCCCTATATCATAACATACCACTCGGCTACATGTATATATATAAAGATATATACATGGAGATAAATACGACACTGAATGACTAGTTACAGCGTTTTGATTGGTGGGTGACGGATCGATACAATTGTTAAATTAACAGTGACTTTTTAAACAGAAACGACAGTCTCGCGCCGCTACGATAAATCACAGCTCTATAAGCTGTACATGAATACAAAACTCCATTGACCAATACATAGATAAATCAATTTTTTTTTAAAGAAAGACAGAACAAACAACTAAAATGAATAAATAAATAAATAAACTCCTTTAGTCTGTTCACGTGTAGTATTGTGAAGACAAATAATTGTTTCTGAACTGAGTGACGAGGACAAAATAAATAACATTTATTTCCAAACCGACACAAGTAAAATGTATTTACTTTTCAACTTTTTTTTTTTTTTTTTAATCAACAAGAAATAATCATATCCTCTTCCCCCAAGTTCTAACTTTATTACTAGTAGTGCGTTTCTTTTTCTTTTTCGGTGAGTTTATGTGTTGGGACTCGGTGCTTTTATGTGTACTGTTGTGTCTGTATACATATGTCTGTGGCTTTCCTATCTGCGAGACTGACTTCATATTTGTTGCAAATCTGTTGTGCCTGTGTGTGTGCGCGCGTGCGCGCGTGTGTGTGTTATGAATATTGGTTTATCCTTTTATTATTATCATTTTTTTTCGTTCTTTTATCATTAAAAAAAAAATTCTATTTCTATTTCAAGTATCATTTTCATTTCTTCATTTATTTACTCTTTATATATTCACTTTTATTCTTTTTCATTTTCCCCTAAGGGCTGACTAAACGCGTTGGGTTACGCTGCTGGTCAGGCACTGATCTGCTTTAGCAGTGTGTGTTGTAGCGCGTGTATGGATTTGTCCGAACGCGGTGACGCCTCCTTGAGCAACGGAACGGAACGGAACGGAACCTTTTTCAGTGTCATACTTATCGAAGAAGCTGTCAGTCAGCTCATCACTCGTCAGTTTCCTTCAGTCAATAATCGGTCATTCCCGTCAGTCAATAATCGGTCATTCCCGTCAGTCAATAATCGGTCATTCCCGTCAGTCAATAATCATTCATTCCCGTCAGTCAATAATCATTCATTCCCTTCAGTCAATAATCATTCATTCCCGTCAGTCAATAATCATTCATTCCCTTCAGTCAATAATCGGTCATTCCCTTCAGTCAATAATCGTTCATTCCCGTCAATAATCGTTCATTCCCGTCAATAATCGTTCATTCCCTTCAGTCAATAATCGTTTATTCCCGTCAATAATCATTCATTCCCTTCAGTCAATAATCGTTCGTTCCCTTCAGTCAATAATCGGTCATTCCCGTCAGTCAGTAATCGTTCGTTCCCTTCAGTCAATAATCATTCATTCCCTTCAGTCAATAATCGTTCGTTCCCTTCAGTCAATAATCGGTCATTCCCGTCAGTCAGTAATCATTCATTCCCGTCAGTCAATAATCATTCATTCCCTTCAGTCAATAATCGGTCATTCCCTTCAGTCAATAATCGTTCATTCCCGTCAATAATCGTTCATTCCCTTCAGTCAATAATCGTTTATTCCCGTCAATAATCATTCATTCCCTTCAGTCAATAATCGTTCATTCCCTTCAGTCAATAATCGTTCGTTCCCTTCAGTCAATAATCGTTCATTCCCTTCAGTCAATAATCGTTCATTCCCTTCAGTCAATAATCGTTCATTCCCTTCAGTCAATAATTGTTCATTCCCTTCAGTCAATAATCGTTCATTCCCCTCACTGGCTCACTCTTTCTGGTAGTTCCCGCATGCACTCACCAAAACGCCTGCTCACTCGCTACGTCAATCAATCAACCAACAGATCGCCTATTCATGCACTCACTCACTCACTCACTCACTCAGTCAACTAACCCCAGTTGATCGAGTCAACACTCTAATTATGACAGCACTGGCGTGTCTGGGGAAGGCAGAGTAAAATAATAATAATAATAATTGCTGGAGGCGAAGGTATAACGACTGTAACAGTT
>NC_134882.1:34749213-34774213 GCF_041734735.1 Babylonia areolata
CAGTTCTGTGCGGTGCCTCAAGGACTCTTCACAGAGTTGAGAGAGGGGAGAAGAAGAGGAAGAATAAGTAGTAGTAGTAGTAGTAGTAGTAGTAGTAGTAGTAGCAGTAGTAGTAGCAGTAGCAGTAGTAGTAGTGAGTTGCCACTTGTAGAGAGATGGTTCGGATGAGAAAGAAGAGTTCAGTTTGGTATGATGGCACACAGAACCTCCAAGAATATGCGCTGTAGCAAGATGTCTCAATAGATAAATCAATAATTAAATCAGAAATAAAACAGCTTCAATACAGCTAAGTATCAACAGTGGCTGATTATCGTAAAATCAAACTATACAACATAGTGAATAATAGCATTTACTGATAAACAGGTAACTAATTCAGATCGAAGAAAATATAACAAGAGAGGCAAGGCCTTCAAGACTCACTTGTGATAAATTAAGTCCCCTAGCATTAATTACAGAGTAATCTCCCTTTTTTTACTATCTGCACCAAAACGTTTGCAAAATAAATAAAAATTCCATGCTTAGCAAAAGAAGTTCCTGTTTGAACAAAAAATGATAACAATGACTCCTCTTGTTGTTGTGTCAGAATAAGAGGTCAAAGTGCCAAGTTTAGAGAATACAAAAAATATAAATATAACGGTAAATGCAGTTTGCATATAATTAGGCTTCTTTTTTATTTTTTGTGTGCCCATCCCAGAGGTGCAATATTGTTTTAAACAAGATGACTGGAAAGAACTAAATTTTTCCTATTTTCATGCCTAATTTGGTGTCAACTGACAAAGTCTTTGCAGAGAAAATGTCAATGTTAAAGTTTACCACGGACACACAGACACAGACACACACACACACACACACACACACACACACACAGAGACAACCGAACACCGGGTTAAAACATAGACTCACTTTGTTTACACAAGTGAGTCAAAAAATCGGAAAGCGAAGATGCGCACAGGGACCTCCAGTTTGTCGTCGAATGGCTCGACCCTCCTCTCTCCCCGACGAGGAATGGAACCCCGGTCTCCAGCGTGCCAAGCGGGGATAGGATAGTACAGACCACTACACACCACACCGAGGAGCATCGTGGAGAGTAGTAGTAGTAGTAGTGCCAGACATGTGGCTGAATGTTGCCGGTGCTTTCCAACACGATGGCAGTGAGTGCAAGGAGGGAGTGGTGGCGATGAAACACGGTGACAAGAGGACAACACGAAAGCCAAACGAACACAAACACACAGCAAGACAAGTCATCAAGGCCGCTGACAACCCTGCCACGTGGGGAGAGAGAGAGAGAGAGAGAAGGGGGAGGGGGGTGGGTGTGGGGGGCGGGGGGAGGGAGGGAGAGAGAGAGGGAGATGGAGAGAGAGAGAGCTGATAACAATGCGGTGTGAACAACGCTGTCAAAACTGTCACCCCATGCTCGCTTGGCTGTTCTATTGTATTGTATTGAATTGTATTGTAGTGTATCGCACTGTATCGCACTGTATTGTATTGCATTGTATTGTATTGTATCGCACTGTATTGTATTGTATTGCATTGTATTGTATCGCACTGTATTGTATTGTATTGCATTGTATTGTATTGCATTATATTGTATTGTATCGCACTGTATTGTATTGTATTGTATTGCATTGTATTGTATTGTATCGCACTGTATTGTATTGTATTGCATTGTATTGTATCGCACTGTATTGTATTGTATTGCATTGTGTCGCACTGTATTGCATTGCATTGCATTGCATTGTATTGTATTGTATTGAATCGCCCTGTGTCGCGCACTGTATTGCATTGCATTGTATTATACTGCACTAAACTGCAGTGCACCGTATTGTATTGCATTGTATCGTATTGTATTTACTCTCTGTCATAACAGATTTCTCTCTGTGTGAAATTCTCCCCAGGGAGAGCGAGCTGCTACAATGCAGCGGTAACCTCCTCCTTATTTTGTCTCTCTCTTTTTTTTTTTCTTTTTTTTTTTCGTTGTTTCTTTTGTCTTTTGTTTGTTATTTCTCCTTGCGAGTGTATTCCTTTCCCTATCAACATGGAATTTTCTGCAGAATTTGCCACTGATGTCCCGTTTGTTGCCGTGGGTTCTTTACACCATGGTCACCTTAGTGCATCCGTCGCCGGTACAGCCGCTCAAGTGAACAAGTACACCAACGAATAAACTTACTGGATGAATAACCCCCCCACACCCCAACCCACCCCTTAAGCTCCCACCTCACCCCCTCCTAAAAAAAAATAATACACTGCAGAGACTAAATAAATAAATTAATTAAATCAGAAAGAGCATCGCTTTGTCAGCCGTACGTTATTGACACTGAGCAATGCGACCAACCAAACGTGCCATTGGAAAAAAAAAAAAAAAAAAAAGAGACAAGACTCTTTGTTTTCTAGGTTATCTCCATTCACTATAATTGTTCGTTAGGGTGGAGAGAGAGAGAGAGAGAGAGAGAGATGTCTTCAACCAACTTCTGCATTTCAGTGTATTTGAAGAGTGAGTACTCCAAAAGTGGAAAAAAAAAAAAGAGAGAGAAAAAGAACACAAAGAGAAGAATGTAACTCAGTAATACTGACACACACACTGTGCATCTATCAGACGGCCAAAGGGAAAAGTAAACACCGGAGGGGGAGGGAGGGGGGAGGGAGCGTGGGGCCGTAGGGTCGAAGCTCAAGGAAAATAGAGAAAAGCAGAAAAAGAAAAAAAAAAACAACTTGTGAATGAAACGGCTACACAAAGGGAAAGAAAATGTTTTTTGGGGTTGGGAAAAAAAATTGTCAACACAGATAAAAGAAATGGAAAATATGAAGGAAAATAAATACAAAAAGGAAACGAGTTGGCCTAAAAACTAAAATGATTAAAAATAATAATAATAATAATAATAATAATAACAAGATAGAAAGGAAAACAAACACACCACGTTCTTTCAGCAGGTAACAAGCAAAATGAAAAGAGCAACGCTGAACATAAAATAATTCAGCATGGATTATACACACACGGGATTGAAGTCTCAAACCAAAAATAAACATCCCACCGTTTCAATGGACACTCCCCTCTTCCCCCCCCACCCCCCCCCCTCCACACACACACACACACACACCTCCCTTTAACTCCCCACCCCACCACCACCACCTCCTTTATACCCTTCTGTTGCAGTTGGTAAAGGTTTCAGTGTTTAAAACTCTCCCGGCTTCCACACCCCCCTTCCCAGCCACCCACCCACCCACCCACACATACATACATACACCCTGCCCTTCCCCCACTATATATCCTAATGAAGGATCTTTTCAATGCTATTCTAAAACTGGTACATGAACATTCGGCATTCAACTCCCAAAACATCCAACAGTTTCCCAGCATGCCCGAAGAGAATCACTATAAACACACACACACACACACACACACACACACTCACAGACACACACACACACACACACACACACACACACACACATATATATATATATATATCAATTCATTTATTCATCAGAATGTATGTGTACTTATATCCAATGCACATTATAGGTATACTTCTCTCCACACAAGCCTAAAATGGTTGGGTCAAGAAAGATGCAACCATGGAGTCCAGGACTCTCTCAGCTGACTGGAAAGAAGAAGAAGAAGAAAATAGTCTTATATGCATCGTAATATGGGTGAGACAGAGCAAGACAGGGCGACATTCGTTTCATGACGACATAAGAACATGACCCTTAAATTGATACCCACGTCTTCACTGTGTGGTGCCTTCAACGATTATATTAATGTGTGTTTTGGGGTGGTTGTTTTTTTTTTATTCGTGAAAGACAGGGCACAGAGAACACCCCCATCACCTCCCCCCCCCCACCCCCCTAACCCACCACAGGACTCTGGACAATACAAAGATCAGGGACTCACCCACCCACCCCCACCGCCGCCTCCCCCTCCCCCCACGCCCCCAACCAAACCGTCAGGAATGAAGATGGCATCGGGTGTCAATCTGATGGCAAAAGACTGCCCGTGCAGATTTCCATACGCGTGAATAAAAAGATGATGATAAAGAGAAGATTCCGCAACAGACCCCCCCCCCCCCAAAAAAAAAAAAAACCCAACCCCCCCACCCCCTCTCCCGCCCCCCAACCATCCAACCCCCCATCCAAAAAACACTGTACTGTGCCCAGCACGTGCAACTAGGTGAGAGCGGACAGCAGTGGGGATAGTTGACAGTGGTGGGTGGACAGCCTCCAACACACGACATCACAGAATCAGGGAGGGCCTCAGTCAGCGAACCAGCAACACAGTGGGATGGATGAGTTGTGAAGGTAATTGTGGAGTGATGGCCCAGAGGTAACGCGTCCGCCTACAGGAAGCGAGAGAATCTGAGCGCGCTGGTTTAAATCACGGCTCAGCCGCCGATATTTTCTCCTCCTCCACAAGACGTTAAGTGGTGGTCTGGACGCTAGTCATTCGGATGAGACGATAAACTGAGGTCCCGTGTGCAGCATGCACTTAGCGCACGGAAAAGAACCCACGGCAACAAAAGGGTTGTTCCTGGCAAAATTCTGTAGAAAAATCCACTTCGATAGGAAAAAAACAACAAATAAAACTACACGCAGGAAAAAAATACAAAAAATGGGTGGCGCTGTAGTGTAGCGACGCGCTCTCCCTGGGGAGAGCAGCCCGAATTTCACACAGAGCAATCTGCTGTGATAAAAAGAGAAATACAAATACAAAATACAAATAATGGGGTCCACATTCACGCGGCCGGGGGCCAACTGCCCATGGAACCTAACCGTGGCAGACACTGACCTGACCGTGCTGTGGACCACACACGTCACACAGGATGTCAGTACTGAACAAAAAAAAAACAGGTGTACGGTAACACTGGACGATAAGCTGAATGAAGAATGGATGGAACAGCTGTCGCAATTAAAATAAGATGTCCACAGGAACTGTCGTCATGCAAACACCGTCAGAAACATGGAACATGAACACACAGTCGTCAGTCTTCATGGATGAAGTCACGCAAGCCGACATCCGAGTAAATCCACCACGAACACACCAGAACGAGCGACACAATCTCATCCGAAGTTGGTGCAGACGTCAGTGTAAACACTTAATTACGCGCAAACTGAAAAAGGTCATGAAGATACCTGATGCATTTGTCGTGATACGGCATGTTCAACTGTGCATCCTGACTGGAAAATGGACAAACTATTTTGAATGGTGAATTCATTATATAAGATGACTGGTGAATTCATTTTCATAATTATAAAATGTTGAACAAAGTATTCTAGCATTCGCAAACAATGAAAGCAAATTCACTGTGAATGTGTAGTCTTCAAGCAGGGTGTTCAGCTGGGCATTCAGACTGACATGCAGAACAATGAACACACTTGGAATTGGTACAGTATACGAATAGGCTGTTCAACACAGTGACACACAAGATAAACAGGGACTCACTTGGAGATGGACAGTCTGGATACAGTGACACACACCACACACAGTGACACACACCACACACAGTGACACACACCACACACAGTGACACACACCACACACATGGACTCACTTGGAGATGGTGCAGTCTTCATACAGTGACACACACCACACAGTGACACAACCACACACAGTGACACACACCACACACAGTGACACACACCACACAGTGACACACACCACACAGTGACACACACCACACACAGTGACACACACCACACACAGGGACTCACTTGGAGATGGTGCAGTCTTCATACAGTGACACAACCACACACAGTGACACACACACAGTGACACACACACAGTGACACACACCACACACAGGGACTCACTTGGAGTTGGTGCAGTCTTCATAGAGGACGTCGAACTCACTGCAGGAGATGAGTTTACAGCGGTTGACGCCCGGAGCGATGGCGCCCAAGCCCCTGAGGATGCGGACCTGCTCCACGTTGCAGACAACGGGCTGGATGTCCAGCCTCTTCAGCTTGGTGTAGACGGTGTGCAGGCCGCCCACCAGGTCCTTGAGGAAGAGCTCGAAGGCCTGGGGCAGGCAGATCAGCTCCCGGTTATCCACCATGAAGGCCGCCACCTCGCGGTCCCGGTACTTGATCATCTTACAGGCGTGGTCTCCGCTGACGGGGGGCGGGGAGGGGTAGGGGGCGCCGGGCTTGGGGATGAGGTTCTTCCGGATGAGGGGGTTCATGGGCGCCATGCCGGGCACGTGGCGGGCCGAGTGGGCGTGTGCCGCCACCAGCATGCTCTGGTTGTGGTACTGGGCGGCCGCCATGGCTGCGGCGTGGGCCTGGGCGGCGATGGACAGAGGCGTGTGTCCCATGGCCAGTCCGTTGGTCATCCCGCTGACCAGCAGCTCCCCCTCCCGCTCCGACAGGTGACCGCCACCCACACTGTGCGGGGTCGGGGGGCTGCCCAGCCCGTTGTTGGCGACCACCATGGAAGGGGGAGGGCTGGGGGGACCTTGAAGGCGGGAGTCCATGCCGGGGAACGACTCCCGGGACAGCGGAACCTGGGTGGGTGGGGGAGAGTCCATCTTCGCTGCACCCTCACTTGACGATATTCCCACACACACCGATGACACACACAAACACACACACACACACGGCCAAGGTCTCTGATAGTCCCAAAGAAGAACTGACACAATCAGCTGTTCACAGCTTAATCTGGGCACTGACTCCCAACACACCAAGTCACTGCCACTGCCAGGGAGAAACAGCAGAAAAGAAAAGAAAAAAAAAAGGCTGACTGTCGCGAACCACTTTCTCTTTTACCCCTAACACCCCCGCTGAACAGAGCTGAACAGTGAAACAAACCACGTACTCACAAAACACCTCTGTCTACCTGTCTGTACTTTTTAGTCACCGGACACGCCGAACACAGACACGCCACTCACAGGTGTTAACTAACTCACGGTCACTTCAAGTTTGACTTCGGAGCTCGCTGAGTCACTGAAAACACAACTTCCACGAACTTCCTTTTTTCTTTTCTCACTGTCTTCCTCTGTCTGTGTGTCTGTGTCTGTGTGCCAAATGCAGCAGTATTCCAATTGGGTGTATTAATTTCACACAGCTGAGAACAGAACCGCACGAGAAAAAAGGGGTGAGCGCAGCCAGCATTCAGCACTATCAGTGCGCAGAATCGCAGATGTCCTGGACAAGTCAGTCACTTGAAGGGGAGAGGGAAGGAGGGAGGGTGGGTGGAAGGAAGGGAGAGGGAGGGAGAAAGAGAGAGAGCGCGAGCTTGGCGTGTTACCAAAACAATCCGCACGGAGACCCACCAATCGCAGTCATTGCACTCACTCAAACAGACAGTCAGTCCTTTCTCCCAATGCCAGTTTCCCCCCCTCAAAAGACATTGCTGTCTGTCTGTCTCGGGGAAACAAGCCCCTCGCGCCTCCCTGCCTCCCCGCTTGGCTTGCACGCCCAGTGTCGCCGGCCAGGCCCCGCCCACTTAGCTTGGCTCCGCCCCCTGTTCGCTTCCAACCGCACTTGGCGCACGTGAGCGGTGTTTGTTGCGCTGTGCGTGCGTGCGTGTGTGTGTGTGTGTGTGTGTGTGTGTGTGCAGTGGGGGTGAGGGGTAGTGTGAGGACAGACAGGTCCTATCTGTGCCGTAAACTGCCTGTTTTCCTCACACGGCGCACAGCACTGTTCTGCACACCCCGAGTTGTTTCTTCTTTGGCCTCTTCCACTCCGTTTGTTTCCGTGACGGAGCTGAGAACTGAGTCCTGAGTTTGTCTGTCTGTCTGTCTGTCTGTCTGTCTCTCTCACTCTCTCGTGTGTGTGTGTGTGTGTGTGTGTGTGTACATCACCTGAAGAGATTGAACACAAACTTTCTCTCTGTGCAATCAAATCTCTCCCTCCCTCTCTCTCTGTATGCTTTCAGCGGGATATCTCACCTGTTCAAACCGCGCACACAGAATAAACAATGATATATATATATATGAAAACCCCGGCGATGAATCCTCGCAGTTATTTAAACTGTGGCTTTTATGTCAATGGTCAATGGTCAGTGGTCAGTCAATAAGAGACTTTAGCACGTCACAGTTGCTTGTCCTCCACTACAAACTTTTGGCCGGTCACCTCACTGAGGAAAGTCTGACTGCAGACTGCTGCTAGCAGCACAGAAGATGGTGAACTGGACGCTGGTCAGTACTGGTGTCCGACTGACCAGTAGATGATTCAAGAGTGGTGGACTGATTTCATGGCCGCCGCGGCTTTACAGACTGATGGTCTTTGTTACCTGTTTCTGAGCCACACCTTTCCTCTCTCTCTCTCTCTCTCTCACACACACACACACACATAATATATATATATATATATATATATATATAAAATAGAATAGAATGGATTTATTACAAAGTGTACCGGGGTCAAAAGGAATATTGATATATATATATATATATATATATATATATATATATATATATATATATATATATACCTTTTCTCTTGGATTCATCAGACTTCAATTTCACATGTCACAATATAGATAGATAGACAGACAGATAGATAGACTTTTATTTCACATATGTCACAATACATACCTTTCACTCTGGTCTCAACAGATTTTATTTCACATATGTCACAATATATACCCTTCCCCTTGGTCTAAGCCATAGACACTAATAATTCTAGTGTCTATGGTCTAAGCAGACTCTTTTATTTCGCATATGTTATGTCACCATTTATAAGTTTCCCCCCCCTGGTTTCAACAGATATGTTTTATTTCACACATGTCACTGTCTAACAGGAAAATATGTCAATCCTGTCCCCGCCTCCGTCGTCATTGTTTTAGGTGTTTTTCCACGGGTGGCTGTGATGTTAGCTGGTTGATCTGCTTTTCTTTGGGGGGAGGGGGGGCGAGGGGGGAGTTTCTCTGAATCTACTGAAGATTTGTTCCGAATTCTCGTTCTTCTATGTTTCTCTTTTGTTTTCCAAAGCGTTAACATTAATAACGGATGTTTTACTAATGTTGCTATCAATAATCAGTCGACCAGTTTACGACCGCATTTCTGATGTAAAAGACGTGGTGGTTTTACTGTGAGAATGAAATATATTCATAAGATATTCACAACTGGCCGGGTAATCAGTCGATCAGTCAACCAATCAAATCAGTTTAATGTCCTCATTAAAAAAAAAAAAAAATCAAGAAAAAATTAATTGGCGTGTGGGCGATAAGCAGGACAGCATAAAGCAATACAACTTTAAAGCAACGTTTTACATTCATACACATTTTCAAAACGAAAGTAATATGATACTTCAATACCACGCATCAGTTCTTTCTCTCTCTCTCTCTCTCTCTCTCTCTCTCTCTCTCACACACACACACACACACACACACAAACTCTCCAAACTTCCCCTCTCCCCTTCAATCCCCCAAAGCACGAGTCCTATTCCTCACTCCCCCCCCCCCCCCTTCTCACCGAAACATCTGTGGGCAAGGCAGGCTGTCCGTGAATCAACAAACGGATAAATAAATCAGTCAGGTAGTCCTGTCCTTGCTCAAAATATTGACATACTAAGCTATGGTTTAAACATTTTTTTTTTTTTTTTAATATCAAGAAACAAGGTGAAATACAGCGTTCAATTAAGAAAACTCGAGCAACAACAAGCCTGAGCTTATATCGTGCTCGTTCATATGAGCTATCCTAAGCTATCACTTTCCTTTTTTTTGTGTGTGTGTTATTTTAAAAATTAAAATAAAATGAAACATTAATCAGCTATCGGATTTTCTCTTTGCTGCTGACCATTTTTAAGCTAAGAAAAAAGAAAAAGAAAAAAAAAGTTGTGTCATAACTCGAAATATCAAGTTGATTTACTTAGCTATCGCTTTCATATATATATGTACATATACCTATATCTATATCTATATATAATGTATATATACATACATTATTATTCAACTAGCCACTGTTGTTCCTTTTGCTGTTAACTATTTTATTTTGCAAGCTTTCAAGTTGGTCCTACGAATATACATGAAGCGTGCTATAGACAGCTGGTACTGAAAGCATCAGTGAACTCAACTGTTGAGCCAGCATCTCGACTCTTCACCCCTCTCCCTCCTCTCTTTCCGCTATACACAACTGTTGAGCATCCTGCTCCCCTCCCCCCCCGCCCTCCCCCCAACCCCCTCCGTCTATCGTCCTCCCCACTCCCTCCCCTCATTCTCCTCCTGCATCACCACCACCACCACCACCACTACCATCACCTCCGCCGCCGACTAGTTCACATCTCTCCATGAAATTGGGGAGGGACGGAGGGAGGGGTGGGGGGCACAGAGAGAGAGAGAGAGAGAGAGAGAGAGAGAGAGAGAGTTCAGTGTCAGATCGATTTTACATGCATCTCTTCCTTCTCTCTCTCTCTCTCTCTCTCTCTCTCTCTCTCCGCCACCAGCACCACAACCTCACCCTCATCCAGCAGATCTTCACGCCGCCTATCTCCCCCACCGCCCCCCTCTCTCTCTCTCTCTCTCTCTCTCTCCTCACCCTCTTCCATCTCCTTCCTCCCTCCTCCTCTCCAGCCCCCTCCCCCTCCCGCTCAACCCCCGCCCACTTCCTTACCCCCCCCCTCCTCACCCCCCCCCCCCCCACACCCACACACTCCTCCGACCCTTAGCTGGCGTCTCTGGCTGTCATATACTGTTAGTTACATTATTATCAGCATCTAGTCAGCGTGGTTGTCGATAAGTCATTGAAGTGAACGTTCAGTCACCATCATCATCATCATCTCTCTCTCTCATTCTCTCTCTCTCTCTCTCTCTCTCTCTCTCTCTCTCTCTCTCTCTCTCATTCTCTCTCTCTCTCTCTTTCCGTGGTAATAAAACAATTAATTGCTTATCTCACTATACTGGTTCAATGCAATTTCGTTTCGTTTCTCTCTCTTTCAGTTGATCTTGTCCAATCATTTTTCTTTCATTTCTTGTCCATTCTTTGTTTTTGTTTTTTTCTTGTATATCGTCCTTTTTTTTCTTCTTTTTTTTTTATATAGATTTTTATCTCTTCGTTACTTTTTTTTTTCCATTTCATTCTTTTATTGATCGATTTTTTTTCCTTCTTCTTCTTCCGCTCATTCAGTTCTCTCTTGGTTACTTTTATTGGGGGGATTTTTTCTTGTTTTTTTTTTTCCCCCTTTTAATTTTCGTTTCGTTTCGTTTCTTTTTAGTCCCTTCATTTACTGTCCCTCCTCCTTTGGTTTTCATTCTTTTTTTCTTTTCTTTTTTTTTTCTTATTTCCTCTCCTTCGTCGCTTCTTCCATCCCTCCTTCCTTTCTTTCCTTTCTTTCTCCTTTATTTAGTTTGGTCTTTCTGTTTCTCTTTCGTTTCTTTCACATCCTCTTTCTTTGACTTTTCCCTCGTGGATTATTTTATTTCGTTCCCACGTTTTCTCACCGTTTTCTTTCTGGTTCGGGTTTTTTTGTTTTGTTTTGGTTTTTTTTGGTTTTTTTCCTTCTGTCCATCTCCATGTGACCGTTATCTATCAAAGCTGACATCGCTGTATATACCGACATCAGAGGAGTTGCCGTTGACAGCAGGAGGAGAGTCGATCACTATTTGGATACAGTTCAAAAGACTCAGAGCGAACTGAAGATGGGAGATTCCGTTAATTAAATGAGAACAAGATTACTAGTATGTGAGGCTGGGTTTTCCTTCTTTTAATCGGAGAAATGTGTGTGTGTGTGTGTGTGTGTGTGTGTGTGTGTGTGTGTGTGTGTGTGTGTGTGTGTGTGTGTGTGTGTGTGTGGAATGACGGATCTGCACAGTCTCTATGTGTATGATGATAATGATGATAATAATAACAATTTTTATCATTATTAATGATTATTATCACATTGCAATTATGTACATAAATTGTACTATTATTATCATTATGTAATATTAGTAATATGGTTGATATCATTATAATCATCATTATTATTATCATCATTATTGCCATGGCCATCATCAACATCATCATCATCAGTAATAGTAGTAGTAGTAGTATTCAGGTTATTAATATGTCTCTGTCTGCCTCTGTCTCTGTATGTCTCTCTCTGCCTCTCTCTCTGTCTTTCTCTCTCTCTCTCTCTCTCTCTCTCTCTCTCACTGTCTCTGTCTCTCTCTCTCTCTGCGTTCTCTGTATGCCTTCACTGGTACCTGTCAAACCAGGCAGTATAGACAACTTTAAAAACTCTGGGGCGACTCGTGTTCATCTAAACTGTATCTTATTATAAACTGATGGCAGTGGTGGGTCAGCCAATAGCCAATAACAGAAGTTGGCCAGTTGACTGTCCGTCACGACAAATGGTTCGCTTCAGGTGGGACCTGGCAGTACAGATGACAGATAAAACAGATAAACAGGACACTGGTCACTGACTTCGACAAAGAAGCCGAGGTGCAGTGCGCGTGTGCAGTTTTCTTGTGTGTGCGTGCACTTGTGCGTGTGCGTGTGCGCGCGCGCGCGCGTGTGTGTGTGTGTGTGTGTGAGTGAGAAAGAGAGAGAGAGAGAGTTGACTGACTCAAAAACTTTTTGTGTAGTATGTATAGTGTACTGTAGTGTGGTGTAAGCACATGCAAATAAGATCAACTGCACATGTCGAAGAACATGCAGTCTATATCTAATCAGCGTTCGGTGGGTTATAGAAACGTCAAAAACGCCCGCTGAAACAGAGTGTGGCAGCCTAAATGCCAGAAAAGCGATCATACATGCCCGTAAAATCCGGCTTGTAGGAAAGGAGTGAACAAATGATGTTGAACAGTAAGAGAAGGACCCAACCAGTCTCGGTAAAAGTGGACCAAACTTGAGATGTTAAGAAGCGACGTATAGAGCCACATGGTTTAAATAATCTTTAATTATTCAACAATACACATGATTACAATGCAATGAATGACAAAAGAGCATCAACAAGCTTAAAGCTTATACTGTGCTCACAACGTTGCACTTCAATTTTATCATGACGGCTGATGAACCATATTATGACTTGTATCAAATAACATTCATAAGCAGTAAGTAATGAAATAATGAAATAAAACAAATAAACAGACAGTACATAATATAGTAAGATAATGCTAATATCATTAAATGTATCATCACCAGAGTAATTGGCCTAAAAGAAGAAAAACACGAAGAAGAAGAAGAAAATTTAGAAGAATGGTGGGTAAGGTGGTGGGGGAGGGGGAACAGAGGGGAGAGGAGAAATTCTAACAGATCATTGGCCAATCCATTCACTTTGAATATTTGGTCAGTCAAATAAATCCAACATATATTTTACGAATAGAGCCACATGCCTTTCTTCAGACAAATGAAGTGAGTGAGTGACAGACCGAATTGTACAGTTGATGAAAGGAAAGAGAGGAGAAGATACTACAGGAGAGGACACAAGAAACAGAAGGGTGGGTAGAAAGGGAAAGCAGGTGAGTGGAGCTGGGGGGAGTGAGGGTGAGGGTGAGTGAGGGAAGGATAGAAGAGAGTCCAAATGGCAAGGGGGAGGAGGGAGGGAAAGGGGTGGGGAATGGGAGGGCAGGAGTGAGGGAAGCGGGTGGGAGAAATCGTTTACCTTAAAAATAAATACGAAAGAATAAAGGGAATGAAATAAAATAAAGATGACAATAAACCATGAAGGAGGCCAGGAGCCCTGAAGAGACGACAACCTCTGGCACACACATACAGATAGATACAGTACAGGCCCAACACTCGGCTTACATCACAGGAGACTGACATCAGTTTACAGTTGGGCTAACAGCAAAGTGAGAGTATTATCAATGGTTTCTCCAATGCAATGGGGATTCATTTACAGCTTAGTCTGTTGTGAAGGACTATGGCTCTCAAACTAGGGGGCAAAATTGCACTGGCTCTTAATGCTGCACCATTGGGGGCTAGCTGGCCTTTGGGAACCAACCCCAACGCCGACTGTCCTAAAACCCTCTTGGCCGAGAGAGTGGGAATGTAACTTGGGTAAGACACTCTCCTCTATAATCAAATTCTAGCCCAGATAGTCGGGACAGCAGTTGTCTCCTCTGCTGTTCTGATGGTCATAGTCGGACACGACTATCATATATAGATAGATATGGCGGTGATATAAACTGGACTCTGAGCTAACCAAACACAGGTCCTGTCTAACCTTTTGTCCTCAGAGGTCTTGTGCAGTGGTCACTGTCATGGACTGTACCTGTGCTGCCGCACTCGGCGCACTGAAAAAGAACCCACGGCAACAAAAATGTTCTCTGGCAAAATTCTGTAGAAGAAATTGACTCTGGTAGGTACACAAATAATAAAGAAAACAAAAAGACATGCATGCACTCAAGGCCTGACTAGTGCGTTGGGGTATGCTGCTGTCTGACAGATGTGGGGTGTGCTGTATAAGGATTTGTCCGAATGCAGTGACGTCTCTCTGAGAAACTGGAACAGTGGGTACCTATAAACTAAGCCTGGTACAGCAATGTTTGTACTGCACTGTACTGAATTGTACTGCATTGTATTGTATATTAGTGTATTGCATTGTATTGTATTGTATTGTATTGTATTGTTCTTTGTCGCAACAGATTTCTCTGTGAAATTCGGACTGCTCGGCCACCCTTTGTTGTTGTTTTTCTACATGTGTACTGATGTTGTGTCTGTTGTTCTCATTTCCTGGACATGCATTCCACTGGAAAGCAGCAACCTTGCTGAGTCAAGCGACTTTTGGAATAACAATGGATTCACCAGTGTCAACTTTTTCGCGTCAAAAAAAAAAACATATTAAAACAATGAATCACTCACACTCTATGTTTTGCGTATGTGTAAGTTTTTTTGTTTTTTGTTGTTGTTGTTTGTGTGTGTGTGTGTGTGTGTGTGTGTGTGTGTGTGTGTGTGTGTGTGTGTGTATGCGCGCGCGCGCACGTTCACCGAGGGCGCGTGCATGTCGTCTACTGGCCATTTGTTCCTGCAGCCACGAAACCCTCCATCGTTCAGGTGAAAGGCGGAGACCAGCCACACTCTACACCTACACGCCGTTTCTGTTAGCACCAGTTGGTCAACATCACGCCCTTAATCTGAAGTGGGAACGACTGTATTTGATCAGCTTGTGTCTGATAAACTTACTGACGGGACTGTTTACAACTTGATTTCACTGTTACCATTGGCCATGGGGCAGACTGAAGAAGAAGAGAGAAGAAGAAGAAGAAGAAGAGAGAGAGAGAGAGAGAGAGAGAGAGAGATTTCACAGCACAACAGAGAATGGGTGAGAGTTAGTGATACAGACAGAAAGAGACAAACTGTCACATGGACAGACAAGGCAAACAAAGAGATCGAAACAGAGACAGAGTCATCAGAGTTGGACAGATCGAAACAGAGACAGATTTATCAGAGAGTTGGACAGATGGAAACAGAGACAGAGTCATCAAGTTGGACAGATGGAAACAGAGACAGAGTCATCAAGTTGGACAGATCGAAACAGAGACAGAGTCATCAGAGTTGGACAGATCGAAACAGAGACAGAGTCATCAGAGAGTTGGACAGATCGAAACAGAGACACAGTCACCAGAGAGTTGGACAGATCGAAACAGAGACAGAGTTATCAGAGAGTTGGACAGATCGAAACAGAGACAGAGTTATCAGATAGTTGGACAGATGGAAACAGAGACAGATTTATCAGAGAGATGGACAGATCGAAACGGAGACAGATTTATCAGAGAGTTGGACAGATCGAAACAGAGACAGAGTTATCAGAGAGTTGGACAGATGGAAACAGAGATAGATTTATCAGAGAGTTGGACAGATCGAAACAGAGACAGAGTCATCAAATAGTTGGACAGATGGAAACAGAGACAGAGTTATCAGATAGTTGGACAGATCGAAACAGAGACAGATTTATCAGATAGTTGGACAGATCGAAACAGAGACAGATTTATCAGAGAGTTGGACAGATGGAAACAGAGACAGATTTATCAGAGAGTTGGACAGATGGAAACAGAGACAGAGTCACCAGAGAGTTGGACAGATGGAAACAGAGACAGAGTTATCAGAGTTGGACAGATGGAAACAGAGACAGAGTTATCAGAGAGTTGGACAGATGGAAACAGAAACAGAGTCATCAGAGTTGGACAGATGGAAACAGAGACAGAGTCATCAGAGTTGGACAGATGGAAACAGAGACAGAGTCATCAGAGAGTTGGACAGATGGAAACAGAGACAGAGTCATCAGAGAGTTGGACAGATGGAAACAGAGACAGAGTCATCAGATAGTTGGACAGATGGAAACAGAGACAGAGTTATCAGATAGTTGGACAGATGGAAACAGAGACAGTGTCATCAGAGAGTTGGACAGATGGAAACAGAGACAGATTTATCAGAGAGTTGGACAGATGGAAACAGAGACAGATTTATCAGAGAGTTGGACAGATGGAAACAGAGACAGAGTTATCAGAGAGTTGGACAGATGGAAACAGAGACAGATTTATCAGAGAGTTGGACAGATGGAAACAGAGACAGATTTATCAGAGAGTTGGACAGATCGAAACAGAGACAGAGTTATCAGAGAGTTGGACAGATGGAAACAGAGACACAGTCATCAAAGAGTTGGACAGATCGAAACAGAGACAGATTTATCAGATAGTTGGACAGATCGAAACAGAGACAGATTTATCAGATAGTTGGACAGATCGAAACAGAGACAGATTTATCAGATAGTTGGACAGATCGAAACAGAGACAGATTTATCAGAGAGTTGGACAGATGGAAACAGAGACAGATTTATCAGAGAGTTGGACAGATCGAAACAGAGACAGATTTATCAGAGAGTTGGACAGATGGAAACAGAGACAGATTTATCAGATAGTTGGACAGATGGAAACAGAGACAGAGTTATCAGAGAGTTGGACAGATGGAAACAGAGACAGAGTCATCAGATCCAAACAGAGATAGAGTCATCAGAGTTGGACAGCCAGCTGTAAACAGACACCATACTGACCCAGCGTCACACGACAAAGGAAAACACGTACATTATGCATCAGAGCTGCTAGTAATCACTTGGACTTGAACTGTTCCAAACCTCTCACACACATCTGTTCCTGTGGATCAGAGCAAAAACTCTGGGAAACAGACTCTGGGCCACGTACATCTCAGCGCTTTCTTATTCCTCCACACACACACACACACACACACACACGAACACACACACACACACACACACACACACACACATTCACTCTCTCTCTCTCTCACACACACACACACACTCACTCACACACACACACACACACACACACACACACACACACACACACACAAGATACGGACGAGTGATAAAGTTCGTGTGTGCACACATTCCACTACCAGCTTCCTCAACCAACACTTTTAATTCTCAACCAGTCTTGAGACAGGGCGAAATGTTATGACTGCATTAAACATGCACAAACGTGCGTGCACGGACACGCACAGGCGCAGTGCAACCGACTGCTTAGGCGACATGGGAATGGGCGATTTGGGATGACCGTATCGATGGTAGGTGGATCGGGAATAGGTGAATCAGTATCAGTATCAGTAGCTCAAGGAGGCGTCACTGCGTTCGGAAAAATCCATATACGCTACACCACATCTTGCCAAGCAGATGCCTGACCAGCTGCGTAACCCAACGCGCTCAGTCAGGCCTTGAGAAAAAAAAAAAGAAGAGGTAAATGAATATATATATATATATGTGTGTAGATATAGATAGATAGATAGATAGATACATGGAGTAATGTCTTAGAGGTAACGCGTCCGCCAAGGAAGCGAGAAAATCTGAGCGCACTGGTTCGAATCACGGCTCAGCCGCTGATATTTTCTCCCCCTCCACTAGACCTTGAGTGGTGGTCTGGACGCTAGTTATTCGGATGAGACGATAAACCGAGGTCCCGTGTGCAGCATGCACTTAGCGCACGTAAAAGAACCCACGGCAACAAAAGGGTTGTTCCTGGCAAAATTCTGTAGAAAAATCCACTTCGATAGGAAAAAAAAACCTGCACGCAGGAAAAACTATGAAAAAATAAAATTTTAAAAAATGGCGCTGTAGTGTAGCGACGCGCTCTCCCTGGGGAGAACAGCCCGAATTTCACACAGAGAAATTTGTTGTGATAAAAAGAAATACAAATACGATATACAAAGCGTTTTTGTAAAGCACCTAGAGCAGATTTCTGGATAGTGTGCTATATAAGTATTATTATTATCAAGTTATTATATATATATATATATATTATTATATATCATTATTATTATATATATATTATATAATTATATATACATATATATGTGTATATTATATATAAAAGGAAAAATAATGATAATAATAACAACACCAACAACAACAATAATAATCATCATCATCATCATCATCATCATAAAATAATGTTCAAAAAAAAAATGAAAGAAAAAAAAGGTACACCTGGACGGACAACTCTCATTGTATAGATGTGAAAATCCTCATTGGCGGTTGGCTCCACAGCCCACGGTCCTGAAGATACCCACAGCTACTCATTAACAAGCTACCTGTCCCTGACAGAACATCTGTCCCAGGAACATGTCACACGTAAGGAAAACAAGAGAGGCAAGGCCTTCAAGACTCACTTGTGATAAATTAAGTCCCCTAGCATTAATTACAGAGTAATTTCCCTTTTTTACTACCTGCACCAAAACGTTTGCAAAATAAATAAAAATTCCATGCTTAGCAAAAGAAGTTCCTGTTTGAACAAAAAATGATAATAATGACTCATCTTGTTGTTGTGTCAGAATAAGAGGTCAAAGTGCCAAGTTTAGAGAATACAAAAAATATAAATATAACAGTAAATGCAGTTTACATATAATTAGTCTTCTTTTATTATTTTTTTTGTGCCCATCCCAGAGGTGCAATATTGTTTTAAACAAGATGACTGGAAAGAACTGAATTTTTCCTATTTTTATGGCAAATTTGGTGTCAACTGACAAAGTACTTGCAGAGAAAATGTCAATGTTAAAGTTTACCACGGACACACACACACACACACACACACACACACACACACACACAGACACAGAGACAACCGAACACCGGGTTAAAACATAGACTCACTTTGTTTACACAAGTGGGTCAACGAGGATGTTCAGCCGGGAACTGAAAGAACGTGGGGTAGGGGTAGGAACAGCAACCCTGTATGAGATAGATGTAAACCATTCCCACTCTCTGCTCCTGACATTCAAAGGTATTTTCACGGCCAAGTTTCCATCCGGCGCAGAACAGCACAGCAGCTAGCCTAGAACGCATACTAAACAAGTCCTCCTCTCCTCCTTCCTTTAAAACGATAACATTTAAACACGAAAATAAGAACTTCAACAAAATGTCTACAGTCACCGGAATGTGTGACGGGACAATAAAACACCAAAACAAAATTCCTCCACACACTTCGGACTGCCCCCCCCCCCACTCCACCCCGCCCCCCACACTCCCCTCCCCATCTCCCCCCCCCCCCCCCCCCCCTCCCCCTAAGCCCCCATCTCCCAAGTATGTACACAAGACACGAGTCCAGCTGCACAAACTGTCTGAAGTAACCACCACACCAAGTATCCGTGCGGACACAGTCCAGCTGATTGGCATGGGACCCATACAAGTGACGTCATCTTAATCTTATTTTCCCCCAACACCCCCCACCCCCCTCCACCGCCCCCCTCACTCACCTCCTCTGCTCTCTCTCTCAGCGTCCCGCCCATCTCTTCCCCTCACCTCCCCTACCCACCCGTACCCCTCTTCCTCACCCTCTTCCCCCCCCCCCAACCGCCCCACCCCTACCCACCCACTACACCTCTGCTGCAGAAACAACAGGGTCTCTCTCTGTGGACATGACGATACGAGTGGATCTCAGCACGTGACTGACAAATCGTAAAGAGGATTGACGCTGACACGAGGGCATCTTCATGGGGAGGTTAAGTCAGAAAGGATTCAGTTATCAGTGTGTGTGTGTGTGTGTGTGTGTGTGTGTGTGTGTGTGTGTGTGTGTGTGATTGTATGTGTATGTGTGTGTGAGTGTGTGTGTGTGTTTAGTTTATTGTCGCGAGTTGGTTCGGCTTGTGGTTGTATTGTGCGTGGTCTGTGGTATGTCATTGTTGGTGTTGTGTGTTGACATGTTGTCAGATGTAGGATGAAGGGTATGAAAATAGGAATGGGTTTGATACGTAGTGTGTGTGTGTGCAGGCTTTGTGTGCAAGCGGATCACGTGGAAACGCCCAGCCAACCAAAAAAGCAACAATTCATCAACTAGTTTCTGGCTTGTGAAACGCGATAAACTAGATCTGACGTTGGGAAGTGGAAGTTTGACCAGTAGAATTCCACGATGTAGTTTACAGCCAAGGAGAACTGTACTGTGGAGAAGCGTCAGTGATGGTGACTGGCATCCCACACCATATCGCCGGCGAAACTAGCCACGCGCATCTCACAGATCACGTTGTCTCGGTGAACGATGAATAATGGAATTGATGTAATCTCTCTCAGATTTTCTTCGTTTTTCCTCCCATTTGGTTTAAATAATGTTTAATTGTTCAACAGTACACATGATTACAACGCAAACATTACTGACAAAAGAGCATCAACAAGCTGAAAGCTTATACTGTGCTCACAACGTTGCACTTCCAATTTTAGCTGACATGACGGCTGATGAACCATATTATCAACTGCATCAAATAACATTCATAAACAGTAAGTAATGAAATAAAACAAATAAACAAACAATACGTAATATAGTAAAATAATGCTAATATCAATATCAACATGAGATTAAATTTATTGTCACCAGGGGAATCGGCCTGATGGAAGAGAAACACGGAAGGGAAAAAAGAAATTTAGAAGAATGGTGGGTAAGGTAAATCCATTTGAATGGAACACTTCGATACATTTGAAAGCTGTTGTTGTTGTTGTTGTTTCAACCAAATGCACAGATAACCTTGAAAATTTACCAGGAATATTTCAAGAATACACGGATGATACTTTTGATTCCTTAGCAGTCTGTGAAATCAGTTGAAGAATCGAACTCACGGTATTCAACGTCATATAATGCAGGGTTGATATTGTTAACAAAGTTAGGGCTATGCAGACTACTGAAAGGAACATATTATGCACTTGTCCACACACACACACACACACACACACACACGATTATTCATTGCTTAGAATGTTTTCAACTCCAGTCCAGTTGGTATCCTCCTTTGATGTATTATATTTAATACTGCTATTTATATTTACATTGTTGTAGGTTAATACTTGTTGATATGCATATACATATTCTCCTTCCCATAACAACTCATTCAATACACACCAAAACCTCCCTAGACTTTTTCTTATAATATACTTTTCCTCTGATACATAACATGTACTTTTTTTTCTTTTTCTTTTTTTTTACACTAATATTCACATGCATTCCCTTTCCTTTATACACTACACTACTTTACTCCTTTCCGTCTAAAAACATTTATAGTGAATAGACGTTAAACTGAAGAAAACACACACACACTCACATACGCGCACACACACACACACACACACACACACACACACACACACACACACACACACACACACACACACACACACACATACATACATACCAAAAACAAAGAAGCACAACACAACAGGCGGACAGCGAAGTGTGGACCACACAGCTCAACATGACCAGCTGATATCTCTGTTAGTGAGGGCCACATTTAACAAGTTGTCTGTCAGTGTGTGACAACCAAACACAGGCAGTAAGTGGAGCCCTCAAACACCTTGTTGTTAATAGATACAGTGTCGTCAGTACCCGTCCCTGTATTTAATCTTCACGCTACATCCTCAAATGGAAGACGTAATAAGATTGACCGTCAGAAGACCTTTGTCAGAACTAGCTGCAGAATCAAGTGATCTGCTTTCGAGGAAACAGACCCACACCCGCACCCATACCCACACACACAAACGCACACGGATTCTTTCACTCTGTCTATCTGTCACTCTCTCTCTCTCTCTCTCTCTCTCTCTCTCTCTCTCACTCACTCTCTCTCCACACACACACACACACACACACACACACACACACACACACATATATATATATATATATATATATATATATATATATATACTTTTGTTACAACAAATTTATATGTGTGAAATTCGGGCTGCTTACCCGAGAGAGAGAGAGTGCGTCGCCAAAGTGCAAGCCACATTTTGTTGTTTTTGTTGTTCAAGTTGTTTTTTCTTATCAAAAGTAAGCCTGATTTCACAACCTACTGGTTTTAGAAGAAAAAAAATTATAGACATTTGTCCTTAAAAAAAAATAATAAAAAAAAGAAAAAAGACCTCGTGTCTACCACCACCCCATCCCACATTGTACTCACACAACAACAAATATAGATAGATAGATAGATAGATAGATAGATAGATAGATAGATAGATAGATAGATAGATAGATAGATAGATAGATAGATAGATAGATACCACGTTTAACCCTTTCGCTGCCAAACTCGCATTTATGCAGCAGCTAGGTAGAGGACCCATGTCACTGAAGGGTGACCAGATCATGGGTCTGTTATCCATGAACCTACTGCTCTTAATGTTCGGTGGTGGGATAGGCCCTATCTTCTACACATCACAGGGGGAATCCCCAGCTATTCCTAGACACCGTATTTCTGTGTTTGTAGCACAAGAGAATTTTTGCACTCTGAAATTGACTGGCGGTGAAAGGGTTAAAAAGATGAGGACTGTGACAGAGGAAGGTTCGGACCCCGGGGATATGCTACATGCATCACGGACAAAGCAGACACAATCACCCGAGAAGTCTGGTTCATTCCTCCCACACTGCCCCCCTCCTTCATCCTGATGGAACACAAGGCTGGGGGAAGCGGGGGGGGGAACAGGGGGGAGGGGGAGGGGAGGGAGGGATTCAGATCGTGTTTGTGCCGGGTATAGTAGTAGGCCCCTCTCCATCTCCTCGCTCCCTCCCTCCCTCCCCACCCCACCCCCACCCCCTAACTCCCCCCCCCCCCCCCCCCCCCCCCCCCCCCCCCCATCCCTCCCTTAATCCGCTCCCTGCCTTTTCATCTCGCCATGTCTCGCGGAAACTCACCCCGGGTCACGTGACGCCCCGCCAAATGAACCATTGGGCCCCGGCCAGTAAACTCCCTTGCTCAGGTTGCCACCGCCAGGAGTTAGATGTCGTGGCGGTGTGTGAGCTGAATTGATCAGCTGATGATGTTTAAGGCGTCCAAGGGGAAGGGGGGGGGGGTAAAAAAAAAAAGAAAAAAAAAAAAAGAAGCAAAAAAATATTTCAGGTGGAGGTTTGAAGCGGGTTATTTTTGTAATGCGAAGGTCGAGTCAATATTGACAATGGGGGCCAGACAGTCCAATGAGACAAGCTGGGTGTTCTTTCTGGTTTGATATCAGTTTGTCCTTCTGCCGCCCGCCACACTGAGCCACACCACATCACTTCTTCCTCTCAGTGACGTGTACCTCTGTGTGTGTGTGTTGTGGTGTGTGTGTGTGTGTGTGTCCGTCCGTCCATCCGTCCCCATTTACCGACAGAAAGGGCTCACACAGTGAATGGAATATTGAACAAAAGGACAAATCGTTAACACTCACACACAGAGACAGACAGACAGACAGACACTTTCGGACATAAAGAGTATGCTTCGCATTTTGGAAACTTAGCACTGGAAATTCGTTCTTTTCTGCATCATCACCCTGCTTTTCTGCTTTAGAATATAAGTCTGTTCGGCCATCCACTGTCGATTCACTGTTAACCCTTTCACAGCCAGTCAATTTAGAGTAAAAAATTCCCTTGTGGTATAAACACAGAAAAGACAGTGGCTAAGAATAGCTGGGGATTCTCCCTGCGATGTATAGAAAATATGGCCTATCTTACCACCGAACATTAAGAGCAGTAGGTTCATGGATAACAGACCAATGAATGGTCAACTTTCCGTGACATGGGTCCTCTATCACGCCTGTGCATAAATGCGAGCTTGGCGGTGAAAGGGTTAAACATGTTCCAGAGAGTCGGCTTTTAACCTCACTTCTATTACTGAGACTGTTTGCAGTGTATGGTATGTTTGAAGGCTGTTGTCCTGTTACAACTATGGGGAATGTGATGGTAACTATTGGGATGGGTGCCATCGGTATGCTAATTTTCCAGTAGATCCTCTTCTGTATGGTTTGATTACTTAAAAATTGTTGTTCTACTTCCACAATACAAGGCATATCAATATACAATCTGCGTTTACTATACCGCGAAATGGTAAACTGTTCTTCTCGTGAAGACAACCACAGATCATCAGTAAATAAGGTACAGATTCCTATACCATGCAGACACGTTTGGAGAAAACAAATATATCAGTACTTTCGACCAGATATAAGACAGTTTACATAAGATGATGGATATTTTTATGCTTATCATCCATCTGATTTTGCTTTTCTTCTCCAACACATGTCATACTCTTGACCAAATCTCCCCCCACCCCTCCCCTCCGCCATCCACCCCTATGGTTTGTTGACTGGATGTGGTGTTACGTTCCAGACATGTGCTGGGTTCACGTACATGAATGTGACCGTGCCTGTGCCTAATTTTCTTTTTATCTTATTTTATTTTGATTTTTATTTCTATTGTTTGTTGGTTGTTGTTTTTTTGTTTTTCTTCTCAAGGCCTGACTAAGCGCGTTGGGTTACGCTGCTGGTCAGGCATCTGCTTGGCAGATGTGGTGTAGCGTATATGGATTTGACCGAACGCAGTGACGCCTCCTTGAGCTACTGATACTGATACTGATACTGATATTTTTTTTTTCCAGATGTTGTTGCTGCTTAAGCTATCGATAGTCAGTTGTTCAGCCATGCCATGACCCCTTCCTGGTCGGCTGGTCGCTATGCGAGACAAGGATAAAATGATAAGATAATTTGACATGATATTCCTTTTACCCTTATCTTACTCTGCATAGAGGTGAGAAATCCGGCGAAGTGCCTTTAGCACTTCCAGGTTGTAGGAAAAACGTATTATGGCTGCCTACATTGCGGGGTTAAAACGGTCATGCACGAATCAGAATCC
>NC_134882.1:34779213-34824213 GCF_041734735.1 Babylonia areolata
ATTCAGTTTAGACAATGAAAGGAAAATACATTGATTTTTTTTTTAAACAATGTCTCAAATTTCTCAGGTAAGATATTCCCTCTGTCAACAGATTTCTATAATAAATAAATAAATAAATAAATAAAACATTACTAAAGCCTCCGTCAACCCGCCTCGCGGGCTCAGCCCGATGGACAGAAATCCCATCTCCTCTCCTCTCCTCCTCGTGTCGGTGGGTCCCACCCACTCCATCCCTAGTGGAGTTTGCTGTGGAAACAGAACTGCCTTCTTCCTGAGAACAAACACCACCAACACACCGGCCAAAACAATGACGCCGGCCCTCTGCACTGTCTGCCGTGAGACCTATAATACTAACGCAGTCTACTGAAGAGCCAGCCACGAAGAAACACAGAGCGCGCTGTTGATATCCACACATCAAAAAGAGGATTAAACCCGCACCCTTCAGTGTGTGACCGGGAAAATAAATAACGGTTTATTAACAACCGACACCCCTTTCTAACCCTCTCCCCCTCACCCACAATCCCCAACTCCATCCCCACCTGGGGGGTTCATTGGCCATGAGGTTCAGTAAGCCACACGACAAAAGGTTCGAAAGCAGACTGCGATTTTTTTGCAAAAGTCTAAACAAAGGGGCACAACTCACGCTGCGGGGAGTAGAGGGGAGGTGACAAGCTTCAACAACACGTGTATCCATTTCGAGCGGCAAACACGGCGACAGACATGTTTACATTTCATTCCCTCCAGCCTCAAAGCGTCTCCATGACACCCGTACACATCCGTGTTGACGTTTCTTCAAGATGGGGGCCGTGGTGTGGTGTGGTGTGGTGTGGTGTGTGGTGTGTGGTGTGGTGTGGTGTGTTGTTGATATTGTGTGGTGTTGATATTGTGTGGTGTGGTGTGGTGTGCAGTGTGTGTGGTGTTGATATTGTGTGGTGTGGTGTGGTGTGGTATGGTGTGGTGTTGACATTATGTGGTGTGGTGTGGTGTGGTGTGGTGTGGTGTGGTGTGTGGTGTCGTGTGGCGTGGTGTGGTGTCGTGTTTGATGTGGTATGGTGTGGTGGAGTGTGGTGCTGGTATTCTGTGGTGTGGTGTGGTGTTTAATGTGGTATGGTTCGGTGTAGTGTGGTATTGATGCGGTATGGTGTGGTGTGAAGTGGTGTACTGTGTGGTGTGGTTGCAGTGTGGTGTGGATGATGTGGTGTGTGATGTATGATGTGGACTGGTATTGTGTGATGTGATGTGATGTGATATGGTGTGTGGTGTGGTGTGGTGTGGACTGGTGTGACGTGATGTGGCGTGGTGGGGCGTGGTGTGGTGTGATGCAATGTGATTTGTGGTGTGGTGTGGTGTTGTGTGGTGTGGTATGGTGTGGTGTGGTGTGGTGTGATGTGATGTGATGTGATGTGTGGTGTGGTGTGGTGTGGTGTGGTGTGGTGTGATGTGATGTGATGTGGTGTGGTGTGGTGTGGTGTGATGTGATGTAATGTGATGTGTGGTGTGGCGTGGTGTGGTGTGATGCGATGTGATTTGTGGTGTGGTGTGGTGTGGTGTGGTGTGGTGTGGTGTGGTGTGGTGTGGTGTGGTGTGATGTGTGGTGTGGTGTGGTGTGGTGTGACGTGATGTGATGTGGCGTGGTATGGTGTGGTGTGAGATGTGATGTGTGGTGTGGTGTGTGGTGTGGTGTGATGTGGCGCGGTGTGGTATGGTGTGATGCGATGTGATGTGGGGTGTGGGGTGTGGTGTGATATGGTGTGGCGTGGTGTGTGATGTGATGTGATGTGCGGTGTGTGATGTGATAGGGTGTGGTTATGTGATGTGTGGTGTGGTGTGTGATGTGATGCGGTGTGATGTGATATGGTATGGTATGGTGTGGTGTGGTGTGGTGTGATGGGGTGTGGTGTGTGATGTGGTGTGTGATGTGATGCGATGTGATGTATGTGATGTGATGTAATGTGATGTGATGTGGTGTGATGTGATATGGTGTGGTGTGATGTGGCGTGGTGTGATATGGAGTGGCGTGGTGTGATATGGTGTGATGTGATGTGCTGTGGTGTGGTGTGATATGCTATGGTGTGTTCCCACACACAGCCTGAGGGAAAAGCCATACCAAGTGGAGTGGTGGCCTAGAGGTACCGCGACCGCCTAGGAAGCGAGAGAATCTGAGCGCGCTGGTTCGAATCACAGCTCAGCCGCCGATATTTTCTCCCCTTCCACTAGACCTTGAGTGGTGGTCTGGACGCTAGTCATTCGGATGAGACGATAAACCGAGGTCCCGTGTGCAGCATGCACTTAGCGCACGTAAAAGAACCCTGGCAAAATTCTGTAGAAAAATCCACTTCTATATGAAAAACAAATAAAACTGCACGCAAGAAAAAAAAAAGAAAAAAAAAAGAAATGGTGCTGTAGTGTAGCGACGCGCTCTCCCTGGGGAGAGCAGCCCGAATTTCACACAGAGAAATCTGTTGTGATAAAAAGAAATACAAATACAAACACAAATTACACCCAGCAC
Organism: Babylonia areolata; assembly: GCF_041734735.1. Lineage (NCBI taxonomy): Eukaryota > Metazoa > Mollusca > Gastropoda > Neogastropoda > Buccinidae > Babylonia > Babylonia areolata. The sequence continues at coordinate 34,781,723 of NC_134882.1, forward strand.
GGGTGTGGCTGTCCTTGAGGGGATTCATTGTGCCTCCCTTCCATGCTCTGTTCCTTTTGTCATCTCTTTTCTTTTGTTTGGTTTTTGTTTCCTTTTCGCCAGTATCAGGAAAGGCGAAGCTTCCTTAAAGTTCCTGTACCTTTGACGCTCCCTTGTGGAAGTCTCGGAGTAGATTTTCTTTTAATTGTTTGATTGTTTTTTTGTATTTCAATTTTATTCTATTTTGTTGTCTTATCTTTTTTATTTATTTATTCATTTATTCATTCATTTTTTCATTTATCTGTTTTTTACTCACTTGTGTAAACAAAGTTAGTCTATGTTATAACCCGGTGTTCGTTTGTCTGTGTGTGTGGGGGGAGGGGGGGTATGGGCGGGGTATACTTTAACATTGCCATTTTCTCTGGGAATACTTTGTCTGCCAATACCAAATATATATTAAACATAGCAGGAAAAAATATCTTCACACTCATACCAATAATAGGTTGCACATCTCCCGAATTTAGCCGTATTTCCGAATCATTAACAGTTTATTTCGTTGCTCTTCGTTCCGGATTCCAAAAACTGCTGTTACCCCTTTGCAGCTGCACAATTGTTTGGTGAGAAAACGCCATGACCTCGTTTTTCTTGTTCGCAATTAATAGCAAAGAAATACGCATTCTGAACAAACCACATACAATGACACTAACTGCATTATTGACGTGTTTACTGCATATGATTATTCTAAAGCGGACACTGAATTAACTAGAACGAACAGAAAAGAATATTTGAATCGACCGTTAATTAAGGTCAGCGTCGTCTACACGGCACTGCTCAGTGCCGCAGATCTTAACAAAACATGTTGCAAAGCCTGATGCGATGGCGACGTCTCCTTTACCGCCGAACCCCTAGACTGCCTGCATGACGAGATAACTCGTCATGGCAAGCATGTATGCTTCGCTGCCTGCATGACGAGATAACTCGTCATCGAAATATTCTGACTTTTCCCTGGTTTGCATTCACTTCATTGGCAAAAATAGTGGTAGCTTTAGCCTGGGGAATCTCTCTAGATTCTATTCATAGCTAGAAACCCCATCTACGTCATGAAGCAGTCCTTTATTTGAACGTTTTGGTTGGGTCACTGTCCAAGTGTTTGCCTGACTTCTCTCCTCGCTCGCTCAACAAAATGTCGGACTGACGCCGTGCTCAAGACATGCGATCGTGACGAACTAAATCAACATAGATTTCTTTCTTTAGCTGATGCTCAGAAGGAATTGAAGCGTAAATTCGAAGAAGATAGTGATGAACATTTATAGGACGATCTGATAGAAAATAAAGGGAGTAATCAAGAGAGTGGCCAAGATGCGACTGTCAGTGAGTGATACCGGCTGTACAGATGTTAGCAGACGACAGATGACCGAATTAGCAGCAGAGCGATATTCTTGGCACGCAGCCAACGCGGTCTGATTTGAACTGAATCAAGTGACCGTGTGAGAGGGGTGAGGAGGAAGGGGGTGCAGACTGAGGGGGCGTGGCCTCACATCCATCGTATCACTTGGAGAAGTCACAATGTATTGTGTATCTATCTCTTAAAAAAAAAAATATATATATATATATTGTGGTTGTTCTAGTATGATTTTGTGTTTGCAGATATCCATTTGTCCAGAAAATATGATGTTTTTGTGCAAATTACCTGACTAATGTTTGTAATGAACAAGTTGAAAATGTGACAAAAAACAAAACACTGATTTCAAAACAACAGCATGTCACTAAAAATATATAAAATGGGAAAACAGCATGTGTTTTGTATTCTTTATTCATTTACCTTTCAGAAAATATATACTTTTATGGGTCTTTCTCCAATAACAAAGAGCACAGAATTTTTTGAAAATTTATACCCGTTTTTTGGGAAAAAACCCTGGCAAATAGATTTCACTTAAATCTTATTTCCCTGGCAGCGAAAGGGTAAAGAATTTCTTAAATAATCACCGACGTGTTTCACTGCATATGAATGTTTTAAAGTAGATACTGAGTTAACTAGAATGAACAGAAAAAAGAAATTGATTGGACAGTGTCGTAGTTTCTCAGTGACTTGTCGAACACGGATCCATAAAAACGGACATTTATTGCAGTGTTTTTGAGGCGATGGGAACGTCTCCTTTACCTCGGACTTGAAAGAAAATTTTTAATGCCCGAGATACACCAAACTAACATGATTTAAACGGCGTTATCACTTCGCTGCCACTGTCGATTTATTCCGCTATAAGATCATGCTCAAGTAATAATTACACAATAATTACACAGTAATAAACACACGCACGCACGCGCGCGCGCGCGCGCGCACACACACACACACACACACACACACACACACACACTTCTCCTTCTCTCTCTCTCTCTCTCTCTCTCTCTCTCTATTCATTCATTTTTTTTATAGAGGGGCTCAGTTGATCGTTTCATCTGAAAGACTTACATCCAGGTCACCGTTGAATGTCTCAATTTTTTTTTTTTTTTTAATGTAGAGGAGCAAAACAGGTGATGAGGATGACAATTCGCCTCAATGTCATCCGAAGCCCAGTTCTGGGATGTCTTCACTGCCCTGCTACATTTCACAGTACCCTTTCACACTGACCTTGCTGAACCAAGGGGTTGATTTCTGGTTAGAATAAATGGAACAGAAGAAGGTGGCGGAATGGTTAAGACGTTTACCTGCCGATACAGTGTCCATTCCCGCCCTTTCTCCCAAGCTGAACTGGAAAATCAAACTGAGCGTCTAGTCATTCGGCTGAGACGATAAACCGAAGTCCCGTGTGCAGCACGCACTTGGCGCACTGAAAAAGAACCCATGGCAGCAATAAAAGTGTTGTCATCTGGCAAAATTCTGTATCCGGCAGAAATCCACTCTGATAGGTATACAGATATATATATGCATGCACTCAAGGCCTGACTTAGCGCGTTGGGTTATGCTGCTGGTCAGGCATCTGCCTGACAGATGTGGTGTAGCGTATATGGATTTGTCCGAACGCAGTGACGCCTCCTTGAGAAACAGAAAGTGGAACAGACTGTGCAGAGAGTCATCATTTCTTTTTCCAAGTGGAACCAAACTTTGTCTGGATCCGGCTGCAGCATCGGCATCGTAAAGAAGTCTGGAGGTCCGCTAAGGTTTTTATCATTCCTCATTTTCTGGCCTCCCTCTTCCCACAAAGTGTCCTCTCACAAAAAAAACCAAAAAAAAACATGCTGAACAATACACATGGTCAACCTTCCAAGACAAACTTCACTTCATTCCGATACCCTGGAAATGTCCGCCATTGTGAAAACTATCAGGAAAGGTCGGGGATGAAGAAGGGTCAAGTAATATGCAATCTGACTGCCCCTTAAATTAATACGCCAACTGACTGCCTCATAAATTAATACTCCAATCTGGGATAAAAAAATAAAATAAAAAAAAACCGAACGGGAGCGCGAAGGATGCCCAGCAGACAGTGCTGTTTATTGACGTCGTTGTCTGTGGGCCGCTCAGCACAACAATGACTGCACAATGCTGTCCAGTGGGTCCTCCCCTTTACACGGACCCCCCCACCCCACACTCCCATCCCCTCCCCCTCCCCAACCCTCCCCCCCCACCTCCCCGCCCCCTCTTTTCTCCACTGCACCTGTATGATGTAATGAGAGAGGCATGAAAGCTGAGACTGGAAGCCAGGTAATTTCAGCTCCAGTGGCTGCATGACCCAATACCGTAGCACCATGCCAGGAAGCAGAACATGAAAGGTGAATGCCGTCTACGTCTGGGGAAGGCTGGTGGTCCATGTCTCTCTCGGCAGCGGCCTGGACAGCCTTGCTTTGCTGCTGCCAGGAGTGCAACGACACGTCGTTATCACCAAGTTATCTGCCCTCTTGTCACTGACATAGTATACCAAAAATTGAAGTGTATACTCTCTCTCTCTCTCTGTCTCTCTCTCTCTCTCTCTCTCTCTCTCTCTCTCTGTGCCCTTCTTTCATTTTTTCGTTGTTTCTCTTCTTTCTGTCTTTCTTTCTCAGTGCATAATCACAGAGACCCCCATTTGAAGCCGCCATAATTTTTTTATAAGAAGTATACAGTTAAGCTGTCCAAATCCATTTTCTGTCTTTATTTCTTCAACACTTTTTTTTAAGTTTCACACTTTTTTTTCCTCTTTCTTCCCGTCCTTACTTGTATTGTTGTATTTCCCCTTTCTCTCTCTCTCTCTCTCTCTCTCTCTCTCTCTCCAACACGTTCAGTGTCGTGTTGACAATGACTCAGTATTAAGTGTCGATACATCAAACGTCACACATCTTAAGTCCATTTCTCCCTTTCCTCACTTCTTTCTTTGATGTATATCTTTCTTCTCCATCCTTCTTTCATTCATACGGGCAGTTTCAGTTTCAGTTTCAGTAGCTCAAGGAGGCGTCACTGCGTTCGGACAAATCCATATACGCTACACCACTTCTGCCAAGCAGATGCCTGACCAGCAGCGTAACCCAACGCGCTTTGTCAAGCCAGTCAACGGGCAGTGAATCTGTTTTAAGTAGTCACATAATAAACCACCACATTGCCGAACTCAGTTCATTTTTCATCTCTCCTTTCTCTCTCTCCCTCTCTCTCTTCTTCCACACCCCAGCCTCCCGCCCTCCACACCCCATCACCCCATCACCCCCCCACACACACTCACACACACACACCCTTCCCCCTCCCACCCCTCACCCCCTCCACCGCAGAAATGAACAGGATGCAAGCAGTAAAACAGTCAGAATGGAAAAACTGATGGAATACTTATGGCCGCGGAATGAGATGGGCCTGGTCTGGAACGCTTTACGAGTCATTGTCACGAGAAGACTGGCCGCGATTCACCAGCCCCCCTGTGCCAGACACGGGAGTTCATATTCGCAGAAGGATACGGCACTTTGTTTCGCCAGTTCCCAAATGGCAGCCAATGCCGGCTGAAATTAGTTTCCCATTCCCCGCTGGAAAGGGCTGGCTTGTCGCAGAGCACAGCCCGGGCATCATAAAAATAAGAGGCAAAAAAAAAAAAAAAAGAAGAAGAAAAAGACCAGTCCTGTCTGTAGCCAGTGGAGCGGGAGGCTGTCGATGCACAACTCATCTAACTAATAAAGTTTCCATTGATGCTCTTCGTCATAAAGCAAATCAGGCGATCACAGTTACCGTTCCTTTTCTTCTGGTCCTAAAATAGAAAATTTAGTGCGGGCAGCCAAACTGTCATGGGCCCGGATCTGTGTGTGTGTGTGTGTGTGTCTCTCTCTTTTTCTTTCTGTATCTCTCCGTGTCTCTCTCTCTCTTTCTCTCTCTCTCTGCCTGTCTCTCCCTGCCTCTCTGTCTGTCTCACGACTGTTGCGTGATGTGACTACCCCCCTCCCCCCCTGCTCTCTTAATTAATGGGATTGGTCTCCGTGTTGGATTCATCATAAGTCAGGCAGCCTTCATCAATGGGACTCTAGAGTTAGACACTGAATCACAACAATGTCTTGGGTTTTGAATGATGTGAGGGAGAGAGAGAGGGAGAGACAGGGAATGTGTGTATGCAGGCGCGCGCGCGCGCGCGCGTGTGTGTGTGCAGGATGTGGCGGGAACAGAGATCACACAACAATGAAAACAAAAGAAGATCAGACAGTGAATGTTGTACATTCATTAAACATGTGAATGAACTCGTGTAAGAGACAGACAGGCAAACAGACCTATCTGTTACACTACATCATTATGTCATTTCACAACTCACATGCACTGTGATGCACACCGTGTGTGTGTGTGTGTGTGTGTGTGTGTGTGTGTGTGTGTGTGTGTGTGTGTGTGTGTGTGTGTGTGTGTGTGTGTGTGTGTGTGTGTGTGTGTGTGTGTGTGTGTGTGCTTTCGCTCTAATATAATTCCTTGTCAATTTTGGGGGTTCAACGTCGACACCTCTCTCAGGTAATATCACGGACGGGGCTGACCTTTCCTAGGACTGCTGAAGAAGGGACCTGTCTAACACCACACTGACATCACCACAAACACACCACGTGGAGATGGGTAGTGACAATGTCAATTTTGTGAGTGGACCTAACATTGAACTGACATCACCACAGTCAATTTTGTGAGTGGACCTAACATTGAACTGACATCACCACAACCACACCACGTCGAGATGGGTAGTGACAGTGTCAATTTTATGAGTGGACCTAACATTGAACTGACATCTCCACAGTCAATTTTGTGAGTGGACCTAACATTGAACTGACATCACCACAGTCAATTTTATGAGTGGACCTAACATTGAACTGACATCTCCAGAACCACACAACGTCGAGATGTGTAGTGACAGTGTCAATTTTGACAGTGGGCCTAACACTGTACTGACGTCACCACAACCACACTACGTCGAGATGGGTAGTGACAGTGTCGATTTTATGAGTGGACCTAACATTGAACTGACATCATCACAGTCAATTTTATGAGTGGACCTAACATTGAACTGACATCATCACAGTCAATTTTATGAGTGGACCTAACATTGAACTGACATCACCACAGTCAATTTTATGAGTGGACCTAACATTGAACTGACATCACCACAGTCAATTTTATGAGTGGACCTAACATTGAACTGACATCATCACAGTCAATTTTGTGAGTGGACCTAACATTGAACTGACATCTCCAGAACCACACCACGTCGAGATGGGTAGTGACAGTGTCAATTTTGTGAGTGGACCTAACATTGAACTGACATCACCACAGTCAATTTTGTGAGTGGACCTAACATTGAACTGACATCTCCACAGTCAATTTTATGAGTGGACCTAACACTGAACTGACACCTCCAGAACCACACCACGTCGAGATGGGTAGTGACAGTGTCAATTTTATGGCGGGTGTGAGTGATGCGGACCCACCACGTTGTGTCTGTGAGTTCGGCGTTCAGTTGATCTTACCAGCCAACTTAGGAACTTGTGTTATGTTTTAAGTGATGAAAATATGTGATGGCCCTAATCGTACAAAAAGGAAAATAAATCTCAATATCCAAACGATAAATTTGAACGTGAACTCTGAACACGAATCGTTTGAATAAATGAATTAATGAATAAATTTCTTTTAAAAAACAAAAAAAAAACAAATAGGCAATAAACGATTCAATCAATAAACAAACAAACAAGCAAATAAATGATAAATGCATAAATGAATAAAATAAACAAGCAGCTAAACAAATAAATCACGGTAAAAGCCGTCATTTCAGTTTCGCGTGCTGGTAATGAAGGGAGGTAATTTATGGGCGCGGCCGAGGGGAAATAACTCGTGCAAGGGCTGAGGACAGAGGGCGCTGTCCGCTTCTTTGACCCGATGTCATTGTCGGGAGGATCACAAATCTTTATCAGTCCCTTTGTTTTCTTCTTCATCTTCCTCCTCCTTCTTCTTCTCCTTCTTCTTTTTCTCTCTCTCCTCCTTTGGTTTCCTTTTTTCTGCTGTTGTTGATGTTGCATTATAATTACCTCCGTCATCATCACGGTTTTCTTCTTCAGTTCTTCTTTTTCTGTCTTTTTTTTTCATTCTTTTCCGTTCTTCCTTCCTTCCATGTATTTACCATAATTGCTGCATGTACCTTGAAATCTAGATATTTTATATTGTTTACCTAAAACGCCAAGTCTTTACATTCTGCCTGGGTGTCCCATTTTAAGGATTTACAGCTAATGTCAACGTTATGCCATGAACGAAAAGTACAGAAAGCTTACACTTGTTAAACGTGCTATGAAAATAATGTTCCACTGGTGAGGAATCAGACGAATATGAAATTGTTCTGAAATCAGACACTGGTCATTCAAAAATAACTATTACAAAAACAATAATAATAATAATAATAATAATAATAATGATAATAGTAATATGATGATGATGATGATGATAATAATAATAATAATGATCATAATAACAAAGAAAGAAAAAAAGATCGCTTTGCGAACAAGATGTGATTATACGTACTCGATGTACAGAATAGAGAATGATTTATGTTATCCAAAGAGAGATGAATTTACCGTGTAAAACACGAACAATATAAAAGAATCACAGTCTTCAATTTGTATGCATGAAAGACATAAAATGCTTAAAAGTCGATTTGAAGTGAACCACATTTGCAATAATCAAAGCTGTACACATGCAATGACCACGCTAGACGTAAAAAAAAAAAAAAAAAAAAAAAAAAAAAACAAGAGAGGCAAGGCCTTCAAGACTCACTTGTGATAAATTAAGTCCCCTAGCATTAATTACAGAGTAATTTCCCTTCTTTACTATCTACACCAAAACGTTTGCAAAATAAAATAAAAATTCCATGCTTAGCAAAAGAAGTTCCTGTTTGAACAAAAATTGATAATAATGACTCCTCTTGTTGTTGTGTCAGAATAAGAGGTCAAAGTGCCAAGTTTAAAGAATACAAAAAATATAAATATAACAGTAAATGCAGTTTGCATATAATTAGGCTTCTTTTTTTATTTTTTTGTGCCCATCCCAGAGGTGCAATATTGTTTTAAACAAGATGACTGGAAAGAGCTGAATCTTTCCTATTTTTATGCCAAATTTGGTGTCAACTGACAAAGTATTTGCAGAGAAAATGTCAATGTTAAAGTTTACCACGGACACACAGACACACGGACACACACAAACACACACACACACACAGACAACCGAACACCGGGTTAAAACATAGACTCACTTCGTTTACACAAGTGAGTCAAAAATGCTTCAACGTTAACCTTGAGTAAACCACACATAGAATAATCACAGCCATACACGTGCAACAATCACAGTTAAAGGCATAAAATATCAATTACTATGTTTAAACATAACTGAGATAACAATGTGATAATTAAAAGTACTTTAAAGTTATAACGTCATGTCACGCACACATGAACTCTGGTGCACTTTCTATTGAGTCATAAGATTAATTATACATTATTGTTGTTGAATCGTTCATCATTTATTTATTTATAGTCTGTTCATCTACGATTATGATATTGGACTGAAAATAAATGATATTATTATTATTATTATTTGGATTATTATCATTTCTATCATAATGATGATTGTTATTATTAATTAGAAATCGACATTTCTGTATATTCAAATGAAAAGGGGGGCGGTTGATGTGGAGGGGAGGGGAGGGGAGGGGGCATGGGGGAGGGGAATAAGAAACGAAGAGAGAGAGAGAGAGAGAGAGAGAGAGAGAGAGAGAGAGAGAGAGAGAGAGAGAGAGAGAGAGAGAGAGAGAGAGAGAGAATACAATGTGGAAAAGATAGAGTACAAAATGTAAAATGGAGAGGGTGAATTGTTGTTGAATTCGTTTTAGAAACCCAAAACCCAAAACGAACAGAACTAAATACAGATTTATTCTAAAATGATTTGTTGTTGAATTCATTTTAGAATAAACCTGTATTTAGTTCTGTTCGTTTTGGGTTTCGTGATAATGAAGCGCTTGCCTGAAGGTAGCTATTGATAACTCACCAGAGGACGGGTGCTGTCGTAGGAAAAGCGCATAGATTTCTACAGCACTGTGACATTGTACAGTTGACAGCTGAGGTTTTGTACATGATATCCAGCACTGTGTCACACCAACTGATGATGTTGTACAGTTGACAGTTGAGATGTTGTACATGATATCCAGCACTGTGTCACACCAACTGATGATGTTGTACAGTTGACAGTTGAGATGCTGTACATGATATCCAGCACTGTGTCACACCAACTGATGATGTTGTACAGTTGACAGTTGAGATGTTGTACATGATATCCAGCACTATGTCACACCAACTGATGATGTTGTACAGTTGACAGTTAAGATGTACATGATATCCAGCACTGTGTCTCAACAACTGATGATGTTGTACAGTTGACAGTTGAGGCTTTGTACACGATACCCAGCACTGTGTCACACCAACTGATGATGTTGTACAGTTGACAGTTGACATGTTGTACATGATACCCAGCACTGTGTCACAACAACTGATGATGTTGTACAGCTGACAGTTGAGATGTTGTACATGATATCCAGCACTGTGTCACACCAACTAATGATGGTGCACAGTTGACAGTTGAGATGTGTACATGATACCCAGCACTGTCTCACACCAACTGATGATGTTGTACAGTTGACAGTTGAGATGTTGTACATGATATCCAGCACTGTGTCACACCAACTGATGATGTTGTACAGTTGACAGTTGAGATGTTGTACATGATACCCAGCACTGTGTCACACCAACTGATGATGTTGTACAGTTGACAGTTGAGGTTTTGTACATGATATCCAGCACTGTGTCACACCAACTGATGATGTTGTACAGTTGACAGTTGAGATGTTGTACATATACCCAGCACTGTGTCACACCAACTGATGATGTTGTACAGTTGACATTTGAGATGTTGTACATGATATCCAGCACTGTGTCACACCAACTGATGATGTTGTACAGATGACAGTTGAGATGTTGTATATGATATCCAGCACTGTGTCACACCAACAGATGATGTTGTACAGTTGACAGTTGAGGTGTACATGATACTCAGCACTGTGTCACACCAACTGATGATGTTGTACAGTTGACAGTTGAGATGAACATGATACTCAGTACTGTGTCACAACAACTGATGATGTTGTACAGTTGACAGTTGAGATGTACATGATACCCAGCACTGTGTCACAACAACTGATGATGTTGTACAGTTGACAGTTGAGATGAACATGATACCCAGCACTGTGTCACACCAACTGATGATGTTGTACAGTTGACAATTGAGATGTTGTTCATGATATCCAGCACTGTGTCACACCAACTGATGATGTTGTACAGTTGACAGTTGAGATGTTGTACATGATATCCAGCACTGTGTCACAACAACTGATGATGTTGTACAGTTGACAGTTGAGATGTTGTTCATGATATCCAGCACTGTGTCACACCAACTGATGATGTTGTACAGTTGACAGTTGAGATGTTGTACATGATATCCAGCACTGTGTCACAACAACTGATGATGTTGTACAGTTGACAGTTGAGATGTTGTACATGATATCCAGCACTGTGTCACACCAACTGATGATGTTGTACAGTTGACAGTTGAGATGTTGTACGTGATACCCAGCACTGTGTCACACCAACTGATGATGTTGTACAGTTGACAGTTGAGATGTTGTACATGATATCCAGCACTGTGTCACACCAACTGATGATGTTGTACAGTTGACAGTTGAGGTGTACATGATACTCAGTACTTTGTCACACCAACTGATGATGTTGTACAGTTGACAGTTGAGATGTACATGATACCCAGCACTGTGTCACTAACTGATGATGTTGTACAGTTGACAGTTGAGATGTTGTACATGATATCCAGCACTGTGTCACACCAACTAATGATGGTGCACAGTTGACAGTTGAGATGAACATGATACCCAGCACTGTGTCACACCAACTGATGATGTTGTACAGTTGACAGTTGAGGTTTTGTACACGATACCCAGCACTGTGTCACACCAACTGATGATGTTGTACAGTTGACAGTTGACATGTTGTACATGATACCCAGCACTGTGTCACAACAACTGATGATGTTGTACAGCTGACAGTTGAGATGTTTTACATGATAACCAGCACTGTGTCACACCAACTAATGATGGTGCACAGTTGACAGTTGAGATGAACATGATACCCAGCACTGTGTCACACCAACTGATGATGTTGTACAGTTGACAGTTGAGGTTTTGTACATGATATCCAGCACTGTGTCACACCAACTGATGATGTTGTACAGTTGACAGTTGAGATGTTGTACATGATACCCAGCACTGTGTCACACCAACTGATGATGTTGTACAGTTGACAGTTGAGATGTTGTACATGATATCCAGCACTGTGTCACACCAACTGATGATGTTGTACAGATGACAGTTGAGATGTTGTATATGATATCCAGCACTGTGTCACACCAACAGATGATGTTGTACAGTTGACAGTTGAGGTGTACATGATACTCAGCACTGTGTCACACCAACTGATGATGTTGTACAGTTGACAGTTGAGATGAACATGATACTCAGTACTGTGTCACAACAACTGATGATGTTGTACAGTTGACAGTTGAGATGTACATGATACCCAGCACTGTGTCACACCAACTGATGATGTTGTACAGTTGACAGTTGAGATGAACATGATACCCAGCACTATGTCACACCAACTGATGATGTTGTACAGTTGACAGTTGAGATGTTGTTCATGATATCCAGCACTGTGTCACACCAACTGATGATGTTGTACAGTTGACAGTTGAGATGTTGTACATGATATCCAGCACTGTGTCACAACAACTGATGATGTGGTACAGTTGACAGTTGAGATGTTGTTCATGATATCCAGCACTGTGTCACACCAACTGATGATGTTGTACAGTTGACAGTTGAGATGTTGTACATGATATCCAGCACTGTGTCACAACAACTGATGATGTTGTACAGTTGACAGTTGAGATGTTGTTCATGATACCCAGCACTGTGTCACACCAACTGATGATGTTGTACAGTTGACAGTTGAGATGTTGTACATGATATCCAGCACTGTGTCACACCAACTGATGATGTTGTACAGTTGACAGTTGAGATGTTGTACATGATACTCAGCACTGTGTGACACCAACTGATGATGTTGTACAGTTGACAGTTGAGATGTACATGATACCCAGCACTGTGTCACACCAATGATGATGTTGTACAGTTGACAGTTGAGGTGTACATGATATCCAGCACTTTGTCATACCAACTGATGATGTTGTACAGTTGACAGTTGAGGTGTACATGATACTCAGTACTTTGTCACACCAACTGATGATGTTGTACAGTTGACAGTTGAGATGTTGTACATGATATCCAGCACTGTGTCACACCAACTGATGATGTTGTACAGTTGACAGTTGAGATGTTGTACATGATACCCAGCACTGTGTCACACCAACTGATCATGTTGTACAGTTGACAGTTGAGGTGTTATACATGATACCCAGCACTGTGTCACACCAACTGATGATGTTGTACAGTTGACAGTTAAGATGTACATGATACCCAACACTGTGTCACACCAACTGATGATGTCATCCAGCAAGTCTGCAACAGCACACTTGTCATTCTTTTCAGTTGAAATCTTTCTTTCTTTCTTTCTTTTCTTTTTATCGCAACAGATTTCTTTGTGTGAAATTCGGGCTGCTCTCCCCAGGGAGAGCGCGTCGCTACACTACAGCGGCACCCAATTTTTTTGTATTTTTTCCTGCCTGCAGTTTATTTGTTTTTCCTATCGAAGTGGATTTTTCTACAGAATTTTGCCAGGAACAACCCTTTGTTGCCGTGGGTTCTTTTACGTGCGCTAAGTGCATGCTGCACACGGGACCTCGGTTTATCGTCTCATCCGAATGACTAGCGTCCAGACCACCACTAAAGGTATAGTGGAGGGGGAGAAAATATCGGCGGCTGAGCCGTGATTCGAACCAGCGCGCTCAGATTCTCTCGCGTCCTAGGCGGACGCGTTACCTCTTGGCCACCACTCCACTGAGCAAGTCTCAGCAGGACACTTTTCATTCCTTTCAGTGGAAACTGATGCAATCAAGGCACCCTCCACGACCTTTACCCATACTGAGTGAACGTGTAGATGTCTAGAAATGATTAGATGGATATATAAATAAATTGATAAAGATGGGTGGGTAGGGGACGGGACTGCATTGTAGCGACGTGCTCTCCCCGAGGAAAACCACCTGAATTTCACAACAGACAAAACTTTTTTGGTGACAGAGTTAAAGCCCCTCCCCTTCAGCCCGGCTGTATATCAGCTGTTGAAAGCTGTTCCATCTGAACGAAGGAAGGAGCATTGATATTATCATTTCCCTTATTTCGGTTTCTGATCTGATTGTCAGTAGCACACAGGATGAACGAAATGATTAACTGCAGCTGTGGGATGGCTTTTTAATTAAACTGACTGTTACTGTTTGTGATTTGATACTTGTGGGAGATATTTAAATGGGATAAGGAGAGAGAAAGAGAGGGGGAGGTAGACAGGCAGACAGACATACAGACACAGACACAGACACACACATAGACACACAGACACACAGACACACAGACACAGACACACAGACACAGACACACACATAGACACACACACAGACACACAGACACAGACACAGGCACAGACACACACATAGATACACAAACACACAGACACAGACACACACGCACACGCACACACGCACACGCGTGCGCGCGCACACACACACACACACACACACACACACACACACACACACACACACACACATGAAATGAATCAGTCGGTCGATCGAATGACCAGATGGACGTTCGACAGATCGGTCGCTCCCGCCATCCATCAACCAGTCAACAGTCAAACGAGACTACATGGGTCGATAAAAGGTTGTCAAATTAAGAACAACTTAACAATAGAGAACAGCGAAAGCTTTACAAATCAGAGCAAAAACTGGCAAAGGACCAAGAGTATTTTACATTATTCTTCTGGAACAAAAAATAATCATGATATTTGATATTCGGTCTTTGTAGACTATAGTAGTGGACTGGCATTCCACTTAAACTGAAAAAGAAAGAAATTATACTGGAATCGTTCCAGATCAGTACATGACATATCGTAGTAACAGAAAATAAGGCTGTAAAGGAAATGTGCATCGTCAGTATGTTCTTTCTTTGACAAGGAAAAGATTTAATACACCATGTCAGATTGACCTGGAGATGTTCATACAAAACGGACATGCAACCTGAGCCGGACTAAACGAACGTAGAATTATTTCTGTTTGGAGATAACGAACAAATAAAACATAGATTAAATTTAATATATGGTCATCTTGACTGCCAAAGGTTTTCTTTATAACTACAAATAAAATAAACATAACGAAGACCTGAATGATCCGTAAAATACTGGAAAAAATAGTTTTGCAATTGATAGAGTCAAAGGAGTCTTGTCTTCCATAGAAAAAATGGTATCCATATAGAAGACTTGCTGGACACGTCTCGTGAATTTTCTATTTTCTGTAAAACGTGTACACAAGAATTGCGCAAAGGAGATATTGTTCCTGTGCTTGATTCTACCCAGTGATTGTTACTCTGTCTGATGTCGACATTGCTACTCGTGCATATGCACTGAAGATAAACATTGCCCGTGTGTATGAATTGCCATGGTGACCTGTCTGTTGGATGTTGATTTTCACTCACCTGTTGAAAACAAAGTGAGTCTGTGTAAATACCCGGTTCCCCCCCTCTCCCCCCCCCACACACACACACCCTCTGTGTGTGTGTGTGTGTGTGTGTGTGTGTATGTAGGGTGTGGGGGGGGGGGGATTTGTTGTCACCGCAGCAAGCAGCCGCATTTTTCGACTCTCGCGAAATTTTATTGTGAAATTAGATAATTACCGATGATTATCTGTGCAAGTGACAACTAATCTATAAACAATTACGAGTCCTGTTGAACAATTTGATGTAAAGCTTTGCTTGTGAAGTGGACATGCCGTCTCACAATCTCCATTTTCGTGTTTGCTGTGACCTGTTTTGTGCCAACGTTTTGGAGTTTCATGGCACGACGCGTTGTGATGGCTGTGACGATGCGTGCTCGAACAGTGACGACAAGAAGTGGAGCAGAGGAGAGCAGAGGTGGTGGTGTGATATGTTACCTTCTGTGCTGTGGTGACATGGAAATGAATCCCGAGCCCCAAAGAAGTCAACAGAAGCAAAGATGTCACACAGGCAAGTGGAAAAGAAATGGAGGATGAAAGGCAAGTCAGAGGAAGTAGACTGTCCGACCGTACCCCCCCCCACTGACACAGTGTTCAGAGACAGGACAGGACACAGGGGAACAGATACTGGAAGCAACATGACAAGTGCATAAGAACCAAAGTTGGCAGAATGGTGAGTGTGCAGAATGTTTAGAATAATTCCCTTTATGATGATATGGTAAGCAGGGTGAGAGGTCAAACGTCAAGGTCATCATCTGGCGAATCAGAAAAAAAAAAACTTGATAGAGACCGTATCTTACATCCAGTTCCAATCAAACTTCATCATGTGACTGGATATGGGTCAAGTCGTGATCCCAAAGAAATACTAAATCAGATGTTATAGGTCAAGGACACAACGTGACATATCAAACAGATGATATACATTCAAAACACTTCTGCGTGGAAGAGAGATAAGGTCTTATACATAATTTTCAGCAAATTTGGCCCAATAATTTGTCATGGTGAAAAGAAAACCCGGGAAAAATTAGAAGATCATATATCAAAGGTCAAGGTCACAACATGGTCAATTCGTAAAATGTAAGACCACGACAGAGCTTTGGTTTTTGATCAGTGTCTTTTTTCACAAATTATCTGTTTTCTAGTTGTTTTTTCGTGATCATTTGTTGGATAGAGCGCGTAAGACAAGTGAGTCTTGAAGGCCTTGTCTCTCTTGTTTTCCATATGTTCCTGTGTGTTCATGAAAGATGAATATATATGTATATATATTTTTTTTTATACATATATATGTGTGTACACACACACACACACACACACACACACACACACACACACACACACACATATATATATATATATATAGAGAGAGAGAGAGAGAGAGAGAGAGAGAGAGAGAGATTACAGTCAATCATGTCGATCATTGAAACCAACCATCAGGCAATTTTCCACTCATTCCTTCACTCACTCATTCAATCACTCACCCACTCACTCACTCACTCACTCACTCACTCACTCTCTCACTCATCCATACAGCCGATGACTACTCAGGCAACTAATCGCTTTAGGCAGAATGAGTTTGTTCAGTTTGTGTTTCCCACAAAGACAGGGAAAGTGAAGAAGCCAAGAATGGCATTGAAGAAAGGAGGAGGAGGAGGAGGAGAGAGAGGGTGTGTGTGTGTGTGGGGGGGGGGGGGGGGCAGCGGCAGAATGGATAATGATAAGAAGAAATCCTGGAGAACGATGTCAAACGCACCGTCATAAATTTCCCCAGAAGACATCATACACCCTTTCTTCAAGGAAGTCTTTTATAAGTCTCCCATCTTCTACACACACACACACACACACACACACAAAGAAAAAAAAAGTTTGGTTAATAACGTTATCATGAGCCCCGTGTATGGAATGAATCCATTGGAAAGAGATGGGAGGGGAGCGGGGGGCGTGGGGTGGAGGGGGTGGGGTGGGGGGGGGGGGGGTAACCTGCTCTTTCTGCCCGTGACTATCGTCGTTTCATCAACAACGGTTCTGAGAGATTGTGCCATACGTACGTCTCGTGGCCTTCAATAAAACAACAACAGTGGAGTGGGTACGTCACCACCTCACCACCTCACCACCACCTCACCACCACCACCACCCCGCACCCCCGCCGCCTTCTCCTTAGTGTGGTGATCCTCAATCAGAGAGGTTGCCATAGAAACTGTTGGGGGAAAAGGACCGCCAGAGATACCCGAGAAGAATAGGAAGACATTTTTTTACTGATGGGTAGGAGCTGGGGGTGGGGGTGGCTGGTGGGGGTGGTCGGGGTAGGAGTGAGTGAAAGCCGTTCTTTAAGGTCATTATTTTCAATTTGGCGTGTGATATGTTAGCATATCAATATCTTTTTTATTTTCTTCTTTTTATTTTTATTTTTTTAAACCAGTAATACACGGGTCAAACTATTCTCTCTTAAGTTCCCACACAGGTGTAGGCGAGAATGAAAGTCTTACAGATACTTTATTCCGTTTTTAGATCAATGCCAGCACCACTCAACACACACATCGGAAGTATAAGTTACGAGTGTCACCTGAGATGATTCAATGTTTGTCTTACACTGGCTTCGGATTTTATGTCATTGCTTACAACAAAACACACACACACACGCGCGCGCACGCACGCACACACACACACACGCACGCACGCGACCACGCACGCACGCACACACACACACAGAGAGAGACTGACAGACAGACAGACAGAGAAAGGGCAAGAGAGAAAGAGAGACAGAGACAGAGAGAGCAAAGAACAGAATCCAAAGACAAAAAAAAAAACAAAAAAACAAAAAAAACCCCTTGAACACACCAACGCCCAGTCGGATTGATGAAGTTATTTACATCTGTAATGGCTTCCGTGCACCCACGAGATTTCCCTTTTCAATTATTGCTTTGGTGAGAAAGAAAGAAAGAAAGAGAGAAAGAAAGAAAGAGACACAGTGAGAGAGAGAGAGGGGGGTGGGTCATCATTGGCTTATTACCCCACCTTCTGTTTGATGTGCCGGGAGAGAGAATCAAGCAAATGAAACAGTCTGTCCATTCTCAGGCTTTAGAGGAGGGCTGTTTCATCTTCTGTCTGTCTGTCTGTCTGTCTGTTTGTATGTTTGTCTGCCTGTCTGTCTGTCTGTCTGTCTGGCTGACTGGACACTGAAGAAATCATCATTCTAGTGACAGACGGCAAACTTCAGATAATTCGATGTCTTCTTCTTCTTCTTCTTCTTCTTCTTCTTCTTCTTCTTCTCTTCCTCCTCTCTCCGTGTCTCTCCGTCTCTGTTTTCTCTGTGTCTGTCTCCCTGTCTCCATCTCTGTCTCTCCATATGCCTCTCTCTCTATCTCTCTTGCTCTATGTCAGTCTTTTTCTCCCCAACTCTTTCAGGCGCGCAGGCGCGCGCGCACGCGAAACACAGAGAGAGAGAGAGACAGAGAGAGAGAGAGAGAGAGAGAGAGAGCCATGAAGTACATGTTGTGATGCAATTTCACCATGCCAGGTTTCGCCCAGGGCCTAAAGAATTGCAGTTGTCTATTTTCTTGTACTGTCAAAAAATTACGAACTTACCTAACATACTGAATAACTCGATCAACAGTAGTTGGAGAAAAAAAAAGAATAAAAAAGTTTGTGTGTGTGAAAAAAGAGAGAGAGATGGGGGGAGGAGAGACAGAGAGAATGCGTGTGTGGATATATATATATATATATATATATATATATATATATATATATATATATCTGTATGTCTATGCTGTATCCCTGAAAGAGAAAGAAAAACATAATGGAAGAAGGCTTGACATATTTCGCAAAAAAATTATTCGCAGAAGAAAAACGAAAGAAAGATTAAAGAAGTAAAGAAAGACCAAAAGAAAGAAAGATAGAAGACCAAAAGAAAGAAGGAAAGAAAGAAAGAAAGAAAGAAAGAAAAGACCAACAGAACGAAAAGGGTAAAGTCGTAAATGCTGATATCTACGATTATTGTTCACGTCATCAGAGAAATCATCTTAACATAACCTTTAACGGCTGTGATCATGTAGATGGCTTCGAGATCGTACCAACATAAAGTCATTGTTTCTGCAAGGTTCATCAACCAGTTTAAGAAAAAAAATAATTCCAATGTTATTTTGTAACACACAATAACACTACACAATAAGCAATAACCTTGCTGCTGTTTGACGACTAACGTTTATCATTTCAAATTCATGTGTTGTGAGTCGTGGTCAAAGACTCGTATTTACCAAAGGAAAGGACAAATGGGATCAGTGAAGGAAGAAAGAAAGCAAAAAAGACAATAGAAAGAAAAACGGAAAGAAGAAATAAGCGAACAAAGACAGAAAGAAGTATAGGAACGACAGATCGATCGAGAGACAAACGAAGAAGATAAGAAAGAAAAACAGAGAGAAAAATAATAGAAAAAAAAGAAAGAAAGAAAGAAAGAAAAAACAAACAAAAAACCTGAAAAAAATAAAGAAAAGAAAGGAAACGAGACAAACTGAGAGACAGTGAAGGACAGGGCAGGGCAGGGTAGGGCAGGGCAGGGCAGGGCAGGACAGGGCAGGGCTGGGCGGGACGGGACGGGGCAGGGCAGGGCGGGGCAGGACAGGCCAGGGCAGGACAGGAGGACAGGGCGGGGCAGGGCAGGGCAGGACAGGGCAGGGCTGGGCGGGACGGGACGGGGCAGGGCAGGGCAGGACAGGCCAGGGCAGGACAGGAGGACAGGGCGGGGCAGGGCAGGGCAGGACAGGGCAGGGCTGGGCGGGACGGGACGGGGCAGGGCAGGGCAGGACAGGCCAGGGCAGGACAGGAGGACAGGGCGGGGCAGGGCAGGGCAGGACAGGGCAGGGCTGGGCGGGACGGGACGGGGCAGGGCAGGACAGGCCAGGGCAGGACAGGAGGACAGGGCGGGGCAGGGCAGGACAGGCCAGGGCAGGACAGGAGGACAGGGCGGGGCAGGGCAGGGCAGGACAGGACAGGACAGGACAGGAGGACAGGGCGGGGCAGGGCAGGCCAGGGCAGGGCAGGGCGGGGCAGGGCAGGGCAGGCCAGGCCAGGGCAGGACAGGACAGGGCAGGGCAGGACAGGACAGGGCAGGGCAGGGTAGGGCAGGACAGGGCAGGACAGGACAGGGCAGGGCAGGGTAGGGCAGGACAGGAAATGACAGGACACAATGGAAGAAAAGAAAGTAAAAACAGGAATAAATAAGTAAAAGAACAGACACACACACACACACACACACACACACACACACACACACACACACACACACACACACACATACACACACAAACAGAAAG
Source organism: Babylonia areolata (assembly GCF_041734735.1). Classification (NCBI taxonomy): domain Eukaryota; kingdom Metazoa; phylum Mollusca; class Gastropoda; order Neogastropoda; family Buccinidae; genus Babylonia; species Babylonia areolata. The sequence goes on from NC_134882.1 coordinate 34,802,297, forward strand.
AAATTGAGCAGCTGTAAAAGCCGATATATGCTGTCCCTCCATTATGTAATTCTCTCTGTACCCGGGGAGGTATATCAGTCTCCTTATTTGTCGTATAATCTTTAAAAAAAAAATTAAAAAAAAAGATTAGAAAAACAAAACTGTATCATACGACCAAGATATATCACGATTCTTGGTTCCTCTTCCATGCAGAAGACCTTAATTAAGTGGACGGCTCCAGATGAGGCTTCTGAAGTCTTTCAGAGATGGAGACGATGAACCAGTTAAGGTCCCTGTCTGCAGAGGACGTTTAGCACACGTGTAAAGAACTTGACGCCGACATGTTCAGTTGTGACCGGCACAGTTCTGTTGCCAGGACAAATCCTCTTTGATTGGGAGACACACATGCAGATAGAAACAATAGATTAAAAAGAAAGAAAGAAAGAAAGAAAGATTAAAAAACAAAACAAAAAAAAGTGTCACAGTGCTGGCACTACACTATGGCATCGCCCTGTCCGCTGGGAGGATTGCATTCTGAATTCCTCAAATAGAAATATGTACGTAGGGATAAGAAAGTAAAAAATACAATTCAATACAATACAGCTCGATATCATTTCATAAAATACGACACGATTGGACACAATACGATATACACGACAGGACAGGACACGACACAACACACGACACTACATGGCACGACACACGACACGACACGACACACGACACACGACACACGACACGACACAAACACGACACACGACGACACGACACACGACACGACACGACACGACACGACACGCGACACGACACACGACACACGACACGACACACGACACACGACACGACACGACACGACACGACACGACACACGACACGACACGACACGACACGACACACGACACGACATGACACGACACGACATGACACGACACGACACACGACACGACATGACACGACACGACACGACACACGACACGACACGACACGACATGACACACGACATGACACACGACACACGACACGACACACGACACACGACACGACACGACACGACACGACATGACACGACACACGACACGACACGACACGACACGACACGACACGACACGACACGACACGACACGACACGACACGACACGACACGACACGACACGACACGACACGACACACGACACACGATACGATACGATACGATACGATACGACACGACACACGACACGACACGCGACGCGACGCGACATGACACGACACGACACGACACACGACACGACACGACACACGACGCGCACGACAGGATGCGACGCGACACGACACGACACGACACGACACGACACGACATGACACGATAACAATTAGACGCAATTCAATTACAATACAATTAGAATGCATTGCGATTGCAGTGCAATACAATTGGAATGACAATTGGTGCAAAACGCAATACAATTATAACACAGTACGAGACAATGTCATAACAACACGATACGATTCAAATGGATTACAATGCAATACAGCGCACTGAAACGCAGCACAGTGCAAGTTAATACAATTCAGTTACATGCTATGCAATACTACGAATAAAAATGAATGGACCGATATAATACACATCGTGTTAACACAATCATTTATTCAAAGTGAAGATGACATTCTGGAACAACATAACAACAACAACAACAACAACAACAACAACAAAAGATATTACTTTCAAAACGAGTTGACAGCATACTTGGACAATTTATTGTTTTTTGTGGGTTTTTTTTCTAGATTATTATTATTACTATTTTGAGCAATAGTTTGGCTGGGTGGTTTTCATTGATCTTTGGTTTGTGTATTCATTCATTCTGTTTATTTTTGGGTTGTTGTTTTTTTATATACTTTCAAAGAAACGAAAAATCAGTGTGATCGTAAACATTGATAACGATGCTAATAATGCTAATAAATGAAAGATCAATAATAATAATAATAATGACAACAACGATGATGATGATCATAATGGTATATTATCATACGATGTTTTGTTGAGCGCGTTCTTCTACTCTAAGAGCAGTCTCACCGGGCTTTCCGCTAAGATGAAATCTGGTCCACAACAGGTCTGGAGTTCGTAGAAAATAATTAGTTACTGAGGGGGAGACAATAAACCAGTTTGAATGATTAAATAAATAGAAAAGGACAATGAAATATAACTCATTGAGAGGAAATCTAGAAGGGAAACACTATTCAAAAAACGACCTAAAAGACTGAAAGGGGGGTGTGGAGGGGGTTGGGGGGCAAGCTCTGTGGTTGATGGCGATGTCACAGGGGGCAGTCAGAAAGGAAGGAGCTGGAAGGATGCATTGGAACCAATATATATATATATATATATATATATATATATATATATATATATATATATATATATTTATATATATATATATATATATAAGACACAATTAAGCAAACAAAGAAGCCAGAGAAATTGAATAGAAGAGAGAGAGGGGGGTGGGGGTGGAAGAGAAGGCGGGGGAGAAAAGAGAGAGAAAGTGAGAGACAGAGACAGACAGACAGACCGAGAAACAAAGGAGACGAGAGAGACCAGAAAGGCAAACATATGGACAGGAAGAAGAAATAATAAAATATATATATACACAGAGACACACAGAAAGACGCAACCAAAGAATGGAGATTGAAAAAGATTTTTTTGTTTTTAAATAAATGGAAAAAAAAGCAGGGAAAGACCAGTGGGACTGATGAAGTTATTTACAAGTGTAATGACCCCCGAAACATCCAACCACACAACTTGGCTTTTCAATCATTGCTGGAGAGACAGAGAAAAGAGGCACAGAGAGAGAGAGAGAGAGAGAGAAAGGGAGAGAGGGGAGAGAGAGAGAGGGGAGAGAGAGAACCATCATTGGCTTATTTATTACCCTTCCTCTCTTGTTTGATGCGTGAGGGCAGGGGGAGGGGAGGGGCAGGGCGAGGGGGGGGGGGGGGGGCAGGGAGAGGAGTATAAAGCAAATTGAAACAGTCTGTCCTCTCCCACAGAAACAGTTCTTGGCTTCTGTTGCGTGGAGTTGGGTAGGAATCATATTCACCGACATCAGACTTCAAAGAACTCAGTGAAAGATGAACCACTGCCTCCCCCATCACCCCCCCCCCCCCTCCCCCCCCCGCCCCCCCATGCCGCCCCTCTTATCTCCTCTGTCTATCTGGAATTCTGGTGGAACAGTGATGTATAAAGTTTCCCCTCCTCTCTCTCTCTCTCTCTCTCTCTCTCTCTCTCTCTCTCTGAGTGCGCCTGATGTGATTTCCAGAGTCTGTTTAATGTCTGTCGAATAGACATTAGACAACCCCCATCTCCCTATCTCTTTCATGCATGCGTGCGTGCGTGCGTGTTGTGTGTGTGTGTGTGCGTGCGTGTTAGAGAGAGTGAGAGAGAGATAGTGTGTGTGTGTGTGTGTGTGTGTGTGTGTGTGTGTGTGTGTGTGTGTGTGTGTGTGGTTCGTGCGAGCGTGTGTGTGAGATAATTTTAATGGAGGCTCAATCGTTTGTGACCATCATCATGTACTTCCCCTTCCTGCTCATGTTTTTGTTCACAGGCCCTCATTTTAAAGTCTGTTCGGTTTTTGTCTCTGTGCAATGACGTTTCAACTGGACATAGAGAAAAAAAAAAAAGAGGCCTTTTCTGTAACTCTTTGTCTGAGCGTGGCTGTCGCTTTTTTTTTTTCTTTTTTCTTTTTTTTTCTTTTCTTTTTTTTTTTTTTTTACTGCCTCGATCTATATCATCACCCTACACCACTGAGCTGAGCAGGACTATTGAGCTCGATGCCTTACACCCACCCTCCTTTTCGCTCCTGCCTACCACACCCACTACCCCCAACCTTACTCCCCCACCCCCTCCTCCCCTACCACCACCACCCACCTACCCACCCATCCACCCACCCACTCATCCACTCCAACACGCCTTCTCAGTCAGTCCGTCCCTACGCCTCCGCCCCCCCCCCTACTCCTCCCCCTCCTCCCCCACATGATGAATGAGGCTGAAGATGATGACAATGCTAGCTACAGAGATCCCAGACCTGCACCTCCCTTTCATAATACAGCCTGGTGTCAGCTAGGTCCCACTGACACGGACATAAATATAAATGGAAAACACATCTCCCTGGCTCCCCTCATTTGCTGGGAGACAGACGGCGACAGAGGTTTGGGGGGGGTGGGGGTGGGGGGGGGAAGGGGGGAAGGGGGGGGAGGATGGGGAGGGGTTGTGAGGACGTGGGGGTGGAGAGTGGAGGGTGGTGGTGGTGGTGGTGGGTGGGGAGGGAGGGGGTTAGGGGTTGTCAAGCCAGCCGAGGAGAGAGGAGAAGCGAACCAGCAAGCACAGCTGCAGGCTGGAGAGAAGAAGGCAGGCGGAGTGTGGGGTGGTGGGGTGGGGTGGTAGGTGGTGGTGTGTGGGGTGGTGGTGTGGTGGTGGGTGGGGTGGTGGGTGGGGTGGTGGTGGGTGGGGTGGTGGTGTGTGGGGTGGTGGGGTGGTGGTAGGTGGTGGTGGGTGGGGTGGTGGTGTGGGGTGGTAGGTGGTGGTGTGTGGGGTGGTGGGGTGGTGGTGGGATGGGTGGGGTGGTAGGGTGGTGGTGTGGTGGTGGTGGTGGTGGTGGTGTGGTGGGATGGTGGTGTGGGGTGGGGTGGTGGGGTGGGGTGGTGGTGTGGTGGTGGCCTGTCGTGACGCTGAAGCCAGAGAATCTGAGCGCTGGGGTTCGAACCTCGCCACACTCGCCAGTATTTTGTTTTTTTCTTGAGTGGTGGTCTGGATGCTAGTCAATTAATTGGATGAGACGTAACATGCACTTAGCGCACGTAAAAGAATCCACGATAACAAAAGGGTTGTCCCTGGCAAAATTCACGCAGAAAAATCCACTTTGACAGGAAAACAAGTACACTTGCCAGCAGAAAAAATAAATAAATAAGAAATAAAAGAGAAAAAAAAAAAGAAAGAAAAGGAAAATGCGTGGCACTGCACTGTAGCGACGCACTCTTCCTTGCGGAGAGCAGCCCATATTTCACACAGAGAAATCCGTTGTAATAAAAAGAGTAATACAGTACAACACAACACAACACAACACAACGCAACGCAACGCAACGCAACGCAACGCAACACAACACAACACAACACAATACAATATTTTTCTATTCAAGGTCTGCTACAGAATGTTGCCCCAGCAAAAACATGGCTGTGACTTTTTAATTGACATATTATGTAACATTATACGAGGTGTGATTTCCTTCTTCAGGAAGAAGCAGCAAAATATCCACTTCTTTTTTTTTCCCCTTTGGGTCCCAGTCATCAGTTTCTTATGTGAAGACGTGATATACATACATACATACATACATATATATATGTGTGTGTGTGTGTGTGTGTGTGTGTGTGTGTGTGTGTGTGTGTGCGCGCGCGCGCGCGCGTGTGTGTGTATTGGTAGTCCGTCTGGAGCCGACGATGCCAAGGTCAGCGGTGACAGTGCATGTGACTCCACAGCCCAAAGCTGGAAGCACGCAGGCGCCCACAGGTGTCGCAGCGATGGTCTGAATTTGGACTGAGGAGGACGATGCCCCGTGTCGTCTGTATAGTTATAATACAGTACGTTCGCGTCCAATATCAAAGGAAAAACCCATCTTTGACCATCATCTCGGAATGAATGTGCATTAATGTTGGTGTAGAATCACTAATGAGATGATTTCGTGTGATGCTATTTATTTTATCTTCATTGTTATTATTATTATTAACTTTTATTTTTGTGATTATATTATTATTATTTAGTTTTGTTTTGTTTGTGTTTTTTTGTTTTTTTCTTTTCTGAAGGCCTGACAAAGCGCGTTGGGTTACGCTGCTGGTCAGGCATCTGCTTGGCAGATGTGGTGTAGCGTATATTGATTTGTCCGAACACAGTGACGCCTCCTTGAGCTACTGAAACTGAAACTGTGACAAAATTGTAAACCCGAAGATGGAATAAAAAAAATATATAAAAAAGACAAAAACCAAACCACGTTGCTGCAGACCTGGCGCCAGTTGTACAGCTCGGACGGAAGAGCCTAGTATGGTTGTAACCCGCTACTAACTGTGTGCAGTATGGAACTGACCAATGGCGTAGTTCGGTCAACGTAGGCATTTAGTCACGTGTAACTGTCAAAAAGTTAGAACCATGCAATGCAACTGGCACCTGCACTGTCCAGCCATCGGACGCGTTCTTCAGCTCTGACGTGGACCCCAGTACACGTCATTATCGTCCTGCCAGACTGAAGCTGCTGCTGCAGAAACTTACTGCTTAGGATGTAATCAGTTCCATCCAAACTCCATTCAAAAGGCTTTATTGCCTGCTTCAAACCATTAACTACAGATTTTTTTTTTTTAATCAAAAACAGTAAACCATTCAGGTTACATAACAGTGCCCGTAATAACAGTAAACGTAATAAAGCACCATTGACGCTACTGAGTTTAACGATACAGAATTAGAATTTCTCATTTCACGGTCATACTTGACATCTCCCATCAGGGTCACGTTTCTTTCGCTCCTTGTGCATGCTGTGCACACTGTTGGGTCTCCAGGTCTGTGTCCATTCCGTGCGGCAGTCCGGGTCATCTGTTGTCACTGATCATGGCACTGGTTGTAATGGCGTGCACGTGTTTTGAGTCTATTTATCTATGTGTTTGTTTGATCATTTGTTCATTCGTCTGATATATATATCTTAACCATGCTGCATTGTTTTGTTCGGAAAAGGAGTGAAGTTTGTTCAAATGAACTCAAATCCACACGCTACTCTGAAACAAAAAAGTCCTGCTGATGCACCGCTGGTCTTTCTTTGAGGCTGGAGAAGGGGGAGGCAAGCAGGAACCGGGGAGAGGGGAGGGGGGGGAAGGGGGAGTAAGGTGATGGGAGATGGGAAGTGGGAGGGGGGGTGGAGCGGAGCGAGATTGAATGTCAGAACAGAGGACAAACAACAACCGTCTTCCGTTCCGCTCTGTTCCCGTTTTGGTCGTCAGGTCGCCAGTTTCTCTCTCTTCTAGTTTAGCTCTCCTTCACTTTTGCTGGTACCGATCTCTCTCCCCCCCCCCCCCCCCCTTCCTCCCTCTTTCTCTGTGTGGAGGGACAACGAGGGGAGTGAGGGAGGTGGAGGGACATGGGGGGGGGGGGTGAGAGGTCGGGTGTCTCCACAGAGGACAAACAACAACGTTCTCTCCTGTTGTGTGATCGTCAGTCATCAGTTCCTAGCTCTTCCAGTTTCCCCTCATTTCTCTCTTCGTGCCCTGTCCATCCGTCTCTCTGTCTGTCTCTATCTACCTCTCTTTCTCTTCCCCCTTGTCTCTTTCTCTCTGTTTCTGTGTCTTGTTCTCTGTCTCTTTCTCTCTCTCTCTCTCTCTCAATCTCTGTGTCTTGTTCTGCCCGGGTGCGCTGATGACAGCAATGCACCCTGAAGGTCTGGCCGTGCACCTCCGTTTTGATCCCAGCTCCCGTGTCCGCGCCGCCAAGAAACCATTTACCGCGCTCCCCCATTCCACCCAGACAATCAGCGGAACTTAATGACCACAAGCACAGCTTCAAAGGCCAGACTTCTTTTTGCATTCCCTCCTCCCTGGTCTTGATGCGCTGCTGGCGAGGGGGAAAATGGACAGACAAACAGAGGTATCGGAGAATGGGGGAAATTGGACGGGGTGGGCTCCCCCTGTTCCAATGGTTCTGTTTCTAATGGCCCCTCCGTGCTTCTCCCCCCCCCCCCGCCCTACCCCCCCTCCCCCACCCCCCACCCCCCCTCCTCCCTCCCCTCAGCCTTGGAACAATAGATACAATTTTCCAGATTAGGTGGTCTCCCGGAGCGAAAGTGGCGCGGGCCACGAATGCTGTTCAAAGGAACAAACTAAAACTCGAACCGGTTTGACATTTGAGTTTTGAGTAAATTATCATCATTGGCGGCCCAATTAGCTCATTCTTTGAGAAGGGGGTTTCAAAGAGGGGTTGGCGTGCGTGCTTGTGTTTCTTGTGTGGCGAGATTTCCAAGAGGACGTATGGGAAGGGGGGTGCTGGTTAAAAAAAAAAAAGAAAGAAAGAAAAAAAGAAAAGAAAAAAAACCACCACCTCGGCTTGTGAGACCCTTGATGACGGGGGGAGTGTTGGCATGTGTCCCCGGTGCGGACAGGTGTGGAGTGACGTCAGATCGTGTGTCCCGGACCTGTTGTCTCTGGCGTCCAAGGACGTTCTTCCCTTCCCCGGGGTCTGCTGTATGTATGGTAGGCGCCAGCTCTCCAAGGGGTGTTGCCTTGTGGGGGTGTGTGTGCCCACAATGATCATAATGCTGGATTGTGAAGCGCGTAATGCACATGTGCATAATATACACACCCACACTTATACACTCTCGCGTGAGCTCGCGTACAAGCATGCCGCACCAACACACTTGAACACACTCATATGCACGCACTCACAATGCATACCCACTGGCACGCACGCACGAACGCACACATGCAAAAAAAATGTTAAAAAGCTATATAAGCTTATTCTTTTACCCTCAATAAAGATCATTTTGACATGACTTGACACGTACATACACACAGATGCACACAGACGCACACACATATACACACATAGTGCACAGAGAGTGAGAGAGCACACACACACACACACACACACACACACACACACACACACACACACACACACAGTTGCTGTCATTGAAGGGTTATACTAATATTCATGCCTACCTGTTCTTCCTTCACTATCCATTACTTACTGCTTTCTGCCGTCTCTCTGTTTCATAACAAACTGTGATCAAGCAGCGTGTGCATAAGGGCGGTAGACCTGTTAATGTCTGCGCGCGCGTGTGTGTGTGTGTGGGGGGGGGGGGGGGGTGGGAGGGGGGGAAGGTTAGGTCATCCAGGTCACAATACAAAACATGTGCCCATAGGTCAGCGTTCAGGCATGATGAACACCCAGTGCAGTGGTGGCCTGGTCGTAACGCGTTCCCAGGGGAACCGAGGGAATCTGAGCCTGTGGGATCGAATCTCACACTCGTCAGCATTTTCTCTCTCTCTCTCTCTCTCCATCAGCCTGACCTTGAGTGGTGGTCTGGACGCTAGTCATTTGGTATGTAGCGTGCCCTTTGCGCACGAAAAAGAACTCACGCCAATAAGAGTTGTCCCTGGGAAAAATATGCAGAAAATCCATTTTCATTGTAAAACAAATACATTCGAAGAATGATTAAAAAAAATTAAAATAATAAATAAATAAAGGGGTTAGGAGGGTTCGGGGGGTGGGGGGTGGGTGGGGGGGGGGGTTGCGTTGCAATGTGGAGACTAGAACTCCCAAGGGAGAGCAGCCGGAATCTACACAGAGAAATCTGTTGTGGCAAAAATCATACAATACACAAATACAACACAATACAATACAACACAATAGCTCAGTTCACCACCCACGCTGTACACTCAATGAAAAGTTCTGTATTTCTAAAGATGATAAAGTGCGCGCGCACGCGCGCGCGCGCGTGTGTGTGTGTGTGTGTGTTCGCTGCGTGCATACATGTCCGCTTCCCATCCCCCTCTCCGGCTCGCGTCCTCACAAAATCTCTAACCCACACACATTCCTGGAAACATAATCATAAATAAGTCCCACCACCCCTTACCCCCAGCCCACCAAAAACAAACATTTTACACAGCAAAGAAATAAAACACCGTTCCTTTTTTTTTTTTTTTTTTTCACCACACATTCTGAGCGCGTAACGCCAGGAGATTCTACTCTCCTGTTGCCTCCAAACTTCAGCCAGCAAACACCCACAGCAGTCTTACCTCTCCGGGGCCAATTTAAATAAAGACGGAATATCTAAAGTTTCCGCGCAAAACCCGCATCGATTTTGTAACAAAAGCGATCAGTGATTTATCCTAGAACAACTAGAGGCGAGCAGAGGACCAGGTCGTTGGCAGCCGTTGTGCCCTTATCAGCGGGGACCCAGAGGGGGTTTGCAAGCGAAAAGGCAATGTGTTTGCCTGTCAACACTGGCCAGGGGAAGCCACTGAACACAACAGCTCAAATCGTCCTCCCTTGAAATCCTATCTGCTTTATTGCTTTTGAGAAACGGCGGCGCTTTTTGGAGAGATTTCCAACCTTTTGATAGCAAAATGAAAAGAAAGGGGAGGAGGAAGAAGAAGAAGAACAAGAAGGACTTTGTAGCTGAGAGGTGAACATTATAGGTGGAGGGCCATAATTGCTTAAAAGATATACATATGTAAATATATATATATATATATGTGTGTGTGTGTAAGGAGGAAGAGAGAAAGAGAGCAGAAACTGACGGGAAGGTGGGGAAGAGAAACAGAGACAGACAAAGATACAGAGAGAGAGAGAGAGGAGGCGGGGCAGGAGGAAAAACTGCCGGAAAATCAGGGGCGGATGATATTTGTGTCCACAATGTATTTCAAAACGTAGAATGAATCAGATTATCTCCTTTCCATCGGCACATCATCATAAGCTTTGACAACTTCTCCCATTTTCCTTCCCCAAAGGAAACACAGATCATCCATGATGGGTCACAATGTAAAGAAGCTATTTCTGTGTCGCCTTTTGTCAGACTCCTCCTCAGCTTTTTCCCTGGCCTGGAATAGTCCGAATTCCATACTGTGACAGGGAAATAGGTTGGACAACAACAACATCATCATCAACAACAACAACAACAACAACACTTTGTACCACACTGCCTCAAGACCTGTGAACACGATCCTCTTGGCGTCTCCCTGCTAACTCTCTGCTTCACTGACCCCGTTCCTTGTGTGATCGTCATCATCAACGTGTGTCTTATCACTGCTGTCTCTCTCCGCCCTCTCTCTCTCTCTCTCTCGTTTTTTTCCCCTTAAAATTATTCCTATCACACAACCACTGCTCAAAAGCCAAACTGGATCGCGAGAACTTGAAAAACTACGGCCCTGTCTCAAATCTCATAATCCCCTTTCTTTGGGAAGATTCTCCAACAGATAGTTTTGTCCTAGCCGTCAGAACATCACCAAAAATCATGACTAGCTGTATTCGAAGGGGCATGTCTGGATGTTGCTGGCGCCATCACTGGAACTGCTTTTGTTAATCAAAAATCGTCCACGATATTTTCCATGCTCTTGATAAAACTAACATCTCCATCTGGCTGTTACATGATCTGTCTGCAACCTTCGGTCATATTCGTCATTCGTTTCTTTCTTGGGAAGTGGGGGTAGGGGTTAACTGTCATATTTCTTCAGGATGTGTGGGTGGGGGTGTGGGGAATATCTGTCATATTTCTTCAGGATGTGTGGGTGGGGGTGTGGGGTATATCTGTCATATTTCTTCAGGATGTGTGGGTGGGGGTGTGGGGTATATCTGTCATATTTCTTCAGGATGTGTGGGTGGGGGTGGGGGGTATATCTGTCATATTTCTTCAGGGTGTGTGGGTGGGGGTGGGGGGTATGTCTGTCATATTTCTTCAGGATGTGTGGGTGGGGGTGGGGGGTATGCCTGTCATATTTCTTCAGAATGTGTGGGTGGGGGTGTGGGGTATATCTGTCATATTTCTTTAGAATGTGTGGGTGGGGGTGGGGGGTATATCTGTTATATTTCTTCAGGATGTGTGGGTGGGGGTGTGGGGTATAACTGTCATATTTCTTCAGGATGTGTGGGTGGGGGTGGAGGTGGGGTATAACTGTCATATTTCTTCAGGATGTGTTGGTGGAGGTGTGGGGTATAACTGTCATATTTCTTCAGGATGTGTGAGTGGGGGTGGGGTTGGGGTATAACTGTCACATTTCTTCAGGATGTGTGGGTGGAGGTGTGGGAGTATAACTGTCACATTTCTTCAGGATGTGTGGGTGGAGGTGTGGGAGTATATCTGTTATATTTCTTCAGGATGTGTGGGTGGGCGTGTGGGGTATAACTGTCATATTTCTTCAGGGTGTGTGGGTGGGGGTGGGGGGTATGTCTGTCATATTTCTTCAGGATGTATGGGTGGGGGTGGGGGGTATGCCTGTCATATTTCTTCAGAATGTGTGGGTGGGAGTGTGGGGTATATCTGTCATATTTCTTTAGAATGTGTGGGTGGGGGTGTGGGGTATATCTGTCATATTTCTTTAGAATGTGTGGGTGGGGGTGGGGGGTATATCTGTCATATTTCTTCAGAATGTGTGGGTGGGGGTGTGGGGTATATCTGTCATATTTCTTTAGAATGTGTGGGTGGGGGTGGGGGGTATATCTGTCATATTTCTTCAGGATGTGGGGGTGGGGGTGGGGAGTATGTCTGTCATATTTCTTCAGGATGTGTTGGTGGAGGTGTGGGGTATAACTGTCATATTTCTTCAGGATTTGTGGGTGGGGGTGGGGTTGGGGTATAACTCATATTTCTTCAGGATGTGGGTGTGGGGGGTGGCGGGTATGTCTGTCACATTTCTTCAGGATGTGGGGGTGGGGGGTATGTCTGTCACATTTCATCAGGATGTGTGGGTGGGGGTCTGTGGGGGGTATAACTGTCATATTTCTTCAGAACGTGTGTGTGTGTGGGGGGGGGGGGGGTGGGGGGCATATCTGTCATATTTCTTCAAGCTAGGGGTGGGGCTGGAGGGTATATCTGTCAATTTCTTCAGATTATTTGTTTCTGTATTGCTTCTGTTTCTGTCTATCATCAGACTTCACTCGTTCTCACAGTTCATGGCTTCCACCATCTTTTCCCATCTTCTTAAACTTAACTGGACTTTCTCAAGGTTCAGTTCCTGGTCCCTTCGTGTTTTGACTCACCTGTGTAAACAAAGTGAGTCTATGTTTTAACCCGGTGTTCGGTTGTCTGTGTGTGTGTGTGTGTGTGTGTGTGTGTGTGTGTGTCTTTGTATCTGTGTCCGTGGTAAACTTTAACATTGACATTTTCTCTGCAAATACTTTGTCAGTTGACACCAAATTAGTCATAAAAATAGGAAAAATTCAGTTCTTTCCATTCATCTTGTTTAAAACAATATTGCACCTCTTGTATGGGCACAAAAAAAATAAAAAATGAAGCCTAATTATATGCAAACTGCATTTACTGTTATATTTATATTTTTTGTATTCTCTAAACTTGGCACTTTGATCTGATATTCTGACCCAACAACAAGAGCAGTCATTATTATCATTTTTTGTTCAAACAGGAACTTCTTTTGCTAAGCATGGAAGTTTTATTTATTTTGCAAACGTTTTGGTGCAGATAGTAAAGAAGGGAAATTACTCTGTAATTAATGCTAGGGGACTTAATTTGCTTTAAACTGATCTTTCTCATCTTAATTTTTTCTTACTATGCAGCAGTTAGATCTTTCCTCTGTTGTTAGTTATCATGTCATTCGCAATGTTGCGTCTCTAACGATAATTAGCTATACAATTCTGAAGGAGTCACAGTTGGAGGGCGGATGTTAAACCCTTTCTGGATAGAAGTTTTTCACAGTTATTCAGAATTTTTTTGACACCGTGGATGTACATGATGAACAAGACATTTTGATGGAACCATTGGTTTTTTAATGAAAAATTTAAGATTGGGGGCAAAGTTTTGTATTTCGAAGATTGGGTTAGAAATAATGTCTGTTGTGTAAAAGACCTTGTGAAAGAAAATGGAAGATTTTTTTTTAATTTTCATGAATTTCAAGATACCATTCATAACCCAGTTCCAATTATGGAATACTTTGGTATAATAAACTCAGTTAGAAGCTTCTTAAGAGAAAAGAATATTGTATTAAGTAACTATCAGAATAGCATGGATTACAATAAAGCTTATAGTATTGTGATAAAAGCTCCGAAAGGAACACATTCATTTTATGATATATTTATTGGGAAGCCAGTAGTACCAAATGCGTGTAAAAATTGGAATCATTGTTTTGAAAATCAACTCGAATGGAAGAATATTTTTTGAATACACGAAAGATATAAGAAATAAAATTAAAATGGTTTCAGTTTAAGATTAATTATCGTGTCCTTGTGACAAATTCTGTGTTGAGGTATATAGGAGTGTTAACAGACAACAAATGTAATTTTTTGATAAAGATAAAAAAGGCACGATCCTACACTATCTATGGGAATGTAATCATGTATAGGTGTTTTGGACAGAGTTTGTACGATACTTTAAAGAAAAGTGTCCAAGTTTCAGTTTCAGTTTCAGTTTCAGTAGCTCAAGGAGGCGTCACTGCGTTCGGACAAATCCATATACGCTACACCACATCTGCCAAGCAGATGCCTGACCAGCGGCGTAGCCCAACGCACTTAGTCAGGCCTTGAGAAAAAAAAAAGGTTGATAAATAATAGATAAGCGTACATAAATAAGTAAATAAAAAACTGTGATAGACTTGATCTCAACTATGTGTTGGTGCTCCTTGGGTGCGACAATAAAACAAAAACTGATGGTTGCTTCTCACATATCTTAATGATAGCCAAATTCTTTTTTTACAAATGTAGAATCAATAAAGTAAATCCAACAATACAAATGTTCATTAAAGATCTTAAAAACTCATACGAAATTGACAAGTATGTTTTTGAGAATATCCATGGAATATAACAAATTTGTGCTGAAATGGGCACCATATATATATATATCGTACAAGATTAAGATTTGTATTGTGTATTTTGATATAAATTGGGCTCAGCAGTACCAGTTGAATCAATGTGTGAACGGATAGTTTAAATACTGTCCTTTCTACAATTTCATTGTAATTCGTGCGTTATAATACCACACACATCAATGTTTGAGTTGATATTTGCTGTTCTATCAGTGTGGTGCTTGATGTGGAATAGTTGATGTTCTGAACATTATATTGTTGCACCTTACTAAATGTGAAATATTTATTTGGTATGTAAACCTTTGTCTGAATAAAAATGTTTGGAAAAAAAAATCTGGAGGAGTTCCAACTACATCGCAAGCTTTCATTACTGACAATATCTCGCTTTTCTCCAACCTGTCACATTCGATAGTTACAAAGTACTCGCAGTCAGCTTCGTCGCACTTTCATGTCTCAAAATGCAGTCAAGACTTATATATATATATATATATATATATATATATATATATATATATATATATATATATATATAATTTACATTGTTGGTAGGTACATATGGAAACACACCCACCATGTTTAAACATGATGGAAAAAGGTGCAAGTTTCACAAAGTGTTGTGCAATACAGTTATCAACAAGCAGGGATTTGACTTCATTTTACACAGAGCTCCATGTACAAGAAATATTCAAGTGAACTGACACACACTATCGAATGTAAGACGTGAGTCATAATGAACTGACACACTATCGAATGTAAGACGTGAATCATAATGAACTGACACACACTATCGAATGTAAGACGTGAATCATAATGAACTGACATACACTTTCGAATGTAAGACGTGAATCATAATGAACTGACACACACTATCGAATGTAAGACGTGAATCATAATGAACTGACACACACTATCGAATGTAAGACGTGAATCATAATGAACTGACACACAATATCGAATGTAAGACGTGAATCATAATGAACTGACACACGATATTGAATGTAAGACGTGAATCATAACAAACGGAATGACAAACAACAAGACTTGTGGTTTGTGCTTTAGTTATTTTCACACTTGATTACTGTAAACCATCTTTATTGATTTACAAAAAAAATATATAAAAAATAAAATAAAATAAAAAAAGGCAAAGAAGAAATCCAGAAAAGCTCTAAACAAAAATGAAGTTTATAAAAGTGTTTTCTTTCTTTCTTTCCATAATATGCGCCATTCGACTGGCTTCACAGCCACACCGATGATAGCCAGTCCCCAGTACTGCTGATGAAAGGTTATGAGAATGGACTTGACCACTTTGTTTTTATCGCTTTCAAGTGTTTACACACAACAACTTCCTTTTGCAACCCGGGGGGAAAGGGGGCGGGCGGAGGGGGTGGGGGGTTGGTGTAGGTGGTGACAGGGTTTGGAGAAAGGGGAGGAAACAGGAAGGAGAGCACGATTTGAATGGGATATAAGAAAAAAGTGTAAAGACGAAAGGTGTGTGCACTCATTCGGAATGTTAACTCACTCAGTACGGCCAGTCCTCTCTTCTCCTCTACATAGACCCCTCGGATGTCCAGTGGGTGTCTGAATGACCCAACCTTTAGCTTCCGTCGTCAGAATTGTGGTATTCTTTGTCAACATTCACCTCTTCAGCATAAGAGCCTTCCGCTTGCAATATTTTGATGATGGTAACTGGGGTGAAACGCTGTTGTTAACGTCGTCTCTTTCGCCGTTCGTATGGAGAGAGTTAAACACGGTCTTTACCAGTGATGGTGTCCATACATAAAGCTTCTTGAAAACAAAAACAAAACAAACACAAAAAAACACAACAAAATATTTTGAAACATCTAAATGCACAACAATAATGCAGATGTAGTGATGACACTTGAAATGCAGATGCATGTTCATCTCTCTCTCTCTCTCTCTCGCTCTCTCTCTGTCTCTCTCTCTATATACATAGAGTGTGTGTGTGTGTGTGTGTGTGTGTGTGTGTGTGTGTGTGTGTGTGTGTGTGTGTGTTGTGTGTGTGTGTGTGTGTGTGTGTGTGTGTGTTGTGTGTGTGTGTGTGTGTGTGTGTGTGTGTGTGTGTGTGTGTGTGTGTGTGTGTACACATGTGATATCCCATAAAGTTTTAAGGAAGTGATCATGTGTTTTTTTTCTTCACGTTGTCTTTCTTGAAATATGTTAACTCTGCAACTTCTATGCCGATGCTGAGTATGAAGCTTACAACTTGTTACAGCATAGCACTGTTATCAATATCTGATGAAAGTGTTTTCACCTTGACTTTGAAAAAAGGGTATAATAAAAAAAAAAATAAAAAGATTAAAAAAAAAAAAAAAAAGTAGAGGGTGGAGAAGGGCAGAAAGTACGACATTAAAACGAGAGAGAGGGGGGGAGAGGGGAAGAGAGGGAGGAGAGACAAGAGAGAAAGGAGAGAGACAAGAAAGAGGGGTATAGAGAGAGAGAGGAGAGAGACAAGAAAGAGGGGGTAGAGAGAGAGAGGAGGGAGACAAGAAAGAGGGGGTAGAGAGAGAGAGAGAGGAGGGAGACAATAAAGAGGGGGTAGAGAGAGAGAGGAGAGAGACAAGAAAGAGGGGGTAGAGAGAGAGAGAGGAGAGAGACAAGAAAGAGGGGGTAGAGAGAGAGAGAGGAGGGAGACAAGAAAGAGGGGGTAGAGAGAGAGAGGAGAGAGACAAGAAAGAGGGGGTAGAGAGAGAGAGAGAGGAGAGAGACAAGAAAGAGGGGGTAGAGAGAGAGAGAGGAGGGAGACAAGAAAGAGGGGGTAGAGAGAGAGAGAGGAGGGAGACAAGAAAGAGGGGGTAGAGAGAGAGAGGAGAGAGACAAGAAAGAGGGGGTAGAGAGAGAGAGAGGAGAGAGACAAGAAAGAGGGGGTAGAGAGAGAGAGGAGGGAGACAAGAAAGAGGGGGTAGAGAGAGAGAGGAGGGAGACAAGAAAGAGGGGGTAGAGAGAGAGGAGAGAGACAAGAAAGAGGGGTAGAGAGAGAGAGGAGAGAGACAAGAAAGAGGGGGTAGAGAGAGAGAGGAGAGAGAGACAAGAAAGAGGGGACAGAGAGAGAGGATGGAGACAAGAAAGAGGGGGTAGAGAGAGAGGAGAGAGACAAGAAAGAGGGGGTAGAGAGAGAGAGGAGAGAGACAAGAAAGAGAGAGAGAGGAGAGAGACAAGAAAGAGGGGGTAGAGAGAGAGGAGGGAGCCAAGAAAGAGAGAGAGAGGAGAGAGACAAGAAAGGGGGTAGAGAGAGAGAGGAGAGATGGGGAGAGGAAAGAAAGATGGTTAGAGACAAGCGAGAAAGAGAGAGAGGGAGGGAAGAGAGGGGGAGAGGAGAGAGAGAGGGTTAGGAGAGACAGGCGAGAAAGGGAGAGAGGGGAGAGAGAGAGGAAGAGGAGAGAGAGAGAGAGGGAGGGTAGAGGGGGAGAGGAGAGAGAGAGAGGGTTAGGAGAGACAGGCGAGAAAGAGAGAGAGGGAGGGGAGAGGGAGAGGAGAGAGAGAGAGAGATGATGGGAGAGAGAGGGAGAGAGGGGGGAGAGGAGAGAGAGAGGGGGTTAGGAGAGACAGGCGAGAAAGAGAGAGAGGGAGGGGAGAGGGAGAGGAGAGAGAGAGATGATGATGGGAGAGAGAGGGAGAGAGGGGGAGAGGAGAGAGAGAGGGTTAGGAGAGACAAGCGAGAAAGAGAGAGGGAAGAGAGAAGGAGAGGATGGGAGAGAGAGAGAGAGAGGAGAGAGGGGAAGAGGAGAGAAACAAGGTTAGGAGAGACAGGCGAGAAAGAGAGACAGGGAGGGGAGAGGGAGAGGAGAGAGAGAGAGAGAGATGATGGGAGAGAGAGGAGAGAGGGGGAGAGGAGAGAGAGAGGGTTAGGAGAGACAAGCGAGAAAGAGAGGGAAGAGAGAGGAGTGAGAGAGACTCGGAGAGAGGATGGAAGAGAGAGAGAGAAAGAGAGGGAAGAGAGAGACTCGGAGAGAGGATGGAAGAGAGAGAGAGAAAGAGAGGGGGGAGAGAAAGGGAGAGAGAATGGTGGAGGGTGAGTAGCGAGAAAGGAGAAGAGAGAAAGCAATAAGAAATACAGTTGTATCGAGGACTGTAGATCTCTGGCGGGCCGGCCACTGACACAACAAGGTTAAGTGTTCTCACAAATGTTGCCTCGCACGGCACGGCAACAGCTGTGTCTTCACATCCCTCAGCCACCAACAACAGCAGCTTCACACACACCCTTCCCTCCCCCCCTTCTCCGTCTCTCCAGCACCCCCGCCCCCATCACCCACCCACCCCACCCACCCACCCCTAAATTAAATCAAAATCTTACAGAAGACAAATCGTGGTAAAAAAAAATAAATAAATAAAAGAAGAAAAAGACAAACGGGACAAAGATATATATATATATATATAGGTTTGGAAGAGGGTAGTGGTTGGGTGTAGGATGGAAAAAGCGGGCTAGCACAGGAGAGAGAGACAGAGACAGACAGACATACGGACAGAAGGACAGACAGACAAACACAGAGAGAGAGAGAGAGAGGGGGGGGGACGTAGAGAGACAGAGAATAACAGAGAGAGTCATACAAGGGACAAAGAGAGACAAAGAAAAGAACTAAGAGAAAGGTGAGAGAGAGAGAGAGGCAGAGACAGATAGTGGCACACAGAGAGAGAGGCAGAGAGAGAGAGAGAGGCAGAGACAGACACAGATAGCGGCACAGAGAGAGAGACAGACAGAGTCAGACAGACAAAGAGCCAGGCAGACAGACGGAGACAAAGAGACAGATAGATAGACACAGAGAGCGACAGATACAGAGAGACAGAGACATAGTCGGAGAAACAGAGAGATATATATAATATATATATATAGAGAGAGAGAGAGACAGACAAAGGGAGAGACAGAGGCACAGACAAGAAGAAAAGAAAAAAATCATCACAGAATTCAAAGGGAGAGAATCGATCGGCACGAATCTGTCGAGGCTTGTCCGCCCTTGCCCCGTGTGACGTTTGTTGTGTGCGGGGGACGTGGAGTAAAATTCAAACGCCTTTATTTCCTGAGGGTTGCCTTGGTGCGATGAGAGCGCGTCATTGATTGGTCGCCGAATGAGAGATAAATCGTCCCCCCCCCCCCCCGCCCCCCTCTCTACCCCCCCGCTCCGCCCTCCCTCCCTCCCCACCCCCAACAAAACATTACCGCAGTCGTCGCCATCCATGCACGTAAATTTACCGGAATGAATGCAGAGAAACTTCTTTTTTTTCTTTTTCCACACACAAATTGTGACAAACCTCCAAAGGACTGAAACAGGGCTGGCCAGTACCTAACATACCTGCCCCACCCTCTCCTCCTACCTCCTCATAAAAAAAGGAGAGAGAGAGAGAGAGAGAAATAAAAAAGAAAAGAACAAAAGAAAAAGAAAAAAATAGAGAGAGGACAACTTGGTTGTCAGAAACAGTTTTACACTGACGTTGTGGAGTGTGATTTACGGTCTCAGTTGCCAATATTTCACAGGAAATGTATTTTCCGATTTTCTCCCGTTTCTTTTTTTCTCCTTCTTCTTCTTTCTTTCAATCCTCCAACTTTTGTACGTTTGCTTTGTTCTTCCTTTTTTTTCCCTTTCATAAAACAGATGTACCCGGGTTGGTGAGTGTGTGTGTGTGTGTGTGTGTGTGTGTGTGTGTGTGTGTTTTATTATTTTTTTCTTCTTCTTTTCTTTTTTTAATTTCATACCCAAGACAGTCTCCTCTTCCGTGTATGCACTGATGTAAATCTATGTTGTTGTTGTTTTTTTTTCATTTCTGAACAGTTTGAAGATTACTTTAAATACGTTGTGTCACTTTCTTTATTGTTACCTCCATCCAAAAAAAAAATTGAAATACTTTGATGAAAATATTTTAAAAATCAATGATGATGATGATAGTAGCAATGATGATTACCATTACCATCATCACCATATTTCAGTGTCATGTGAATAATCTTTACAATAGGTTACAGAATACCAAAAATCAATAGTGAATGTTGAATTGTGTCGGCACAGTTCATTCATTGGCAGGGTGTTCATGAAAATGGACAGAAAATAACAAACAAACAACAACAACAACAACAACAACATCAAAGCAAAAGAAAACTGTACCGAAATTTATTTTCTGTTTCTTTTCTTTTTTTTTCTTTCTTTTTTTTTTTGTATGTCCTTTTAGCCTTTTTTGTCTTTTTTTTCTTTCTTTTTTTATATTTGTTTGTTTGTTTGTTTTACTGAAGAAGGCATATGATATGATGCACACACACACACACACACACACACACACACACACACACACATACACACACACACGCATACATTATATATATATATATATATATATATATATATATATATATATATATATATATATATATCCTACGACATGACTTAATACAAGATATTCTTGTTATCATCTTCAGAAAAATGTCATTGCATACATTGTTATCTTATGTGTTCACGTCAACTGGAAAGTATACGGAGGAACAGGGACACCTTGGATACATCCCTTAGTGTGGATGTCTTGCAGGCCTTCGCTTCATTCTGAACCCGCTTCCACAACAAAAGCAGGGTGTCACCTATACAGGTGACAACAGAAGGTTGAATCAGCGACAGGCCTAGTGGTGATTTAAAGCCACCTGACAGCTTGAGGGGATATGATGTGCAAAGGAAAAAAATGATTCAACTGAAATATAGTCAAGAGACCGGGGTTTATTACAGTAAAAACAAGAGAGGCAAGGCCTTCAAGACTCACTTGTGATAAATTAAGTCCCCTAGCATTAATTACAGAGTAATTTCCCTTTTTTTACTAGCTGCACCAAAACGTTTGCAAAATAAATTAAAAAATTCCATGCTTAGCAAAAGAAGTTCCTGTTTGAACAAAAAATGATAATAAGGACTCCTCTTGTTGTTGTGTCAGAATAAGAGGTCAAAGTGCCAAGTTTAGAAAATACAAAAAATATAAATATAACAGTAAATGCAGTTTGCATATAATTAGGCTTCTTTTTTTCTTTCTTTTTTTGTGCCCATCCCAGAGGTGCAATATTGTTTTAAACAAGATGACTGGAAAGAACTGAATTTTTCCTATTTTTATGCCAAATTTGGTGTCAACTGACAAAGTATTTGCAGAGAAAATGTCAATGTTAAAGTTTACCACGGACACACACACACACACACACACACACACACACGCACACACACACACACAACCGAACACCGGGTTAAAACATAGACTCACTTTGTTTACACAAGTGAGTCAAAAAAGGACTGATATGTGAAGGAAGGAAAAGGCTGAGGTTGATGGGAATTGAATTACACACGTTGCTATAAGCAGCTGGCAGATTGGCACAGGAATATATATATATAAAATTAAAAAGACACACTGAAATATAGTGAAGAGACTGAGCTCTATTTCA
>NC_134882.1:34829213-34856713 GCF_041734735.1 Babylonia areolata
CTCTCTCTCTCTCTCTCTCTCTGTAAAGAACGTTTTAATCACACAGGGCTTTGGGATTGTCTGGATGTGTCAGGGTGTTGGCAATGATCGAATATTTCTCGCAGAATTTAAAGACAGATTTAATTAATTCCTACAAACAGGATTGGCATGCCCACATTGAAGAGTCAGAAAAATACAATTGGTTCCTCTCTTTTAAGAACATTTTTCAGACAGAAAAATATATTAAAGTAATAAGTAATAAATGGCACAGAACAAGCCTGGCTCGATTGAGACTTAGAACTTTAGGCCTAAATGCGAACAAAAAAATGGTTCTCTGCTGACACGTCCGCACGGTCCACTTGTCCTGTATGTGGTGTTTCAGTTAAAGATGAAACTCACTTCCTTTTTATGTGTAAGTATCATGAAGAAATTCGAAAGAAATGCTTAATTTTCAACGGTGAAAACTAAGAGAACATGAACCTTACCAGTACGATTGTGATAGACGATGAAGTAAGAATAAGATCACTTGCGAAATTTATCGCCCTAGCTTGGGATTATCGGGAAGAGAAATTATCTTTGGGAGCCTTATAGTTATCGAAAAAAACACTTACCGTGATGCCAGTTCCAAAGTTTAATTCTGAATGACTGTAGAAAGTCGGATGGTCGAGCTTTTCTGATTTTTCTTTTTAATCTTAACAATATTATGTTGCATTTTATGATTTTGTTGCTGATGTTGTTTGTCGTTGATTTTCTTTTTACTCTTAGCAATGTGTCAATTTGTCTGTAAACCGTCGCTGTTCTATTGTTCATACATTGTCCTCCTTGCCAAAGGATAGTATTGTCAATGGCAATAAAACAATGTCCGTGTCCGTATCCCTCCCTCTCTCTCTCCCTCCCTCCCCTCTCCCCCCTCTCTTTCCTCCTCTCTCTCTCTCTCTCTCTCTCTCAATTCCTCCCCTGACAAGCACGCTCACACCGGCACATGCACACGAAGGGCAGACACAGAGACAGGCAGAACAAGCAAAACGACCTTGAACACTTGAACACCACCAAGTCACCCAAAGACCTCAGTTTTGCCATTTCCCTTACATACTCTCTCCCTCACTCCCTCTCTCCCTCCCTCCCCCCTACCCTACACCCCCTCCCCTCCTTCCCATGCCTTCATACCGCCGTCTCCGGCACCACTCTAATTCAATAATTATTCAAATCCTTCACTGTGTGCGTACGCCAGAGCGAACGACCAAAAGAGGGGAGAGAGAGAGAGAGAGAGGAGAGAGGGGAGAGAGAGAGAGGAGAACAACAAAACCAACGGAAAGTACTCCCCGCGTCCGATCCATCAAACACTTGGAGACTGGACAATGGTCAAACAGCTCTTAGGCGTCCATCTCGGATAGCGAGAGCGAGAAGGAGAGGGGAAAGAGAGAGTGAATGAGAGAGAGAGAGAGTGGAGGGGGAGACAGAGAGACAGACAGAGATAGAGAGACAGAGAGAGGGACAAACAGACAGACAGACAGAGAGACAGACAGACAGACAGAGACAGACAGAGACAGATAGAGAGAGGGGGGAGACAGAGACAGACAGAGAGAGACAGAGACAGACACAGAGAGTGCCAGACAGAGAGAGACAGAGAGAGAGACAGAGACAGACACAAAGAGAGAGAGAGACAGACAGAGAGAGAGGGAAAGAGTGAGGCATGTCCTATAGGGTCCAGTTAGGGTCCTGTTCAGAAACGTTTCCCCACGCAGTCCAACTGTCCGGGTCAGGCCACTTGACTACACCCCACCCCAATTCTTTCCCCCCCTTTTTTTTTTCTTTGTGTGTGTGTGTGTGTGTGTGTTTTGTTTTTGGTGGCGCTATGTAAATGACTAAGCACCGAAACACAATAGGATTTGGTCAACAGATTCAGGGCGAGGGGGGCGGGGAGTGGGGAGGAATAAGGGAGAGTTAAAGCGATGCCAAAGGTTTCTTTGACGTATAGTATATTTCACCTTTTGGCCTTGACTGTCTTTCCGCTGGCGAAGGTTTTGTGTTGATTCAGGCTAAATCTTGGCCTGCTGGCTTGATTACTGGCACTGCCACTCAAGTGGGAGAGAGAGGGGCGATGGAGAGGGTGTGTGTGTGTGTGTTTGAAGGGGATTCTCAAGGTTGTATACGAGAGAGAGACAGACAGACAGAAACAGAGACAGAGAGAGAAGGGCTGGGGACATTTTATGCAGACGTGATATCAAATTGATTTCATGACCAAGAGCGGATTGTAATTTTCGATTACAACTTCTGAAATTTCTCAATTACAGCTTTACAATCCTCGGTGTTTGGATAAATCTAACCATGGGGTGGTCGAAGTCCTTCCAGTTTATTACATAAACTTATCCTGTGGAGCTGATTTCTAACTCATCAAAAGACAGTATTCAGACACCCTCTGTCGCTGTACTAATAAGGCTGGACGACAAAGACACCTTCATTGCTGACTGTGGTAAGTGGAACTCTCACCCATCCGGCTCGCTCTCAAGCACAGTTCATGACGCTCACACAGCGCTGGGAAATCGGTCAGCTCGCGATGTGGACATGATGAAATTATTGATCACTCCTGATGGCCACCTCTTCAGTTTTGATCCTGGAGAAATCCGTTCAGTCCGGGGGCCAATAACTGAAGGGGGAGGCTATCATTTGGGGTTGAGTAATTTCTCCCATCCCTCCACCCCCACCCCCACCCACAGCCCCCTCAACTCTCTACTTCTGCTTTTTCTTCTTTTTATTTTATTTGCATGGGTTGGTTTAAAATTCTCTTAACTTAAAGACAGCTGCTAAATCGTTTGTAGGTTACATATGGTCTCGCAACACAAATGAATTTCTTTAAGACATGATGATGGGCTTAACGTTATTGCTTCCTTTAAAGAGATAGACTAGCGCACGCGCGCGCGAGCGTGTGTGTGTGTGTGTGTGTGCGTATGTTTGTATGATAGATAGATAGATAGATAGATATTTTAAATAGATAGATAGATAGATAGATTGACAGATAGATAGATAGATTTTTTAATAATAAAAAAAACATTCCACGTGAAATGTGCACTTGCCATAATTGTCATACGAGTGTAACTGAAGATGAGTTTCATTTTGTACGGAATGTCCAAACTTTATTATCTTGGAAATCAAATTATTCATTTTAAAAAAGTACGTGAACACAAAGGCTATTTTTAATGTCCATGACTTATAAAAAGCGGGAAGGGGAGAGTATTTAAAACTGACAGAGGCGGGAAAGGTCATGTTAAGTGTTCTTTTCTTTATGCTATCACCGATTCCGTTTGTTAGAATGATCGTTAAGACTGTTTTTATTGGTTGTAAAACCATAAAACGGATTTGCTTAGTTGACCTTTGATTTTTTTTTTCCATCACTTTAGAAATGCACGTGTTCCTAATGTTTATCCTGGTATGCTCCAACAGGTGTCAAACCATTACATTTGTCTTGATTCTTGATTGCACTTTTTCAATGTGCCAACAAACACACACACCACACACACACACACACACACACACACACACCTCTACACACCTTCAAAATGATGTCTTTACAGTGTTCAACATGGTTATGCTGACATGTCCCTGAACATTTACTTCCAAACTCCTTCCTCACTGTACAATGCTTTCTGATACGCCCCTTCAGTTGTATTCATGGAGACACACGCTGTCAGCAGCTTTTAGAATAGAATAGAACAGAATAGAATGCCTTTATTACCACGTGTGCCGGGGTCACAAGGAATATTGGAGGATGAGGGGGGTGTTAGTACATAAAAGGTAACAAACATAAATAAATTTTTTTTAAAAATCATACACAAACACAGCAACAGTAGAATTTAGGACACATGCATGTGCATGGTCTTCACTTTAAATCTTCGCAGCGCAGGCGGGAAAGATTGGCCTGTACAACCAACAGAAGGCTGGCCTCACCCGGACTAGACATTCTTCCCAGTGATCTTCGGATACGAAGAAACTGCCATCACCATCACATGTGCGTATCAATATAAGAACTTGTGCACACTCACTCACACACACACACACACATACACACACACACACACACACACACACACACACACACACACACGCACACGCACACGCACACACACACACACACACACACACATCACATCTTAAATGCCATTATGCTTCTTTGACAGTACATTCAAACACAGACATAGGCCGTTATGCGCTGAAGAGAAAAACAACAACAACAGCAAAGAGAAAGCTAATATATATATATATATATATATATATATATATTAGGAAAGAGAGAAAGACAGCTAAAAAGCTACCAGGAAAGAGAGAAAGAGACAGCTAAAAAGCTATCAGGAAAGAGAAAGAGACAGCTAAAAAGCTATCAGGAAAGAGAGAAAGAGACAGCTAAAAAGCTATCAGGAAAGAGAGAAAGAGACAGCTAAAAAGCTATCAGGAAAGAGAGAAAGTAAAAGGGACAAAAACGTGAAAAAAATAATACTGGGAATTGGTAGGGAAAGAAATGGGGGGCTGGGGACTGGGCGGGAGGGGGAGGGGGTGTGAGGTGTGAGAGAAAGAAGGAAACGGAAAAAGACCGAAACAAACAAACAAAAAAAGAAAGAAAGACAAGAAAGAAAAGCGAAAAGAAAAGAAAAGAAAACAGTAAAATGATCGAAGCACGGACTGAAGGCAGAGAGAGATAAGGACGGCAAACACAGGACTGTTCGTGTCATGATTGTACTTACAACATAATCTGCTCTTTTAAAGCAGGTTTCCTTTTCTCTTTTTCTTTTCCTTTCTCCTTCTCTTCTCCCCCCTCCTTTTCTTAATGCTTTTTTTTTTTTAAATTCAACAACAATGTCCTCTGACATTTTCCAGTTAGTTTTCCAATGCAGTAATCCAGGTACAGGTGTAGCACTCAAAATCGCCCCCTCTCCCCCATTCTGTACAGTCCCCCCACCCCGGAGTAGTTTCAGGTACTCAAAAAAATGTCCTCTGGTGAACGCGCACTACTGGAACTTGAAGCCCGGTGGGTACTTTGGGGTGGAGGGGGGTGGGTAGTGGTGGTGGGATGTGTCCACTCTTCTCCATCCCGTCCTCTCTTCTGTCTTTCGATTTATTTTCGTTCCCCACAGGATGAGATCTAGAGACCCATCTGGCTCCATCTCTCTGTCTGTCTGTCTGTCTGTCGGTCGGTCTGTCTGTCTCTATCTCTGTCTCTCTGTCTCTCTCTCTCTCTCTCTCTCTCTCTCTCTCTTTTTTTTTTTTTTTTTTTTAGGGGGCGTTAAAGTCGCAATGCGCTCACTGGTGTGAATGTATAAATAGTTTCTGTACAATTATCTAACGAGAGCATAATTAAATGATGGAATCAATGGGGAAGGGCAACAGCATGGTGCTGGGATGACACAGGATCTCTGCATGTAGAACCTTTCCAGTCATTGAAGCATTAATTATCTCTTGGTACTGGGGAGAATGTTTCGGTAACCCTATAAAAACAAAAAAGTCCCCGTGGGACCTTTCTCCTGTGGGAGACGATTTGGAGTGTCAGACGGGTGTGTGGTGGGCCAGCCAGCAGTGGTGGCCGAGTTGTTTGCCCTTTGTCCGGCAAAGTCAGGGGCCCGGCAGAGAGCACAGGCAAATAGCAGAGAGAGGCAGCGCTTAGTGCCTCGTGTGTTGGGTCCCTAAACAGAACGTCGGCCTTGCTGGAGAGAGCGTGCTCGTGCTGGACCAAAAGAACTGGTCTTTCTTTTTCTCAGCAGATTATTCAGTGTAGTTTTGGGTGGTGGCCACCTGAAAGAAAACAGCCCGGCAGTTTCGTGAAGTTAGTGGGGGACCGGGGGGGGGGGGGATGTATTTTTTTCAACCAGACTTTCCAGTAATCAGGGGGCAACATTTCCTCAACTAAACTTTCCAGTTATCAGGAGGCAACAACACTTTCTTTACCCAAACTTTACAGCGGGCTAGAGGTAATATTTTCCTCAGTACCTAACTTTCCGACTGTCAAGGTAAAACATTTCCCGACTGTCAAGGTAAAACATTTCCCGACCAAACTTTCCAAAAGTAAAACAATATTTTTCAACCATAACGTTCGAATACCCAACTGTTTTCCGAATAAAAACCATTCTACATCACTAAACCATCAAAATCATACTCTTACCTATCAACAACAAAAACAACAACAATCTACTACTACGACTACTACTACCAATGGTGATGATGATCATGATAGTAGCAGTAGTAGTAGTAATAATAGTAGTAATAGTAGTAGTATAATCATAATGATGATGATTGTTACGTTATGACCATGACATAATCATAATTATGACCAATCGCCTCGTCTCTTCACATCATCTCGCCATGCAGGGACGGGTCACCCCCAAAAGACGTCAACACTCGCGTCCCGAAATCCACACCACGCCCCTCTCTCCCCCCCACCCCCACCCCCCCCGCCCCCCCATCCCCCACCCTCTCTACCCCCTCCCTCCCCCCAACTCCCCTAGCGGACAGCCAAGTGGACAACCGCTACTAACAGGGGCGACAAGCCCCACTCGCCACACAACAAATAGTGGACGCCGGCACTGCTTAACTCCCCCTGACTCAATACAACATAAACTCGCAGACGTGTCGGCAAATATTGAACCCTGCCCTGTTGTAATTGAAAACCCAAACGGGCCGTCCCCCAATTCCACTGTGCTGTCGACCCCTGCTACACCCCCAACCCCTTCACACCCACCCCCACTGACCCCTCACCCACCCTGCCCCGCTCCGGAATCGGATGACGGCGAAGGCCGCGTGACGTAACGCCTCAATGGTCGGGCGGCGGGCGGCGGGCGGCGCCCTATTTGATCAGGGATAGAGAAGGAAAGAACAAATGCCCTGAAAGCCTTCAGTGTTCCAGTCCGAGTGGTGCTCCTGAATGAAATGAAGGGATTACTGACTTGTCGCTTTCCGCGCGGAGTTCGGGCCGCCTGATCGGTTATATAAGGCGTGTGGGTGGGGGGTGGGGGAGGGGGGGCGGGGAGTATGTGGGGTGGTGGTGGTTGGGTGAGGGGTGGGGGTGTGGTTGTGTTTGGTCACTTGTGGACTGTGAAGGAGTGGTTGTGGTTAAGTGGCTGGACAATGAAGGCACTAAGTGTGGACTGCAGTGATTCCAGACCTCCATGGCGCCTCTGAGCACTGGCAGTTGACATGGTACCAACAGCATTCCGGACAGCCAGTCGTCTGGCAGTCTATGGACCTGGCCTTTGAGGACGTGTGTGTGTGTGTGTGTGGCTGGGGATGTCAACAGGATTTCAGGCTGTTTCCTTTCTTCGCAGTCAGTCCTGTCAACGTGTGTTTTAAGCACAGAAAGAAAATACAATGTCTCAGAAAGAAATGTTTAGCAATACGGTTCAGTGACCGGCACCACACACACACACACACACACACACACACACACACACACACACACACACACACACACACACACACTTCCCCCAAAGCCACCCCCCTACCGACCCACACAGAAAAATAATAATGTGAAGGTTGCCAAGAAGAGAAATAGGTCATATTGTTTACACAGCGTCAAGTCGACCAGTTTTGCAGGTAACGTTCACATATACTGTCAACAGCTGTGATACAGGCAGTACTGCATTAAAGTTCATCCTGACATTTAAAAAAATGTATTGGGAGCTTCGATTAGTATCATTTGGAATACAACCAGTCAGTCATCAGGGTTAAAAGTTCAAAGTGATATGATCCCCAGAAAAGAAGGAAAGAAAGAAAGACAGAGAGAAAGAACGAATGAACAAACGAACGAAAGAAAGAAAGAAAGAAACCAAACACTTGGTAAGGTCTGAAAGATTGAAACCAACGAATCAAAACTCCTCCAGTCCCCTCCGAAAAGAAAGAAATCACATTCACATCACTACTCCACTCCCCTCCGAAAAGAAAGAAATCACATTCACATCACTACTCCACTCCCATCCAAAAGAAAGAAATCACATTCACATCACTCCTCACTCCCACCGAAAGAAAGAAAGAAAGAAATCACATTCACATCACTACTCCACTCCCCTCCGAAAAGAAAGAAATCACATTCACATCACTACTCCACTCACATCCAAAAAGAAAGAAATCACATTCACATCACTACTCCACTCCCCTCCGAAAAGAAAGAAATCACATTCACATCACTACTCCACTCCCCTCCAAAAAGAAAGAAAGAAATCACATTCACATCACTACTCCACTCCCCTCCAAAAAGAAAGAAATCACATTCACATCACTACTCCACTCCCCTCCGAAAAGAAAGAAATCACATTCACATCACTACTCCACTCCCCTCCGAAAAGAAAGAAATCACATTCACATCACTACTCCACTCCCCTCCGAAAAGAAAGAAATCACATTCACATCACTACTCCAGTCCCCTCCGAAAAGAAAGAAATCACATTCACATCACTACTCCACTCCCCTCCGAAAAGAAAGAAATCACATTCACATCACTACTCCAGTCCCCTCCGAAAAGAAAGAAATCACATTCACATCACTACTCCACTCCCCTCCGAAAAGAAAGAAATCACATTCACATCACTACTCCACTCCCCTCCGAAAAGAAAGAAATCACATTCACATCACTACTCCAGTCCCCTCCGAAAAGAAAGAAATCACATTCACATCACTACTCCACTCCCCTCCAAAAAGAAAGAAATCACATTCACATCACTACTCCAGTCCCCTCCGAAAAGAAAGAAATCACATTCACATCACTACTCCACTCCCCACCGAAAAGAAAGAAATCACATTCACATCACTACTCCAGTGCCCTCCGAAAAGAATGAAATCACATTCACATCACTCCTCCACTCCCCACCGAAAAGAAAGAAATCACATTCACATCACTACTCCACTCCCCTCCGAAAAGAAAGAAATCACATTCACATCACTCCTCCACTCCCCACCGAAAAGAAAGAAATCACATTCACATCACTACTCCACTCCCCACCGAAAAGAAAGAAATCACATTCACATCACTCCTCCACTCCCCACCGAAAAGAAAGAAATCACATTCACATCACTACTCCACTCCCCTCCGAAAAGAAAGAAATCACATTCACATCACTCCTCCACTCCCCACCGAAAAGAAAGAAATCACATTCACATCACTACTCCACTCCCCTCCGAAAAGAAAGAAATCACATTCACATCACTACTCCACTCCCCTCCGAAAAGAAAGAAATCACATTCACATCACTACTCCACTCCCCTCCAAAAAGAAAGAAATCACATTCACATCACTACTCCACTCCCCTCCAAAAAGAAAGAAATCACATTCACATCACTACTCCAGTCCCCTCCGAAAAGAAAGAAATCACATTCACATCACTACTCCACTCCCCTCCAAAAAGAAAGAAATCACATTCACATCACTACTCCAGTCCCCTCCAAAAAGAAAGAAATCACATTCACATCACTACTCCAGTCCCCTCCAAAAAGAAAGAAATCACATTCACATCACTACTCCAGTCCCCTCCGAAAAGAAAGAAATCACATTCACATCACTACTCCACTCCCCTCCAAAAAGAAAGAAATCACATTCACATCACTACTCCACTCCCCTCCGAAAAGAAAGAAATCACATTCACATCACTACTCCACTCCCCTCCGAAAAGAAAGAAATCACATTCACATCACTACTCCACTCCCCTCCGAAAAGAAAGAAATCACATTCACATCACTACTCCACTCCCCTCCGAAAAGAAAGAAATCACATTCACATCACTACTCCACTCCCCTCCGAAAAGAAAGAAATCACATTCACATCACTACTCCACTCCCCTCCGAAAAGAAAGAAATCACATTCACATCACTCCTCCACTCCCCTCCGAAAAGAAAGAAATCACATTCACATCACTACTCCACTCCCCTCCGAAAAGAAAGAAATCACATTCACATCACTACTCCAGTCCCCTCCAAAAAGAAAGAAATCACATTCACATCACTACTCCACTCCCCTCCGAAAAGAAAGAAATCACATTCACATCACTACTCCAGTCCCCTCCGAAAAGAAAGAAATCACATTCACATCACTACTCCAGTCCCCTCCGAAAAGAAAGAAATCACATTCACATCACTACTCATCATGCATGTTGGTTTTTTTGTTTGGTTGTGTGTGTGTGTGTGTGTGTGTGTGTGTGTGTGTGTGTGTGTGTGTGTGTGTGTGTGTGTGTGTGTGTGTGTGTGTGTGTGTGTATTTGTGTGCCAACTGCAATGACCACGAAACTTCAGGCTCTGACAACAGTTCCAGAGAAGAAGAAAAGCAAAGGACCAATAAAAGCGAACACACAAACTTCCTTTATTGTCTTGATATAAATCACTGATAACCAACTGTTCCATGTCTTGTATGCTTAGAGTTATGCATGCGCACTTAGAGTTGATTTCATCAAGATTTGTGCGCCTTATAAATACCATTATTATTATTATTGTTATCATCAACATCATTATTATTGTATCCATCCATTCTACAAGCATTCGTTCGATTGTTAAAGGAGTGTGAAGGATGTCATTGTCAGTGTTACGACACTTCGATCAGAAACACACGAACCAGTTTACCTACAGTACCCGTGCATAAAAAGAGTTCTTCTCATGGAATCAAAACAAACTCAAAACAAAAATATAACAATTAATGCAACAACGCCCATTTTGTTTATTCCTTCTGTTTTGAACAAGAAAAAGAAAAAAAAGGCAGTCAGCTTGTTGGAATTATTCTATCCTATTCTGCTCAATTTATTATGATAAAAAAAAAAAATAAATATCGGCTTAAATATCATGATCACTCAGCAAGCGCGTGTACACCAAGATTAAGCAGGTGATGATGACAAACTATATGGAATTCAAGGACTGACATTTGACACTGGCCGTGAGGTGTTTGCAGACAGGCTCAGATCGACATAGCAAGACAGCGCGAAACGGGAAGAGGGAAAAAAGGGTCAGAGGGTGGGAAGGACAGGAAATGACAGGCAGAGACAGAGACGGTCAGAAAGAGAGAGAGAGGGGGAGAGAGAGAGGGAAGAGAGAGGAAGAGAGAGAGAGATGGGAGAGAGGGGGGGGGAGAAAGGGGGGGGTGAGGGGTAGAGACAGAGAGACAGACAGAGAGAGAGAGAGAGAGATTTAACAAGGGAAATGAGAAAAGCAATTTACTTGCTTTCTTTTCCACCAAGCCCTTGAGCGGAAAGTGCAAAAGAACTGAAAATATTACAATAAAAAGAAAACTGAAACAAGAAAAAAACATCAAACTCAGCAAATAAGGAGAGAGAGATGGAGGGGGGAGGGAGAGAGAGAGGGAGAGAGAGAGGGAGGGGGGAGAAAGGGAGAGAGAGGGGGGGAGAGAGGGAGAGAGAGAGGGGGAGAGAGAGGGAGAGAGAGGGAGAGGCACAGAGAGAGGGGAGGAGAGAGAGAGAATGAGAGAGAGAGAGGGAGAGAGAGGGGGGAGAGGGAGAGAGAGGGGGAAGGAGGGAGAGAGAGAGAGGGAGGGAGAGAGAGAGGGGGGAGAAGGAGAGAGAGAGAAAAGATGGGTTTGGTGGGGGAGGGGAGGGGAGGGATTGCGGAGCGGGTAGAGAAACAGAGAAAGAGACAGAAACGAGTTTTTCTTTTTACGTTTTCCCCTCTCATGCACAGGTCCATGACAGGTTCACACACACACACACACACACACACACACACACACACACACACACACACACACACACACACACACACAAACACACACATTCCCACTCCCATCACCCACCCCCACCCACCCACCCACCCACCCCAAAAAAACCCACCTCAGATAAGGCCCCCTGTTTTTGACAGGTCTAATGGGCAGCAGTGATCTGCTCAAGTGGCCCTTCACCCAGCACTATCCGCACACAGCTGTCTTAGGGTTCAAACCTTGGCCGCTGTACCTGAGTTTTGTGGAAACCAACCAACCCACCAACCACTCACTCAATCACCTGTCCCACACCGGCTGAACAGGTCACGGTGATATAGGTGTGTGTGTGTGTGTGTAGAGGCGAGGGGGGCGGGGGGGCGGCGGGGGGGGGGTACAAACTGGAGTGTGACACTTGTGAAACACGAGCGTACAACGACACCCCTCCCCCCCACCCCCTTGCCCCCCCCCCTCCTTCCCCTCCTCCATCCCCTTCCCCCTTCCTCTCTTTCTTGTCACCTCCTCTCTTGTTGGTCAGTTAAAGCTTAAAACATCAATGCATTGACCATTTCCTGACCGTGGCAGTTGACAAGGAAGTTCCTGATCACCACCGCCTTTGTTTTGTTTTGTTTTGTTTTTTTCCCCCGATCAGTTCCTAGGAAACCGCAGTGCTTTGGGGAGTCGTGTGTGGGTGTGTGTGTGTGTGTGTGTGTGTGTGTGTGTGTGTGTGTGTGTGTGTGCGTGCGTGTGTGTGTGTGTTCGTTCGTTCTTTTGCTTAACGTCTATCCACATTTGTGATTTCAGACGAAAATCTATCATTTCTCCCACCCCACCCATGCCTTAAATCATCACTACTTTCCCTGTTCCTCTCTCCTTAATTAGCATTTAAAAAGAAGAAAATGAGAAAAAAAGAAGAAACAAAATAGAATAACTGAACTAGTCGACCAGTAGAATTACAACAAAGAGCCAATTGGGCTCCAAATTAAACTCTGAACCATTTCAAACTACATGTTGATGTTATCATACAAGTACATTTCTAATGGAAGCAGATGGAACTGTAGATTTTGTAAATGACATAGGTAAATGTCTTTCTTTATATCCAGGTAATTAATTCAAATGTTGCGTTGTTCATCTCCCATTTAGGTATTGTCGTGTGTGATAACAAAGGGGCAGTTTGATTTGGGTTCATTCCTGATGTGTGTGTGTGTGTTTGTGTGTGTGTGCGTGCGTGCGTGCATGCGTGTGTGTGTGTGTGTGTGTGCGCTTGCGATTTCTTGTATAGAACTTTGCCAGAGTACAATACTTGTCTTGCCATGGGTTCTTTTCCGGTGCGCCAAATGCATGCTGGACATGTGACCTCGGTTTGACCGTTTCATTCGAATGACTAGACGCTCAGTTTGATTTTCCGGTAAAACTTGGGAGAAAGGGTGAGACAGTGATTCAAACCCAGACCCCCAAGGAAACTGTATTATTGGCATATGTATATGCCATAACCATTCTGACACCGTCCTCCCGTAAACACTCCCCTCCCCCACCCCACCCCCACCAAAAAAAAAAAAAAAAAAAAAAAAAAAAACGGGGAAGAGAGACAGAAGAAGCCTTATACCATCCTGTAACCATGACAACTCACATCATGGTTTTCTCTGGTGTCCCCTCTCCCCCCCCTCCCCCCCCCCCCCCACCCCCCCACACACAATATAAGCCACCACCACCACACACCCACCACCCACTTTCGCTCTCTCTCTCTCTCTCTCTCTCTCTCTCTCTCTCCTCATAACCCCCTGACCTAGACTCTCGGGTCAAGGGACGTGGAATCAGCGAAGCGAGTCCTACTTGGCCACATACCACTGACGGACCGACAGGCTGTGCACGTGATGCCAGTCATTAATTAACCGTGGCCGTGATGGCCGTGTGCTGTGGCCAATCAAACAGGCCGCAGCTCTTTTGGAATCAGGTGGTTTTCTGAGAGTTTTTGTTCTCTCTGTACCGTTTTTCAGTGCCGTTAAGCCATATTGATATTCTCCCAGTTTTCCCGTTAGATTGTTCTCTAGTTTGACGTCTTCAAAACAAAAAACATATATATATATATATATATATATATGTATATATATCTTTCTCTAACTCTGTCCCTCTCTCTAACTCTGTCCCTATCTCCTACCCCTCCCCTCCGCCCCCCCTCTTTTCATGCCCCCTACTCTCTCTCTCTTTCTCTCCACTTCCCTCTCGCATTCTCTCTTGTTTCTTCGCCGAAAACAAAAAGGAAGTTGGAAAGGGGGAGAACCCCCAAAATCCCCCCCCCCCCCCCCCCCCAAAAAAAAAAAAAAAAAAAAAGATAGTGCACGATTGATAGACCTTCTGACAATGATGCCGGTACGAGCACCTCTTAACAAGGCATTCTTTCACGGCCACAGAGGTCGCTTTTTTGCCGGAAACGGAAACCGTGGGGTTTATCAAACAGGAAACGACGCGAAGCCAGGCGTTGCGAAGCCGTAAACGGCGTTTCCGGGCGCTATTGTGTACTGGGGCTGTGGTTGGATTCCTCTGTGTGTGTGTGTGTGTGTGTGTGTGTGTGTGTGTGTGTGTGTGTGTGAGACTGTTATTGTGTGCGTATATGAGTGTGCGTACATGCATATGATTTGCTGCCGGACTAGGCTATCTATTTATTTAACTGCCTGACAAAGCATTTTTTTCTCTCTCTATCTCCCTCTCCCTCATCATTATCATTATTTGTCTGTCTGGTCGTCTATATAAGTCTGCCTATCAATTCATCAGTCCGTCTTGTCTGCCTATACGTCTGTCGTTCTGAACTTCGTACTGGAATGCGGGGGTATTTTGGAACTACTCGTTCTGAGAAGATAAGCATTGCTCAAACGTGCTTTTCATGTCCTTTTTCCCTTTTTGACTCATTTGTGCAAACAAAGTGAGTCTATGTTTTAACCCGGTATTCGGTTATGTGTGTGTGTGTGTGATAAACTTTAACATTGCCATTTTCTCTGGAAATACTTTGTCTGCCAATTCCAAAATTGGCTTAAACATAGTATGAAAAAAAAATCTTCACAGTTATACCAATATCAGGTTGTAAGTATCCCGATATAAGCCCTATTTCCGAATTATTAATGGTTTATTTTGTTGAGATGTATTCCGAAATCCGAAAATTCTAAAAACCGCTTTCTACTGAGTTTGGCCGACTAGAATGAAGGTTGTTTTCGAAGACGACATGACCTCGTGTTTCTTGTTCACAATTAAAAGGAAAGAAACTAACTACACCATCGACGTGTTTACTGCACATGAATATTCTAAAATGGACACACACTGAATTAACTGGAATGAACATAAAAGCAAAATTGAATCGATCCTTTCTTTCAGCCTGATGTAGACTTGTTTGTGCAGATGTAGAGATCTACTATGTGTTGCAATGTGTTTGAAGAAGATGGCAACGTCGTCTTTACCGCCGAAATAAAAGAATAATCGAGATGTAACAAAACACACAAAAAACATGATTTAAACGGCGTTATTACGTCCACTACAATCACATCTATTCATCGCAGGAAGAAGAAAACATCAACATTGTTTCAAGTTTTAAATTTAGTCATTTGACGTCAGATGTGGCCGCAGCCTTGGGGATTAGTCTGTTTGCAACAGAACTGAATGTGCGAAGTTCGATCCAGCTTGCACGCCCCCCCCCCCCTTTTTTTTTCCTCCCCCCCTGGCCCCCTCCACCCTCCCCAAGCAGCTTATCATATATATTTAATACAGAGCACTTTTCAACGATTTTTTAGATCTATTATTTTTTCCCTCCTCATTATTCCTTTACTGGATAAAGCGCGAAGCACAAGTGAGTCTTGTAGACTTTGCCTCTTCTTTTTTTGTTTTCGTTGTTGTTGTTATTGTTGTTTTTCATTGTTCTGTTGTCGTTCTTTTGTTGCTTCCACGTCAATGGAAGTCATACACACGCAACAATCAGTCTCACAATCGTTTAATATGAATGCATTAAAGACATAAAATGCTTTGAAACAAGTTTACGTAAACCTCACATACAACCATCACAACTGTACAGTTATACACATGCAATGGTCACAGTTACAGACCAGGCATGAACACCATAGTGTGATAAAATCACAGGCATGCAGGAGACAGCCGTGATCAGGTGAAAAGATAAACCGGATGTTCACCACAGCTGCCCGGCCCGAGTGAAGCGCCACCTCTCCCACCCATCCTGTGATCTGACCAATCAAAATCACGCTTGGTCAAGTAGTCGCTGCGGCCATCGATATTTCACATCGCACGGTTGTTAATGTGCTGTGTGTTTTCACTGTCGCAAAGTTAGCAGTAAATTCGACAGCACACGGAAAATGCAGAACAAAGAGCAGCGTGAGTCGCCTTTGAAAAGAAACTGTTCATACAAGTATTTCGCTGTATGTGTGAATTAAATCTGACGAGGTCAAAGCAGGTTGTTTGTATGCTTTCCGTTGTAAATGACTGATGGTGGAGTCTCCCGTCGGACCGACGGATGAGTAGGCAGACAGGCTTATCTGTCGGTGTGTGTCCTCATATGGGAAAAGAGGCCGATTCTGGATGCGCAGCACTTCCCACAGGTGTTGCAAGGGAAAACGACTCCAGAAGTTGAGCCCTGCTTCCTTCGCTCACGCTTCTCCTTAATGGCCAGCGTTCTCTTGTTTTCAAACGTCTTTATGCCACTAGAGCTCAGCATCCTCAAACGAGAGCGGTCAAGGGCATCAGTTTCCAAGGTTGTTTGTATGCTTTCCGTTGTAAATGACTACATCACACACATTTACACAAATACACAAGGGCAGTTTAAAACACTGACATGCCATCATAATGCGTAAACACTAAGTCCAGCAAGAAAATATCCATTGATTAGACATGCATTGATTTAATGAAATTGAATAGTATTCATCCCGAATGAAAAATGAAATGATAATGGTACCACGGTTATATTGATGCATCATTGATTTTTGACGCATGCGAGGCCCGCCTTTGGGTTGAGAACAGGACGAGTACTTATTCAGAATAATCCTGAGATAAGACTTCTGATGCCCACTGGGCGAAACCAAATATCTATCTATCTATCTATCTATCTATCTATCTATGTCCTCCTAAACGCGAAGCGTAACCATAGTCATAAACCGGGATACAGCTGAAGGCCTTCAACAGTTGGGGTCTGTTTTCAGCAATGTGCATGTTTAGCCCGCGGGTGTTACCATAGCTTTGATACTGGGCGGGAAACAACAACAGCAGCAGAAGCTCGGTCCGGACATGAAAGGGATTTTCTTTCTGGCCATTGAAGGGGTGTAATGGGAGACCAGTGTGGATGGGACCCCCCCCCCAAAAAAAAAAAAAAAAAAAAAACAGTCACCACCGAACACGGTGCGATATTATTCTGCAAAACGTCATAAAAACCACACCTCCCCCCCTTTCCCCCCTAACCCCAACCGGCAAACCAGCACGCGCGCGTCCTTTGACCTTCTGTCAAATAAACCCCAGCACGCCGGCGGCGGAGTAATTACAAGCGGTGCTGCGGCTGTGCGCGGCGATGGCGAGAGGTATTACTGCGCAGAGGCCGAGCTAACTGCTAATTAAATTGTCAGATTTCTATGCTTTACAGCGGCAAGCTTCACTGCTCTCGCACTTGGCCCCCGTGTGCAGGCATGATGCTGTGCGCAATGGTTCTTGTAATAAACTTACCCCCTGTTCATAATCATAGAGCCGCCACAAGGGTCGGGGGGACAGATGACAGGACAGTGGAGGGGGAATGAGGGGGGTGTGGGGGCAGGGGAAGGGGGCGGGTGAAGGAGGGGATACAGTAGGGGGGGGGGAGGAAAGAGTGTGGGGGAGGGGGGCGGGGCAAGGGGGGAGGCAGTGGAAACAGGAGAGAGGGGAACGTAGCTGGGTAAAGAGGAACAAAGATGAGAAAGTTTAGGTGTGGGTGTGGTGGGGAATATGATGGGGGGAGGGAGGAGGTTAGCAGTGGGGGGAGGGGGCGCGGGGTGGGGGTGGGGGGGGGCTCACATCCACCACCTCTCATGTCCGGCAAGATGGGTTTTTTTTGTTTTTGTTGTTGTTGTTGTTGTTTCGTTTTTTGTTTTTTTTTTTTTTTTTGTTTTTTTTTTTTGTTTTTTTTTCTTACATTTAGGGAGGATGGAGGTGGGTAGGGGGGGGGGGGGGGCTGTCCATTTTCACCTGTTACCGTTGTGCGTCCGAGTTTTCTTTCTTTGGCATCATTGTCTGTCTGCTTTCGGTGTTGTCGGCCATAGCGTTGTGAAGTGTTAGGTTGTTTCCTCTTTCGTTGCCTTCTCTTCCCCCCCCCCCCTCACTTCCCTCCCCCTCCCACCCCCCTAACCCCCCCCCCCCCCCTTCCTTCTCCTTCCAGACACCCCACAGGCTCTGTCCCATACACACACACCCCTTCCTCCCTCCCCCCCCTCTCTCTCTCTCTCATCCTTCCCCCTCCCGACTAACTCCCTCCATCCACCCTTCTTTCACTCCCCCTCCTTCTCATCCAACATTCTAGTCGGAGAGCAATTTTCCGCGATTCCACTCCTGGTCTGAAAATGAAATTGAAGGGGGTCGGGAGGACAATGAACTGCTAGACAAAGTGATGTACGGCTGGCTTCAGAGAGATATTAATGAAACCTGTTTGTCAGTGGCCACCGGCCTGTGGCTACAGTAAATGGACAGGCAATAGGCCCTGTGTGTCTCCGTGCGGAAAGAAGGCATCAGTCCACCATTTGACGACCACAAACCACGGCCCTCCACGCCTCACCCCCGTCGTCACCCATCTCCCCCACCCCCACCCCCCACCCCCACCTCCGCACCCCCTGCTCCCCCTCCCCAAAGTATCATCATCAATCGGAAGGAATCCCGCTCCACCTAACTGGAACAATATTATACAGCCGTTGTGTTTGCACAGACCAGTCTTCTTGGTGGTTCTGAGTGTGGACAGAAAGACGTGTATGTCTGGAGGCGGTTTATTTGTGGGGGGTGGGAGTGGAGGTGGGGGCTGGTTGGAGGGGGGGGTGTGTGTGGGGGTGAGAGGTAGGAATGGGTCATGGTGGAGGAGGGGGGTGGGAGGGGGTATGATGCGGGATGGGTATGTTTCTGGCTTCATTCCCTTATCATTTCTTACTGATCGTCTTCCCGTGTCCACCTTTGCACATAACACCAGCACCAACGTCTTAATCGTGTCGTACTTTTTAAAATTTCTTAACTCACTCAGTACGGCCAGTCCTCTCTTCTCCTCGGATGTCCAGTGGGTGTCTGAATGACCCAACCTTTAGCTTCCGTCGTCAGAATTGTGGTATTCTTTGTCAACATTCACCTCTTCAGTATAAGAGCCTTCCGCTTGCAATATTTTTATGATGGTAACTGGGGTGAAACGCTGTTAACGTCGTCTCTTTCGCCGTTCGTACGGAGAGAGTTAATGCTATTTTTCAGTGTTCTCTCTTGTTTCATTTTGTTAATGCAGACATTGATTATCAGCCCAATGGATGCTCATTTGTTTGTTGTTTTTGTTTTGTTTTTTGTTTTTTTTGGGGGGGTTGTTGTTGTTGGTTTTTTTGTGAAGATGTGTTTCAAGTGCGCCTTATCAGAATTATTTTTGTAATAACAATAATGATAATGATAATGATAATAAGTAATAATAACAGCAACAACAGCAACAGTAATAATAATAATAATAATGATAATAAATAATAATAATGTCGATGATGATGATGATGGTAATGAGAAGATTTATATTATTCGTATTCTTATTGTTATGAATATGAATATAGATATGAAAATGATAATGATGATGATCATGATCATGATTCTTCTTCTCATTATTACTATCATTATCATCTTTTTTCCCCCTTTTTTTGTGCTTTCACACGCCTTCTTCATTGGCCAAAAAAACCCAAAAAATTTGCTCCCTCTGGTTTTTTGTTTTTGTTTTTGTTTTTTGTTTGTTTTGGTTTGGTTTGGTTTGGTTTTTCTCTAAGATGTCAGCTTTCGATTAATACATTGTTTCTAAATGTATTCAAAGTAGTATTCTTCCAAATACACTAAGTTCTTTGTATATTCGGCTTTCATGGATAATTTCAGGGAATATTTTAACACTATGCAGTATCATTATTATTATTATTATTATAGTTTTCATTTATTAATCAAAAAAGCAAATATCGTTTATCAATCATAGTGATAATGATGATGATGATGATAATGGTGATGACAATGATGATTATCATTGTTGTCATTATTATTATCATTGTTATATTTTCATCGTTTCCATTTTGAATTAAAGACAACAACAACAAATATCATCTATCATTCATCATCATCATCATCATCATCGTCATCATCATCATTATCACCACCACAACCACCACAACAGTTATCATTCTTCTTCTTCTTCTTCTTCTTCTTCTTCTTCTTATTATTATTATTATTATTATTATTATTATTATTATTATTATTATTATTATCGTTGTTATCATATTGTTGTTGTTGTTGCTGCTGTTGCTGTTATGATCATCATCATCATTATTAGTATTATTATTATTATTATTATTGTTGTTGTTGTTGTTGTTGTTGTTGTCGTCGTCGTCGTCATCATCATCATCATCATCATCATCATCATCATCTTGTAGATTCTGGCCCTGGTCCAAAGCCACAAGAGCCAGGGCTGACAGTGGCGTGAGGTGTGATGTGCTGTGTGACACTTCCCGTGACGCTGTCAGTCAGGCTGTATTGTGAAGCTTCGTGAACTGGCCAAACTTGGAGTGATGG
Source organism: Babylonia areolata (assembly GCF_041734735.1). Lineage (NCBI taxonomy): Eukaryota > Metazoa > Mollusca > Gastropoda > Neogastropoda > Buccinidae > Babylonia > Babylonia areolata. Next base: position 34,849,642 of record NC_134882.1, read on the forward strand.
CCTAGAGGTAACGCGTCCTCGTAGGAAGCGAGAGAATCTGAGCGCGCTGGTTCGAATCACGGCTCAGCCGCCGATATTTTCTCCCCCTCCACTAGACCTTGAGTGGTGGTCTGGACGCTAGTCATTCGGATGAGACGATAAACCGAGATCCCGTGTGCAGCACGCACTTAGCGCACGTAAAAGAACCCACGGCAACAAAAGGGTTGTTCCTGGCAAAATTCTGTAGAAAAATCCACGTCAATAGGAAAAACAAATAAAACTGCTCGCAGGAAAAAAAAATTAAAAAAAAAAAAGGGTGGCGCTATAGTGTAGCGACGCGCTCTCCCTGGGGAGAGCAGCCCGATTTTCACACAGAGAAATCTGTTGTGATAAAAAGAAATACAAAATACAAATACAAAATACAACTGTCCACCAGTTTATCTCCGATTCAAATAGATTTCAGCTTAGAAAGTATTGTGACAAGAGGGTACAACATGATTCTATTCGTAAAATATATGTTGAATTTATTTGACTGACCAAATATTCAAAGTGAATGGATTGGCCAATGATCTGTTAGAATTTCTCCTCTCCCCTCTGTTCCCCCTCCTCCACCACCTTACCCTCCATTCTTCTAAATTTCTTCTTCTTCTTCTTCTTCGTGTTTTTCTTCTATTAGGCCAGTTACTTTGGTGATAATAAATTTAATCTCATGTTAATATTGATATTAGCATTATTTTACTATATTATGTACTGTTTGTTTATTTGTTTTATTTCATTATTTCATTACTTACTGTTTATGAATGTTATTTGATACAAGTCATAATATGGTTCCGTCATGATAAAATTGAAGTGCAACGTTGTGAGCACAGTATAAGCTTTAAGCTTGTTGATGCTCTTTTGTCATTCATTGCATTGTAATCATGTGTACTGTTGAATAATTAAAGATTATTTAAACCAACTTCTGCCTGGAGTTACCCACTCTTACCTTTCAGTTTTCCCGTTCACTCCTCACTGCCAAGAAAGCGACTGAACGTTCTTTTCACGCCAGTTTTCCTGTACAATATATGACGGTCGATTAGATTAAGTATTGATTCTGAATTTTTTTTTTTTTCCCAGGAGAAGGAAAACAACTAACTTTATAAACAGGGGTTATTTGTAGGATATCCTTCTACTAAAATATTTTGATCTGACATTTTGTTGTTTTTTTGAGATTATCCTTTCATCAGTGAGTTTGGTAGGTGACTGAGGCTGCTGGTTAAAAATGACACACAAATCACACACACACACACGCACACACACACACACACACACACACACACACACACACACCGTAGCACACACTGTATCGGCTTCCAAGCCTTTTTCTATGGGTTTCATTAAAACAATCATGAGCATGTATAAAAAATATTTTTTTAAATGTTGAAATGATCAAAAAATGATCAAAGGAGAAAGGGCTGCTGATTTTCGTTGGCGATTTCATCCCTGGGCCACGACACAATATGCACATAGAGGTCAGAAGTAATGGAGATTTCTGTGTTAGTGACGTGTCAAAGCGTGCGGAGTGATCCATATACGCTACACCACACCTGCTGAAAAAAAAAAGTCCGATGTCTGATCTTAACATACACCTAGGGCACTGATCAGGCCTTGAGGGAGTGACGAGAGACAGAGAGAGAGAGTGACGAGAGACACAGAGAGAGAGAGTGACGAGAGACAGAGAGAGAGAGTGACGAGAGACAGAGAGGAAGCGATAAGCAGTCAAGCGAGGAGAAGATTCTGCGCACGCGCAGAGCGTTTGATTCGTCACATACTGTCTCATCTGTTCCTCCGTCATCGGCCTTGCATTTCCCGTCACCATCCTACCCTTAACCCCCATCCCCACCCCCCTCCACTCAACCGCCCTCTCCTGCACACACCACCACACTACACCAGTCTCTTTCAGCCTTTCTCATCCCCCAGCCTCTCTCTCCTCTGTCCACCGCCACAACCAACCGCTAACATTATGTTGTTGTTGTTGTTGTTGCTTTCAGGGCCCCCCCAACCCCCCCCACCCCCCACCGCCCCCCGCCTCCCTTCCCCCTCCCAGCCAACTCGCCACCCGCACACCCAGCCCTGTTCCTGCTCAGGTCGGCCCAGGGTAGTGTTACGGCTCAAGAGACAGCCCGAGAGAGCCTGAATGGAGAGAATCAGATTACCTATAATTGCAGACTTTCTGTTCCTCTTCATGTCTTCCCTCACCCCTGTAATCCTCCACACACACACACCCTTCCTTCCCTACCTCCCTCCCTCCCTCACACCCTCCCTCACGTCTCTCTCTCTCTCTCTCTCTCTCTCTCTCTCTCTCTCTCTGTCTGTCTCTTTCCCCGCTTCTTTCTGTCTTTCTGTCTTTCTTTCCCAAAGGGCAGAACATTGCAATTGTGAAGACGGCCACGGAGGAGGTTGGTTTACAGGGCGCCAACATTATGAATAAACTGGGCGTGACTGTCACTGAATCTTCTGCTGCCTCCCCTCCCCTCCCCTCCCTTCCCCTCCCCCTTTCCTTTTTTTTTCCTTTTCACTCCCCCCCCCCTCCCCCATCCTACTCCCCCCCCCCGCCCCGCCCCGTTTGTCTTCCCCCTCCCCCCTCCTCACTCCTCCTAGCGAGCTACCCTTTGCTATTTTCCCCTCTTCGTTTTTTTTTTTTTTTTTTTTTTTTTGTTTTTTTCTCTTCCTCCCTTCTATTCACTCGTTTGTACATGCAACTCACGTTTAAGATTCCTCTCGATCTGCGTCACAATGTATACCCCCCTCCCCCTCACCTCTCCCTTCCCCCCCCCCCACCCCACTACCCTTCCCTCCCCCCTCCATCCATTCCCACCAAGACATCCACCCCCACCTCCACACCCGCCACACACCATACCCCGCCCCATCCCTCTATTCTGTTATATGCGGTCCTCCTTCTTTCTTTCTTTCTTTCTTTCTTCGTCCGTCGTCTTCTCCTCCCTGTGTCTGTCTGTCAGTTTAAGCAGAGGGAGGAGTGTGCGGGGGGTGGGGTGCAGAAGCGGGGTGGGGTGAGAGGTGGGGAAGGTGGTGTGGAAAAGAGAAGGGGAGGGCGGCTGAGGGAGAGCGCGTTGGGCACAGGGGGAGGGATTAACCAGTCTTAACGCAACAACACCATCACGTGACCCCACACGCTGCCGCGCCACACTTTAGACGTGGCTTTTTACACCCAGCGGTTTGTCGACGTGGGTTGGCTTTAAAAAAATAAAAAATAAAAAAATAAAAATAAAAAACGAGCAAGGGTTTTTGGGGTTTTTTTTTCCCCCTTTCTTTTTTGAATTAAAGAATAACTAAAAGCGCTGAGACAACTGAAGAGCGAACACTTGCAGTAATCCACTTGTCAGAAGTGGTGCTGGTACTATTGCTATTGATGCTGGTACTGGCACTGGTACTGGTTATCGTACTGCCGTACTGGCACTGGTATTGGTACTGGCACTGGTACTAGGTACTGGTATTTGGTACTGGTACTTGGTACTGGTGCTGGTACTAGGTACTGGTACTTGGTACTGGCACTGGCACTAGCACTGGTACTGGTACTGGTACTGGTACTGACACTAACACTGACACTGGTACTGGTACTGGTATTAGGTACAGGTACTTGGTACTGGTAATAGAACTAGTATTGGCACTGGTATTGGTACTGGTACTAGGTACTGGTACTTGGTACTGGTACTGGTACTGGTACTTGGTACTGGTACTGGTATTGTCCGTGCCTTGGCATCGTGCTGATATAGGAAAAAGAAGAAAGAAAGAAAGAAAACCACGTCAGACGCTTGCGAGCAAACGCGAGACGACAGCGTTCGGCGTGTGGATAGTGAGTCTCTTTCATCGAAGCTGCAGTATTTAAATGGTGTCTTTGATCATCAGGATCGGAGATAATGTTTATAGGGGTAACGCATCAATGCCTACAACTGAAAAAAGCGCTCAAACGCGCTTTGACAGAGACAGCTGTATAATCATCATGCACAGATTGTGTCTATATTTTGCTTTGAAACAAAATATCGTGGTTGTACATACCATTATGCGCCCCCCACCCCACCCCCACCCCCACACACCCGGGTCAAAACGCGAGTCAGAAATTCCTCTTCCTCCCCCGGACATTCACATCCTGTACAGCACACCAAGCCTGGGTCAAAGGGGAACAACCATACTTCATCACCATACTCAGCATTTCAGCTTCTTCAACACATGTTCGTCTTGTGCGGATGATATCTAAAACGTGATTGAAAAAAAAAACCAAAAAAAAACCAGCAAACAAACAAACAAAAACAAAAAACAAACAAACAAACAAAAAAACATACTGTTTCAACCATACTCCTGCTTGTCTGGCTAATATTCAAACTGAGTCAATCAAAACACTCCACATACTATGTGAACTTTCGCTCACGCCAGACTGTCGCCGTGCTGGTCGTTTCGTTTGACGTTCGGAGTGCAGCCCTTTGTTTGGGTCTAATAAATGAAGAAACTTCGTGTGATTCTTCCTGCAGAAATTAAGTGATGTGTGTGTGTGTGTGTGTGTGTGTGTGTTGTCTTTCAAATGCTCGAATAGTCCAGCCAGAAGACCAGTACCTCTCCCTCCATTCAAGAGACGGCAGAAAGAGGCCTGGCAGTAGTAGCGGGGGTTTCAAATCTCCGTTTGGTTGTATTGTCACACCAACCACAGAGAAACTACCGCTTGTCACCCCCCCTCGACCTTCCCCCCCTCTCCCCTTCTCCTTACCCCACTCGGCACCACCACTCCCTTTTCGTCTCACGACAGAATTCTAGCCAAACATGGCTGTGTTGGATTTCCAGCCGAACAGCGGGAGAGCGTTTAACCCCCCGGGTTCTGTGTAAATGCATAATCACCGCTTTTTCACCATTGCAGACAGCCCCAAACAAGCTCCAGGCCCTGGGAGAGACGAGTTCAACATGACGTGCAAAGCAGCGTCAGGCACAGAGGTCAAATAAACCCGGATGAAACCCGATACAATCCCATAATAGTGAGAACCAGCGAAGCAGACGACAACTGCTGTCAACCATATCGCGGCGAATTCAAGTCAAATGCATTGTTAATGCAAACTTCGCCACTGAGGGGTTTCAAAGGGAAGTTACTGATGAATCTTTTTCATACAGTGTCGACAATTGTCGCCGCCCGCCCCGCCGTCATGGGACGCCACTCTCACAAAACGGGCCGAGTTCCTTCGCGCAGACCTGGATATTCCTACCGCCCACCCCACTTCTCCCATTCACTGCAGGCTTCCACGGTAGATTTTCGCTGAACTGTTAAAAAGGCTAGCTGAAGAGAGAATATTATCTGAGCGGAACAATAGTGTGCTATTTCATTTCCATGCTTTGCTGCTCAGTGTGAAAGAAAGAGATCATCGGGCTGCTTTGCCGATGACAATCGCACGATTTTCTTCCTTTGAAATGTTAAATGATACTCATCGTGAGGACAGAGACCATGACAGACAGAGACAGACAGAATAGATAGAGAACGAGAGAGACAGACAGACAGAGACAGAGAGAGAGACGAAGAGAGAGAGAGATAGAGAGAGAGAGAGCAGAATACAGAATACTTTATTATCTCAACAAGAGAAAATCATTTGTGATGCAAAACACATAAACAATACACAAAAATCACAGTCATTCAACATGTATACATAAAAGACATAAAATGTTTAGATGGCAACCCATGCGTACAATAAATAATCACAGTAGATAAAAACAACACAACAGAAACCTTTAAAAGGTAACTTGAGTAAATCATACATACATCATCACAGCCATACATGTGCAACACAAAATCGATTAAAGGATATGAATAAAATAGGCATGAAATAGCAAACTAAAAGTAGACATAAGACATAAAAAGATTATAATAACAATGCAACTCAACAATACTTGATTTAAGATGTCACATTCCACATACACACACTCTGGCATACTTTTTTTTTTAAATCGCAGATCTGATTATCAGCTATTGCTGTTTAATAGCTTAATTGAGGTTGGTATAAAGCTGCATTTGGTCCTGTTTGTTTTAAATTTGGGGACACAGAACCGTTTGCCTGAAGGTGAGTTGGTAATAATTTGCCAGCGTATGGCTGCTGTCACTTGAAATGCATTTGGCTTTCTGTCGTGCTCTGACATTGTACAGTTTGCTTAAGCTGTCCTGTCTCACTCCCACGACCTTACTGCACACATTCACAGTCTTCTTCAGTATATTCTTATTCTTCACAGCAAGACCACCACACCAGTATATGAAAGAGAAAGTTAACACATATTCAATAAAATCCTTGAAGTACTTTCGAATTAACTCTGATGCTTCTTAATTTCTGCAGACAACAGATGCGAAACTGACATTTTTGTGAATATAAGTTGTATTAGGAGTAAAATTCGGCTTATGTTCAATAATAGTTCCTAGGTATTTATATTCATGCACTCTTTCAACCTTTGTATCATTGATGAATAGGTCAGGAACTGGAGAGGCGCTTTTTCTGAAATCAATTATCATTTCTTTGATTTTCTGAACATTAAGATATAAATAGTTATGTTTTCATCAAGAGGAAACATTTTGAACTTGCTCGAAATAAACAGCATTAGAATTCGAAAGATCTTCTAGTGCTGAGTCATCAGAATACTTAATTACAGGAGTTGTGTCTGAGCCAGCGCAGTCATTTGCATATAATGTAAAGAGAACAGAGGAAAGAACTGCACCTTGAGGGGCACCAGTGGAAGTTGTCTTCACAGAAGACAGAGTTTGTCCAAAACGGACTGACTGAGTTCTCTGAACAAGGAAACTGTTCACCCATAAAATGAGATTTGTACTAATGTTGAATGAAAGAAGCTGACGTACCATGAGATGTGGCTGAATGGTGTTAATTGCCGATGAAAAGTCAATAAATAAAATGCGAACAAAAGAATTTGGTTTCTCCCGATGAGTGTAGGCATGGTGCGAGAGTGTAAGTGTGGCATCAACAGTGCCCCGGTTGGATCTGTATGCAAACTGGCATTGATCATGGAATGGTGTTGTGTATGCTAGAATGTGTTTCAAGACGATGCGTTCTAAACATTT
>NC_134882.1:34861713-34869213 GCF_041734735.1 Babylonia areolata
CAAGGTAAAATACGGTGGACAGTGTGACATAACTGAACCGTGTTTATCAAACTGTGTAATTGTGTGCGAAACCGAGTGCTGGAGGAGGAAGGTGGCAGAATGGTTGAGACGTTTATCTGCCAGTACAGTGCCGTGTCCTTGGGGGTCTGGGTTCGAGTCCTTCTCTCGCCCTTTCTCCCTAAGTTTTGACTGCAAAATCAGACTGAGCGTCTAGTCATTCGGATGAGACGATAAACCGAGGTCCCGCCGGTGTAAAGCACGCACTTGGAGCTTTGAAAAAAGAACCCATATCACCAAAAGGGTTGTCCTCTGGCAAAACCCTGTACAAGAAACACACACACACAAACTCTCTCTCTCTCTCTCTCTCTCTCTCTCTCTCTCTTTCACACACACACACACACACACACACACACACACAACGGGGGAGAAGGACAGCCGAAGTGAATGAAGGAGGCAGGGGGATGGGGGTGGGGGTGGGGTGCAACAGGTCGGCGGGGTCATCCCGGGTCACAGGTCACCCAGTGCACGCGGGCCACAACCGGAAACAGAGCGGGGCGTGCACTCCACGCCACAATCACCAATTATCTCCACCTTTAATGAAGCTTGCTCTTGCAACCAACCCCGCCGTTTGTTTTTTTGGGGTTTTTTGGGGTTTTTTTTTTATACCACTTGCCAGTTCGGCAGCGCGATATCCCTCACCCCCCCCCCCCCCCAACCCCCTCCATCCTCCGCCGCCCTCCAAGCCCCCCTCCCTCCCCTCCATCTCTCTCCTTCCCCATCTTTCCCCTACCACTGTTCCTCCCGCACCAGAAATCCTGTTGTTGATTAGTTTACGCCCTTCCTGCATGTACCTGCTTTCTTCGGCTTTTCTTAGCTAATTAAAGATAACACGGAAACGATCAATTCTAACGACGGATCGAGGGTCATGATACCGACCCTCAGCTGGGTGTTGTAGTCGGTGCTCTGTGGGGGTCCAGTCTCGAGGAAGGCCTACGGGTTCGAATCCCATGTCAGTCAGTGGCAATAGCGCGGCGGCCGCCTCGTGGGTAATATATGAGAAGAGGTGCGTTTTCCTAGTTAACCGGTTCAGTATTTGCAGGATATTGGGACAAGGAGAAGTGTATGTTGTCAGTTCATAGCTCAGCATTTATTAGTTTCTTGGCTAAAAGGTGAAGAAATGAGATAAATAAATAAAAATAAAAAAAAGAAAGAAAAAGCCATTGGATAAGCGGGAAAGATGTCTGTACTCAGAGAGACGTGCTCCTCAAAGTGTGTGTGTGTGTGTGTGTGTGTGTGTGTGTGTGTGTGTGTGTGTGTGTGTGTGTGTGTGTGTGTGTGTGTGTGTGTGTGTGACAGAGACAGAGAGAGACAGAGACAGAGAGACAGAGAAAGAGAGCGAGACAGAGAAAGAGAGAGAGTCAGCTCATGCATACCGTGAGAGGGAGAAGTGCATGCATGCATCCCATCCCCCCATTCTCCGCGCACATCGGGAATTTACTGTCAAGTGACGAACTGCACACACTACTTTTATATGCTGGTGCATCTGACACTGCCTGACAGTATCATGTATATGATGTTTGTCTCTGTTTTTGTATTCACTTCAAATCACCTTGTAATAAATAGACAATAAACCAACGAGAATAGAAAAAAAAGATATGGGTTATCTGTCTGTCTTCATTTCATTCATGTCTTCAATGTTATAATTTTCTTACTGAATATTTTCCTTTTATATCACTGAAATGTTTCACTTTATCTTAAAAATGTCATTTTGTTTTGCTAACTGAATGTTTTCTTTTTACATTATGATTCATAATTTTGTCGTTGTGATCAAGGAAGGGTGCGCCAGTTGCTCATTCGTTTTTCGGTTTCATTTGTTGATGAGCAGTTGTCTTTTTAAATGTTATAATTATCTTAACTGAATTTTTTCCTTTTTATAATGATTGAAAACGTACACATACACGCGCACACACACAACACACACAATTGTTTCACTTTGAATTATAATGTAATATGATCTTACCCAAATGTTTTTTTCTTTTTACATGATAAATGATATGTGTGTGGTGATCAGTGAAGGGTGTGTCACTTTTTCGCTGCACTTTGATATTTGCTGAAGGGCATGGTGTGAACCGAAAGAGAATGTTCTGTTTTGGGTTGAAGCAGACAATAAAGTATTTTGAATTGAACTGAATTGAATTGAAATTGTGTTCGTCTACCCCTTCCTTATTCTTGCTACTGCCGAACATCGTGGAGAAAACAAAGTATACACTCTGATGGAGGCAAACAGACAAATTAAAATTCATATGTGCAGGTACGATTATTACACTATGATGATAACAAATAAACAGATGAATCGATTAAAAAAAAAATCATGTGTACATGCACGATTATCACAAACTATGCTCTTCTTTGACTGGAAAAAATAGTGAAACGAAACAGAAAATTTGCGGTCAGACATGATAACAGCTTTTTATGATTTCCAAACATTATGGATAGAGATCAAGAAGGAAAAAGAATACACGGTGAGATCCCGAAAATCCAGCGAAAGAAGGAAGAAAAATCAGAAGGGATAGGGGTATAGAAGAAAAATAAAAAGCTGAGAAAAATAAAAATGTATAAAAAATTTTTTTTTTACTGCCAACAGCACCCAGTGTTCCCAGGCGGTCACCCATCCAAGACCTAACCAGGCCCGATATTGCTTAACTGTGGTGATCGGACGAGAACCGGTGTTTTCAACATGGTATGGCCGTTGGCATTGATATACGGAAATTCAATAATTGATGATCATATGGTGAACAGCGATCGCCTTTTCCGTCTCTCGTCTTTCGACAAATAATGAAATTATAAAACACTAATTATGATTCGACATAAAGTGGTAATATCCATATTTCTTCAACCACACTCCTCCGTCTGAGCGGCAGAGTGAATGTCCACGCCTTGTGAACACTATTCATTCCGTTTTGAGGGGAATAATGTGGATATTGCCCATAAAGTGTCAAAATCTCATCAGATCACCACACAGTCTACGTCTTCTACCCGTGTCCACGCACGGGTATTCACGAACAGAAAAGACAGACAGCAAGCCAAACACACAGACAGACAGACAAAGAGACTCGTAAATATCTCCGGTGGTCGACGAGACCAAACATTTTCGGAACTGCCGGATCGAGCGACCCAGCAAGTCAAAGAGACATAACTCTCTCTTCACAAGATATAATCGTAGTTTAGAAGCATTTTATTCCCCTGAATGACAGCCGTCTTCATCTCACCCATTTCGGGAATGACTGTGATGTCTGCTATATTTACCTTTCAAGGATCAAAATAAAATACATGCAAAAGATTTACAGGCTGATTTAATGTCTGTCATACGCATGCCTATTAGTGACAGCAGTGTGTTACCCATGCACACAATTTTACTGAGTTGGCCAACTTTTAAACATCATCAGTTTAGAGATTTTCACATTATCTCGTTCAGTATTTCTTTATAAAATCAAGAACCAAACAACGTTAGTTCTAGACACTCTAGAAAGAGATATTCATGCACATATCTACTTCATTTCTTTAAAAATATATATGCATTAAAAAATAAGTTAAAAAGGCACATGCCGGAATAGATGCATTGAATACGATGACCACTTAGCAGAGCATTCTGAGACAAGTCAGTAAGAGGAAAATACGCCGTTAGACATGATAACAAGTAAATGTGAGTTCTGAATATTGTGCATAATGATAATATAAATAATAATGGAGTCTCCCGTCGGACCGACGGATGAGTAGGCAGGCAGGCTTATCTGTCGGTGTGTGTCCTCATATGGGAGAAGAGGCCGATTCTGGATGAGCAGCACTTCCCACAGGTGTTGCAAGGGAAAACGTCTCCAGAAGTTGAGCCCTGGTTCCTTCGCTCACGCTAGCCTGATTGCCTGACCAGCACAGGTGACTTTTTTTTTTTCTTCTTCTTTTTTTTCTTTTTTTTTTTTTAGTGACTAGAGGGGATAATAATGATGATAAGAATAATCATTATAGCAATAATGAGATGAAAAAAGCGATCAAAATACGAAGAAACGAAGGGTTAGGGAGAGTAAAAATGTAAAAAGAACTGATGCCAAAGCATATCGCGATCAACGATCGTCTTTCGACAAATAATGAAATTATCAAACACTGCCAAATCTTCTCAGATCACGACACAGTCTATGTCTTCTACCCATGTCCATGCACAGGTATTCACGGACAAAAAGACAGACAGCAAGTCAGACAGACAGAGAGACACGTAAATATCTATTTGATGAGACCAAACATTGTCGAAACTACTGGACGGAGCGACCCAGCAAGTCAAAGAGACATAACTCTTCACAAGATATGATCGCAGTTTAGAAGCAGTTTTTCCCCCTGAGTGATAGCCGTCTTCACCTCACCCATTATTGTTAAAGGGCCGAGACTTTCGGGTAAATGATGTCTGCTATATTCACCTTTCATAGATCGAAATAAAATACGGGCAAAAGAGTGAACAAGGATTACTGCTGATCTTCAGTTTAGATATTTTCACATTCTCTCGTTATTTCTTTATAAAACCTAGAACCAAACAACTTGAGTTCTGGACCCCACAAATCGATATTCATGCACACAGCTACTTCATATCTCAGTAAAAAAAAATAAAAAATAAAAAAAATAAATAAAGAAAAAAAGAAAAAAAGAAAAAAAAAGAAAATCAAAAATTCTAAAAGACAAATGAATAGATGAATGCGATGATCACTTAGCAGAGCATCCTTAGACAAGAAAGTGAAAACGAAATAAGCAGTAAGATACGATAACAAGTAATTGTGAGTCAGTTCTAAATATTGTGCATACTACTACTGCTGCTGCTGCTACTACTACTACTACTACTACTAATAATAATAATAATAATAATAATAATAATAATTATGATGATATGAAGAAAGCGATTAAAATACGAAGAAACGAAGGGCTGGGGAGAGTAAACATTTAAAAAGAATGCCAACAGCACCCGGTGTTCCCAGGCGGTCATCCATTCCCCACTCGACGTCTCCTGGCCCTCTGTTTCTATTTTGCCATGTGCTTCAAACAGTGGGGAAGGAGATATAGACTGCTATGTGCTTCAAACAGTGGGGAAGGAGATATAGACTGCTATGTGCTTCAAACAGTGGGGAAGGAGACATAGACTGCTATGTGCTTCAAACAAAGGGGAAGGAGATATAGACTGCTATGTGCTTCAAACAGAGGGGAAAGAGACATAGACTGCCATGTGCTTCAAACAGAGGGGAAGGAGATATAGACTGCTATGTGCTTCAAACAGTGGGGAAGGAGATATAGACTGCCATGTGCTTCAAACAGTGGGGAAGGAGATATAGACTGCCATGTGCTTCAAACAGAGGGGAAGGAGATATAGACTGCTATGTGCTTCAAACAGTGGGGAAGGAGATATAGACTGCCATGTGCTTCAAACAGTGGGGAAGGAGATATAGACTGCCATGTGCTTCAAACAGTGGGGAAGGAGATATAGACTGCCATGTGCTTCAAACAGTGGGGAAGGAGATATAGACTGCCAGTGGTGATCTGAGAAGATATGATACTTTGTGTCATATTGTGATTAATATTCAAGTTATTCATTGATTTGTCTAAACAGGATAGACGAAAGAAAGAGAAAAGGGCGATCGCTTGGTCACAGAATGCTACATGCCACGTCCTGCTTCTACTTAAATTACAGCGCTATGGAATTAGAGGTCAGCTCAACACCTGGATAAAACATTGTATCGAGGACATGCAGCAAGCAGTTGTGGTGGAGGGAGCTACCTCAGAATATATTCAAGTCAACTGAGGTGTTCCCCAGGGCTCGGTCGTCGGCCCTTGTCTCTTCCTTCTCTACATCACTGACCTCCCACAGTCCATCAAATCTAAGGCCAGATAATTTGCAAATGACGCCATGTGCAACAAAATAATCAAGAAGGAAGCTGACCAGCACACACTCCAAGAAGACCTAGTTTCCCTTTCCACCTGGGAGAAACAGTGAGCCATGCAATTCCACCCGCAAAAGTGTTCCACCTTGAGTGTCAGCAGAAAGAGGAAAAAGTTCGCACCAAACTACAAACTCCATGGCCATCCGCTGGAAAACGTCAACACCACAAAATGTCTTGGTGTGAACATCCAAGATGACATATGCTGGAGATCTCACATCAGTTCCACAACCAACAAAGCCAACAAGACCTTTGGCTTTCTTTGGCGCAACCTGAAGATAGGAAACAAGAAGACAAACGAAACTGCGTGCAAAACCTTTGTTCGACCTATCCTTGAGTATGCTGCGTCTGTGTGGGATCCCTATACAGCCAGTGACATTCAGGCCATCGAAAAGGTCCAGCGCCGAGCAGCAAGACGGGTCACAAACCGACATCGACAGACGTCTTGTCAACTCCATCCTTAGCTCCCTCAACCGGTACCCCCTACAAGTAAGGCGAAATAAATCTCGCCTGGAGATGTTCTACAAGTTCCACCATGGTCTCATCTCCATCAACTCAGTCTGCCTGCCAACATCATCACAGTAGGCTGAGTTCCAGAAAAAAAAACCACCTGTAACTATGACATCCCTGCCTGCAGGACGCGGTACAGACAGATGTCTTTCTTCCCCCGTACCATCCCGGAATGGAATACACTGTCCCAGGAGGTTGTCACAGCAGAGTCGCTGGACTGCTTCAAGTCCAGACTCGCCTCCTGCCTGTGACACAACAGAGTAGACTCTCTCCCACCCACCCACACTACCCTCCAACACCTCTGTTTAGTAGCCCCCCTTAACCCCCCGCACCCCCCCTCCCGCCCCCCGCCCACCCCCTCCCCCGCCACACACACACACACACACACACACACACACACACACACACACACACACACACACACACACACCTGCTAGCAAGTCCACCGCTACGGTCTAGCTGGAGATGCGAACATACCAGTGGATGCCCCATCTCCCCTATCACTAGTATCAGTTGATAGCACATCCCTCGGTAGCCTAGCTGAATAGCGCACACAGCAACCTCCCACAACACGACAGTTTCATCAGAATACTGACATTGGTCGTCAAGTGGAAGAAGAAGAAGATCGTCAAATTTCTTTACACGTACGCCAACGGCCATACCACGTTGAAAACACCGGTTCTCGTCCGATCACCGTCGTTAAGCAACGTTGGGCCCGGTTAGTACTTGGATGGGTGACCGCCTGGGAACACCGGGTGCTGTTGGCAATTTTTTTTTCTTTTTTCATTCTTACGCTCCTTAACCCTTCGTGTCTTCGAATTTTCAAGTAATCGCTGTTTTCATCTTATTATTATTATCATTATTGTTGTTGTTGTTGTTGTGACAAGAAACTTTGGGCACAGCTGGACAGTACAAGGTCTTCAGAGAAGAAGCCCCTCTCAATCAAGTGTTTCGGCCCTTAACTCCTTACACTCTAAGGGGGCTGGGCCACACCCAGGTCATGACTCCTGGACGCCTTTGT
>NC_134882.1:34874213-34884213 GCF_041734735.1 Babylonia areolata
TCGAGTGTTTGAATCTGGGTATGTGTAAACAGAGTGGATCCGAAGCCGATCGTAGAGAGCGAGATGGAGTGTGGAGGTGAAGGCAGTTTCTGTGGAGGTTTTTGGCAGTAGTGATGACGATGATGAACCCAGTCTCTTGTCATCTGAAGATGTGAGTGGCGTCACAAAAGCAGCTTTGAGTCGGTCGATTGAGACCTTCTCTGAGCGGCCTTTGATGTCCAGGGTGAAGAACTTGTCACTGGTGTCCATGATGCGATACAGTTTCAGTTTCAGTAGCTCAAGGAGGCGTCACTGCGTTCGGACAAAACGCAGCCACAGAGATAGGAAAGGGCAGATTTGTGAATACATTTATAACAAAGAGTGCTGATCTTGTACTTTATTCTGTGTGAGACAGGGAGCCAGTGGAGATGTTGTAAAAGAGTATTGATCATGACATTCTCCGGCATTGTCTTAGAAACGTGTTTGGCATTCACGGTCCTGCCTTCATTCTGACACCTGAATCTCTAACAAACATAGATCGCACTTATCTCTGGCTTCTGTTCTAAGTCTGGATTCATGCGGTTTGGTGTAACGTCCCCAAGGTTCCGATTTTGGTTCGTTATGTTTTTTTCATACTGTACACCCAACCACTTTCTTACGTCCCTTTTACTGAATTTGCCGAAGACACAAAGCTCTAAAACTTATCTTATTCCACTGATACCCAATCACTTCTCTTTGCACCTTAATCATGCATCTCTGAATTCAAGTACCGGACTTCACAAAAGAAATTTCAACTGAATGACACAAAGACTGAAACAGCTGACAATACAGGCAACAGTGAAATTTCGTTTTCAGAGTGTGCCCGTAATGATGGTGTTAAGGCAAGGCAAGGCGAGGCAAGGCGAGGCAAGGCAAGACAAGGCGAGGCAAGGCAAGGCAAGCCGAGGCGAGGATAAAAGATGGCTGGGACTGTCTAAGAACTAGTTTGTAAAAGTTCAATTGCAACTTTACCACATCAAATATAACATATCCCACATTTCACAACCTTATGTAAGCACAGGGAGAACTGTTTCGCCTCTTAACCTCGTCAAAAGCTTTCCCATTGTCTAAAAAGGCATAATGCGATCACTTTTTTTAGAATAAAAAACAAACACTGATAATACCAAATAAAGTAAACAGATTTTGGCCGACAACAAGCTCTGTTTAAAAGATCATGTTCATAAAATCTGTCAGGCTGCCTACATTGAAATAGAAAAATCTGTCCATTTCGCGCACTACCTTACAGTTCAAGCCATCGGAACCCTTGGAACTTCCCTTGGTCTCTCTCATGATTACGTCAGTACCTTTCTGGGTGGCAACCTTGACCATCTCCGCCGGAAACTCCAGAAAATCACGATAGACGGCAAAACTAACTACCATGCTTTCATGATATGTACCAGACTGAACCCACATACCTTTATGACTTACTCTCTATTCTCATGGCTTACTCTCTGTCTCTCTGTCTATGCTCCGTCTAGGATTTACGCTCGGCAGTTGATTCCAGAATACTGGCAATTCCTCGAGGAAACTAATATATATATATTAAAGTTTTGTTCTTGTTCTTGTTCTTGTTTAAGCCCCCCCCCCCTCTTCCCTCCCCCTACCCCTACCCCTCCCTCCCTCTCTCTCTCTCTCTCTCTCTCTTGTCTTGTCTTGTCTCTGCTGATGGCAGTGGTCGTAGGTCAGTCTGGAGGTCAGTTTTGAAAGCCTGGATGTCCATTGAAGCCAGCTTGCGCACTTACCTGTAGCTTCGAACATGTGTATACATTTCCGTACATACCGTATAATCTAATTTCTCAGTGATATGATACTGCCACGTGTTTAATGTTTCTTGCACGTGTGTGTTTGATACTTGTTTTCGCTCCTTTGTTGTGACAGTAATGAGCATTTTACGACAGAACACCTGTATCAGTTGTGATTTTTCCATCACCGGCACAGGTGTGCATGACATATTTTTCATCCACACGTGTTGATGTGTGTGTGTGTGTGTGTGTGTGTGTGTGTGTGTGTGTGTGTGTGTGTGTAATTGTATAATTGTGTGTGTGTGTGTGTGTGTGTGCGCGCGTGTGTGTGTGTGTGTTTGTGTGTGTGTGTGTGTGTGTGTGTATGTGTGCCTGTGTGTGTGTGTGTGTGTGTGTGTGTGTGTGTGTGTGTGTGTGTGTGTGTGTGTGTGTGTTTGCGAGCATGCGTTTGTTTATGAATTGTTGCACTTGAAAATGTTTGAAGTTTACGCATATACAGCTCTTTATAACAAATGCTGCAGCCTCCCTGTCTGTGAGACTTTAGCCTCAATCTGCATTATCATCACTCACCCTAGAGGAATTATTCCAACACTAAAGAATTGTGGAGGGAAGTTTGGGGGAAGCTGTGACAATGTTATTTTGATGAAAACAATCGCACACATCTTATTTTGTTGAACACATGCACACATCTTATTTTGATGAACACACATGCACACATCTTATTTTGATGAACACACATGCGCACATCTTATTTTGATGAACACACGTGTACACATCTTATTTTGATGGACACACGTGCACACATCTTATTTTGATGAACACGCATGCACACATCTTATTTTGATGAACACACATGCACACATCTTATTTTGATGAACACACGTACACACATCTTATTTTGATGGACACACGCCCACACATCTTATTTTGATGGACACACGCGCACTCATCTTATTTTGATGAACACACGAGCACACATCTTATTTTGATGAACACACGTGTACACACCTTATTTTGATGAACACACATGTACACATCTTATTTTGATGAACACACGTGTACACATCTTATTTTGATGAACACACGTGCACGCATCTTATTTTGATGAACACACGTGTACACATCTTATTTTGATGAACACACGTGCACACATGTTACCGAGTTCCAGGAACCTGAAGACGGTGGGCACAGTGTCAGCACCACCCCGCACGTCCTCCATGCGGACAAACAGCATCTGGTCCCGGGGGAAACGTAACAGCCAGTCTTCCACGTACACTGAATACAATCCGATGTACAAACGTATCTGTGCCAGAAAGATACAGACAACAAAGACAAAGGTTCAACTGCTGTGATTTAGAATGATTGTATTTCTAGTTTCATGAAATATCGATCTGGGTATCTGGACAGTTTCAGTGAAAGTTTGGATGTAATGCGATAACATATCCCTTTTTTCAGTCCTCATAACATTTTGAATCAAGTTTGCAGCTGAGGCATTTGCAGTTGATGATCGTCTGTCCTTTTTTCTCTCATCATTTCCTGTGTAGGGGTGACGCTGTGAATGCCTGTTCGGCCTTGAGTTAGTTTCGGGACTTGTTGAATGTGTCGCTGTTGCCTTACGAGGTAGATCAGTTAGTTCTCGGACTCATCAAGAAAGCTTGACTGGAAATGTTTGTCTCTTTCCTAACTTTCCATTGTGGATCTCCCCTGACTGCAGAGCACTTTGCCCAGTAGTGTTCAAGCATTGCTCTCCCTGCGTGTTAGAAGTTTGCATATTTCGCCTTCAATAATGTCTCAGCGGCATGAATGACGTCATCATCACTCCCACAACGGCGCCCACGTAGATGGGATTTCACTCGGGAAACAGGAAGAAGTCTGATGGAGCCATGGGAGTCACTCGGGAAACAGGAAGAAGTCTGATGGAGCCATGGGATTTCACTCGGGAAAGAGGAAGAAGTCTGATGGAGCCATGGGATTTCACTCAGGAAACAGGAAGAAGTCTGATGGAGCCATGGGATTTCACTCGGGAAACAGGAAGAAGTCTGATGGAGCCATGGGAGTCACTCGGGAAACAGGAAGAAGTCTGATGGAGCCATGGGATTTCACTCCGGAAACAGGAAGAAGTCTGATGGAGCCATGGGATTTCACTCGGGAAAGAGGAAGAAGTCTGATGGAGCCATGGGAGTCACTCGGGAAACAGGAAGAAGTCTGATGGAGCCATGGGATTTCACTCGGGAAACAGGAAGAAGTCTGATGGAGCCATGGGATTTCACTCAGGAAACAGGAAGAAGTCTGATGGAGCCATGGGATTTCACTCGGGAAACAGGAAGAAGTCTGATGGAGCCATGGGATTTCACTCGGGAAACAGGAAGAAGTCTGATGGAGCCATGGGATTTCACTCGGGAAACAGGAAGAAGTCTGATGGAGCCATGGGATTTCACTCCGGAAACAGGAAGAAGTCTGATGGAGCCATGGGATTTCACTCGGGAAAGAGGAAGAAGTCTGATGGAGCCATGGGAGTCACTCGGGAAACAGGAAGAAGTCTGATGGAGCCATGGGATTTCACTCGGGAAACAGGAAGAAGTCTGATGGAGCCATGGGATTTCACTCAGGAAACAGGAAGAAGTCTGATGGAGCCATGGGATTTCACTCGGGAAAGAGGAAGAAGTCTGATGGAGCCATGGGATTTCACTCGGGAAACAGGAAGAAGTCTGATGGAGCCATGGGATTTCACTCGGGAAACAGGAAGAAGTCTGATGGAGCCATGGGATTTCACTCAGGAAACAGGAAGAAGTCTGATGGAGCCATGGGATTTC
The DNA here is from genome assembly GCF_041734735.1 of Babylonia areolata. NCBI lineage: Eukaryota > Metazoa > Mollusca > Gastropoda > Neogastropoda > Buccinidae > Babylonia > Babylonia areolata. The sequence goes on from NC_134882.1 coordinate 34,878,787, forward strand.
ACTCGGGAAAGAGGAAGAAGTCTGATGGAGCCATGGGAGTCACTCCGGAAACAGGAAGAAGTCTGATGGAGCCATGGGATTTCACTCGGGAAAGAGGAAGAAGTCTGATGGAGCCATGGGATTTCACTCGGGAAACAGGAAGAAGTCTGATGGAGCCATGGGATTTCATTCGGGAAACAGGAAGAAGTCCGGTGGAGCCAAGCCTGGGGAGTAAGGGGGAATGGAGCAAAAGGTGAAATCCACAGCGGGTAGTCTCAGCAACTACCACTTGTGCAGTGTGAACTGGTACGTTGTCCTGCAGCAAAAGCACCCCTGCTCGGAGCTTTCCTGGTTTTTCTTTGATGGCTTCTTTATGTTGACGCAGTTCTGAGGCACAGTAGTCTCCTGTGATGGTGTGACCCTTCTGCAGGTAGTCAGTCATCATGATTGCCTCGCAGTCCCGGAAAGCAAGAAGCCATGATCTTTCCAAAAGAAGCCACCTGTTTGAAATGTTTTGGAGGGCAGAACCAAGGTGCTTTCATTGCTTGCTTTGCTTTCTTGATTCTGGCTCAAAGTGGTGAACCCACGTTTCATCTTGCATGACAATTCTCCGAAAGAAATTAACTGGGTCAGCCTGGAAGCGAGCCAGAAGATCCCTTGAAGTTCCAAGTCTGGTCAACTTCTGATCTGGCGTCAGCATTCTGGGCACCCATCTTGCAGACAGCTTACTCATCCCCAAGATGTCAGTCAAAACCATCTGCACTAAACTATAGATGATGCCCATAGTGTTGGGTGTTTGTGAAACAGACAAATACCTTATCCAGCTATGGTTACTTTTTCCAAATCCACCTGATACTTTCATTTGTAACTTGCATAAACTATTTTTTTGTAATGAGAACATTAAGATTGGAAACCTTTTTTTTTTGGTTGTATGTGTGTGTGTTTCGTTTTATTTTAGTGTGTGTGTGTGTGTGTGTGCAGGCGCGCGCGCGCGCATGTGCGTGTACGTGTGTGTGTGTGTGTGTAAATGCGGACACGCATGAGATATACAGGTTATGCAACTATATGGCAAGTTATGTAAAAGTGTTCCGTTTGTATTGTATTCTTCAGAATTTTTGTGTTTATTTTTCTTTAATTTTTTTCTTTTTCTTTCTTGTGTGCCTTTTTGTTGCCATTATATTTGTAAAATCTTGAATAAAAAGGTTTTTAACTCACTCAGTACGGCCAGTCCTCTCTTCTCCTCTACACAGACCCTCGGATGTCCAGTGGGTGTCTGAATGACCCAACCTTTAGCTTCCGTCGTCAGAACTGTGGTATTCTTTGGCAACATTCACCTCTTCAGTATAAGAGCGTTCCGCTTGCAATATTTTGATGATGGTAATTGGGATGAAACGCTGCTAACGTCGTCTCTTTCGCCGTTCGTATGGAGAGAGTTAAAAAAACAACAACCCTGTCATTTAAGACCAATGGGTGAGAACTTGGGGCGGCCGAACTGTGTGTGATTTGTGCCCTCCCTGCCCCGACTGAAGTCAACAGCCCACTTCTTGATACTTGAACAAGAAGGGGGAGTCATCACCAAGTGTCTTAACCATGTCTGCATGGATGGTCTTGGATGTCATGCCCTTTTTCTGCAAATACGTGATTACCGCACGGGGCTTCCTTTTTGTCCATCTCTGCTTTTCGCTACCCTTGGCAACTTTAAAAGACCCTCACATGCAAACAAATATGGACAGACACTTGTACCTTTGTGAACAGCCTTTGAAGAGATTCTAGTTTATAGTTGCGCTCATGTTTTTTAAGTTAGCGCCAGTGCTTCTAGGCCAGGTAGAGAACTTTCTGATCTGCCCTCGTATAATAGGAATAACTTGTTAAGAAAGCACTATTGCACATGAAGAACAACAATCCCTTGACTGATGTTGAGACTGAATGGCTCATCTGGAGACAGGGCCACAGGAGTGGGAAGAGGACATAATGTCTTCTTCTTCTTCTCATTCTTCTCCTCCTTCTTCTTCTGCTTCTTCTTCTTCGTTCGTGGGCTGTAACTACCACATTCAATCGTACCTACGAGTGGGGTTTTTACGTGTGCATGACCGTTTTTACTCAACCACTTTGGCAACCATACTCAGTTTTCAGGAGTGCCCATACCACGTATGTCCCTGTTTCCATGACCCACCTACAGCTGACATGCTTACAGGTAGGGCAGGGTAGGGTATGGTACGGTGCAGTAGGTCAGGTAAAGGTAGGGTAGGGTAGAATATAGTATGGTATGGTATGGTATGGTATGGTATGGTATGGTATGGTATGGTATGGTATGGTATGGTATGGTATGGTATGGTATGGTATGGTATGGTATGGTAGAGCACGGTACGGTACCGTAGTTTAGGAGGCGCAGATGAGAAAAGTTTGCACACCAAGGAGGCGGGGAAACAGTGTTAGGAATGGCGGAGTTCGTTCAGAAAACCTGAGGACATTTTGAAAATATAATGGTAATGTAACATGCAAGTCCCAAATTTCCATAACGGATGAATAAAGATATCCTGATTGATTAACTGATTGAAGTTCAGCAGGGCAGACAGAACAGTGAGCAAAAACATGTCATGGCGGAAACGGAAATGCCCTCCACCACCCCCACTCCTGTCCCCTCCTCCCGTCCCTCGTTTTCCCAGACATATGCACAGATGGTCAGACAGACAGACAGACAGACACAGAGATTGGCACACTGAAATTTGACACAAATGCTGACAAACCGACATGAATACATGTCCCATTGCAAGCAACTGTTCTTTGTACCATCATTCACAGTGATTCGTCATTTTCCTTACTGTGAACATCGAAATGTTGTAGGCACAATTTCGGAGGCTTCTTTCCTTCACACATTCGTTGAATACAGCGATGTTCTTGTTGACAAACATGTGAAAGGCTTCCTGGCTTTTATTCTCCGTTCTTTTCACGAATAAATAGTCAGAGTACAACCTGAAATCAAAGAAATGTTTATCTAATTGTTCATTGTACGTTAAAACTGACCTCTCTCTCTCTCTCTCTCTCTCTCTCTCTCTCTCTCTCTCTCTCTCTCTCTTCATATTGGAAACCACCCACCCTCCCATGACACCCTCTGGAAAATACATTCCTTCAAAACGCGCTGACGCACGCACACACACACCCTCGCAAACAACCCGCCACACACACACCCGCAAACACCCCGCCAAACATACACATGGCAAATAGCTTTGCCACAACAAAGCATGCATTTAGAGTCAAATCACACCAAGACCAGCACTGGAAAACTACTGTTGTTGGAAAAGATATGTTTTCAGACCACACTTAAAGAATTCAGCGAGGCAGAATGTCGCAAATTTTCTGGCAGTTTGCTCCACAATGAGGGGACCTAAAAAGAGAAAGATCTCTGACCCTGTTGCTTCTTCTTTACAACAGGGATTTTGAACAGCCTTGTATCAGAAGCAGGACCAAGGTGACGAGCTGGAATGTACCCTTCAAGGAGGCCAGGGAGGTAGCGAGGGCCAGAACTTGAGAGGGCAGAAAACATCGGAGCAGAAAGTATTCAAGGCTTTTTGAAAGAGGTTGCTGGTGGAGAGTGGAAGAGAGGAGTAACATTTTCAAATTTGGAGCATCTGAAAATTAGTCAAGCGGCATTGTTCTGAACTCTTTGGAGTTTGTCCAATGAAGTTTTTGGAATGCCGGCAAGAACAGAGTTGTAGTAGTCAATCCTGGACAAAACAAAAACAGACTAGTTTTGTGGTTGCTTCCGTAGATGCGTAATGGCGAATGGAACACATTCTTCTCAGTTTAAGATGGACTGATCTGCAAATGTCAGAAATGTATTCCTGAAAGGACACACTATAGTCAAGACTGACACGGAGCCTCCACACTGAAAGGGAGATAGGAACAGTGTTGTTTACCAGAGGACAGTGAGAGACGGGTGGTTCAAAACTTTCTTGGGGCAGACAAGAACAGTTCAGTCGTTTCATCATTTAGCTGCAGTTTGTTAAAGTTCATCCAAGACTTCAAGTCTGCTAAACACTCTTGCATGTGTTTCATCAGGTGATCAGTTTCAGCAACAGAATTCGACTGACAGAGTTGAGTGTCGTCAGCGAAGCTCTAGTGTGAGAGACAGTAACGGTTTATTACATCAGACAGTGGGGTACCATACAGTACAGACAGAATAGGGCCAAGGACCGATCCCTGTGAGACACCATATGTTAGCAGAGTTTCATTAGAATATTTGCCATTTACACAGGGTCTGGGTTCGATTCGATAAGTAGAACTGAAACCAGAAAAGAGCAAGATCATTAATGCTAAAAGAATGTTTGAGTCTTTCAATGAAAAGTGTGTGATCAATTCATCAAGTGCTGCAGTAAGATCCAAAAGAGGAAGAACCGAAATTTTGTCTTCGTTAAAACCACAAAGACTGTCGTTTACAATCTTCAGCAACGCTGTTTCGGTATTATGGCCTTGCCGGTAAGCAGACTGATGGTGGTCGAAAAGATCATCCTGCTCTTGGTGTTTAGCAGCTGGGAGATGGTGACTATTTCTAAAATTCTGGAAAAGTTGAGTAAATTTGTGACAGGCCTGTAATTTTTCAGATTTTTTCTGGTCAAGTGAAAGCTTCTTTATACGTGGACGCACAATAGCATGTTTCAAAATAGAAAACAACCAGACAGAAGTGAATCACTAACATGTGTGATGCACGGACGCAGGACATCAAGGCAATGAAAATAGCTGAGGGGATGGGGTCGATTTCACAGGACTTTTGCGTTGCAATTTAAGCAAATTGATTTTCTTTACAGTTTGTTCGTCAACAGGTTCTAACCAGAAGAGGCCAGGACCACCGCACAGACGATCAGCTACTAGTGAAACCAGTGGAACAACAAAGTCAAGATTATGAAGGACCATCGTTATCTTATTGGTAAAAATAAATAAATAAATAAACAAAAAGTCTGCAAATTTCTGTGGGAGTACATGGTTGGTATAGACTGTTGGAAAGCATGTTGTTCTTGTTTGCCAAGAAGAGTGTTTGTAATGTTAAATAGTCGCTTGCTTCTGCTTGCCAAAAATGTTGCTATGTAAAATGTACTCTTGGCACAATCAACGATGTCAGTGGCACGGTTTCTGGCAGCCTGAAAAATCTGCCCGTGGACTGAAAAGCCAGAGGCATGCCACGCCCTCTCAGCACGCCTTCTTTCCTGCTTGGCCTCATGATGCTCGGGTCCCACAGTCTTGTACCATGGAGAAGGGGGCCGGTGAGAGACAAGGCGACGGGGGTCAGCGGAGCGTGCTTGTCCAGCACTCAGGCACTGAGAAGAGGACCTCTGCTGATGGCAGTGATGGTAGATCAGTCTGGAGATCAGTTTTGAAAGCCTGGCTGTCCACTGAAGCCAGCTTGTGCACTTACCTGTAGCTTCGTATATATGTATACATTTTTCGCACAAC
>NC_134882.1:34889213-34919213 GCF_041734735.1 Babylonia areolata
TACTACTACTACTACTACTACTACTACTACTACTACTACTACTAAGTGACGTCTACAAGGTGTTCCCGAGTGACATAAAAGTGATTTTGGCCAGAGGGAAGTGAAGCATCCAGAAATGATTCTGTCCCACACAGGTGACGACGGCAAGACAATGGTTCCACTCCTCTGCACTATCTCCCATGTCTCTGCCGGAGACAAGGTGCAGTCCCTGAACATGTGCAGGATCAAGGAACCCAAACAGTAATCTTGTTCTAGACAATGTACAATCGAAGTGATTACACCAAATACTGTCACACACATGAAACAGGAAAGCTTAACATTGAACGAGCCTTCAGATCTGCTCTTGGCAGCCTTATGGTACTGAGTTAACTCCGCCAATCAACGCACCATGTCAAAAGACTCACGATATAAATTGTCAGAATAATTGTCAGTTTTCTGTAAAATCTTCGATCGTCATTGTCATTGCCATTCACCCTTTTGTTTTCACTGACTGAGTGCACATATAAAGCCGTTACCTCCGAATCGCTTTCTCGTGAACCACTGATGTTCTTTGCGTCCAGCAATCAGGTGAGGGTGATGAATAAGGCGACTGAACAGGTCTGAGGTCCCGCACTTTGAAACCCCCGCCAGATAGATGGACGGCAGACACCTGAGTTCATTGTACTGTGGATGAGGCCAACAAGGGCTGCGATAGTCTGGCAGGAGGGGAAAGGGGCCCTGCAACAGTCAGTGATCATGAACGTGTGCGTGCGTGCGTGTGTGTGTGCGTGTGTGTGTGCGTGCGTGTGCGTGTGTGTGTATGTGTGTGAGCCCACCCTCACTCATACACGTGCACCTTGCATTCCAACTCATATATAACGCTCTAAACCTACCGCTTCTGTCCACCCATTTGCTGTTAAAATCTGAGTGAAGAGGGTGAGTTTCAACGTCTAAAATTGTGTAAAAATCTGTCTGTCATCTTTTTCCGGTATCTGTCGTCAAAACTGTCTTGTTTTCTGCCCATCACCCCGCCCGCTTTTCTAATAATCTTGTCAAATCTATCCTTGTCTTGTTTGGTCGCATTCACGCTCCAGCACACAGAACTATAAAACAGAACACTAGAAACAGCAGAACAATAAAACATTTCTAGCAGCTGGTTGAAAGAGTTGAGTTTCCTGAGACACTACATTCGAGTGTTCACTTTCTTTTCCAGGGCATTTGAGTGCTCATTCCATGAAAGTTTGTTGTCAATAATTACACGAAGATATTTGTATGTATTGACCTGTTCAACTGTCTCATTTGATGACACTCTGATTGGTACTTGGTTTCTTCTTCCTGTAACCAATGAGCTCTTTTGATTTTGTAACATTTAACTCTAAACAGTGATCATCACACCAAGTTCTAACATTTAACTCTAAACAGTGATCATCACACCAAGTTCTAACATTTAACTCTAAACAGTGATCATCACACCAAGTTGTAACATTTAACTCTAAACAGTGATCATCACACCAAGTTCTAACATTTAACTCTAAACAGTGATCACCACACCAAGTTGTAAAACTGCCTATTTCCTGTCTGTACTCGGTGTCGTCGTCATCAGTTACAGTCCTGTCAGGGCTGAATCATCAGCGAACTTGACGAGTGGACACGATCTGTTTACGCATACCCAGATTCAAACCCTCGACTGTTCGCCGCCGTTCTTTCTCTGTTTCTGGACCTTGCGATTGGAATGAACTTCCTTTTTCGCTTCGTCAAGTCTCCACACTCAGCTCTTTCAAGTCTGGCCTTAAAACCCACCTCTTCCCAAAATAGCCTCCCTTGCCTCCCCTTCCTTGTCTTTAGATTCTACAGTATGAGTTATGCATGCGTGTGAATGACTGGTGCGAAAGCGCTTTGATTTGTCTCTGCACAAGATCCAGCGCTATATAAATACCATTATTATTATTATTATTATTATGCTGCCCCTCCTCCTGCAGTCAGCTATATACACAGTTAAAAGGAAGGGTGACAGTACAGTGCAGTGGGGAGCATCGGTATTAGTGTACAAATACTGGAAAGAGAGTCCATAATTTCTACAACGACGGGTGTGTTGGTGAGGTTGTCTGAAATCCATAAGATAGTTGGGATGTTAACTTCCATCTGTAAAATTAATTTTATCAGATAAAGTGTGGGGCTGAATGGTGTTAAATGCACTTGAGAAGTCAAAAAACATCAGTCAGATGCATGTACCAGGCCAAAATGTTCATATGCCTTATTTAAAACAAACAACAAAGCGTCATCAATATTTCCGTTTCTTCTGTAGGCAATTGTAGAGGGTCTAAAATCTCCTTCACAAATCCTTCTAAGTGAATTGAGACAACTCTCTCAAATGTCTTCATAATGACAGATGTTAGAGCCACAGAGCGAGGGTCATTCGTGCACTCAACAAATGTTTTCTTAGGAACAGGAACAACGCGTGATGTGTTCTTTATGGGGGATATGCTACATTGGGTGAGACTGGTTAAAAATCACAGTTAAAATTCTGTCAAGTTGTTCTGCAAGTGTCTAAGAGTGTTTGCATATTCTTACGTTAATTTGGCCTCTACGTTTCGTTTATACTCTGCTTTACCATTCTTCAGTTCTGTTTTCACTTTCTTTTGTATCTTCTTACTCATCCTTATCTTTGCCATGGAATGCTCTTTTCTTCATAATAAGAGTAGCTTTTATCTGTTTGTTAATCCATGGTTTGGTATTTGGAAAAAGTCTTCACAAAATTTGATAAATTCTGTCACAGTGTCTGTCAGTTCGCACACATCATCCACTGCATCTACAGTGGGCACGACTTGGGTGGTTCGGAGCGGATGGCGAAGGTCTCTGCAGAACATGGTCTATCATATTTTTGAAGCTGTTGAGTGTTTTTGCGTAACACATTGTCGTCCAAGTTGTTCCAGGTGTCCATTGCTCTGATCGTGAAAATGTTTTGTCGGAGACTCGTGCTGCAGAACTGTTTCTTGAGTTTGTAACTGTGACCCTTGGTGGGTCCATTCAGGTTTAGTACGAAATGAGAGGCGCACTTGTACAGTCCATGAGTACACTTGTATATCTCAATTAAATCGCCTCTTATTCTTCGATAGCTCATGCTGGGGATATCAGTAATTTTCAGTAAGTTGCAGCTTGGGTCGTCATAGTGTTGTTGTTTTTCCGTCTGTGATGATCGCGCGGGCTGTCTGGGAGGGGTCGTCTGTCTTGAACAGTGTACACGCCTGTTTTGTTGATCAGCTTGGTTATCGAGGTGCTTGTTTCAACTGGTGGATGCGCTTCTGGCTTGGTCGTTGAGGTGCTTGTCATTCGCGTGGTACGTTTCAACTGGTGGATGTGGTTCGTGCTCTGTTGTGGCTTGCGAATTTTGGAGTTAACTGACTTAACCCTTCACGTTATTTCCCTTGGATGGTGTTTGTGTTGGACTCCCGTGTTTGTTGCTTGACATGTGCTATGTGGCCATCCTTTCTTCTAAACAGAATACGACATAAACCCAACGGATCTTCAGTCGAATAAAATCCAAAACATGGAAACATGTCTCACGAGTTAGTGAGAAGGCAATACGAAGCACCTCTGTTCGTATGGATTGTGAAATTTCGTATGGTGTATTGACAAAGATAAGTAAAATTCAGATAAGAGTAATCTCGCAGCCGACTGTTTCGTTTTGTTTTTGTTTTCTTTTGTTTGTTTTTTGTTTGTTTTTGTTTTTTGTTGTTGGTTTTTTGTTGTTGGTTTTTTGTTGTTGGTTTTTTTCGGGGGTGAGGGTGGGGGGGGGTTGTTTTGTTTTTTTATGTTAAATTTGAAATGTATTGGATTTGTTAACATATTACTTTTTATTAGTCAAAATTTGTTTCATAGTAATATTCTAAATAGATATAATACTTTGAACTTTTCATTCTTGTTCTTGAAATCCGTGTGTTGTGTTTTCTTGGCGTTAGATCAGGGTAGGGTGTTGGGGTTCTAGTCCGCCCCTCTTAGAGAGGACGTGACATGAACCCACACTCCCACACATGTAAAAAAAACAATACTCACATACTTCAACAGGTCCGACTCGGATACATTCCAGGGCTGAGCAAATCCAGGCTTACTTTTACACTGATCAGGCATCGCTTTATAACCCAACACGGTTTTGGCAAAACTTTGAATTTTCTCAGCATCCCTCAGTCTGGAAGATCTCAAGGTGTCTGTTTTATCGGTGTTTTGGTCTTCTGTGCTGAGACTTTGATCCAGAACAGTTTTCTTGGCATCCCTTAGTGTGGAAGATGACTTCCAGGGAAAGGTTCTGTCAGTCTTTGAGTTTTTCTCTCCTGTGTCCAGACTTTGAAACGGCATTGGGGGAGGCTGACGCAGAATAAAAACTGGAGACCTTTTTGGCAGCAGACAGTAGACGATGATCATGAGAAACAGTAGGCTTACAATGTTAAAGAGGGTCACGATTCTACATGACATGGCACCAGGAACAGGATTTGATCTGACGTCAGCTGATATTCTCTGTTGGTCCAAGCTAGCAGGATGACTAACGCGTGTTTCAAAGGGTGCTCTGGAGAGGAACGTCTGAATTCTGCAAATGTCGGAACAACTACTGAGCTTCGCACTGCTTTGGTTTCCTAACCATAAACATCCTGTACCTCAGGACAGAATCAATCCTCGAACATCTGTTTCCACACACACTCTCCCACCCACCCCACACCCCCTACATGCACATGAACATCGATTTCCTTCTAGTGTTCCTTCTGGTCACTAAAGACTTTTCGACCCTTGTGCGTTGCCCTTGCCCGCCATAAAAATACCGTTTGTGTCAAGTCGTACTGGGGCTCCTTTAACTCTCTCCATACGAACGGCGAAAGAGACGACGTTAACAGCGTTTCACCCTAATTACAATCATCAAAATATTGCAAGAGGAAGGCTCTTATACTGAAGAAGTGAATGTTGACAAAAAATACCACAATTCTGACGACGGAAGCTGATGGTTGGGTCATTCAGACACCCACTGGACATCCGAGGGGTCTGTGTAGATGAGAAGAGAGGACTGGTCGTACTGAGTGAGTTAATTTCCATTTGCACAAAACTCCTGATTTAATGAACTGGTGGGTTGGAATAGTTGAGACATTCAGTACGGGTGATACTTTGTGTATCTGGTAAAATATTATGGGGAGAGAGAGAGAGAGAGAGAGAGAGAGAGAGAGAGATCGTATATTTTTCTGCAATATAATTCTGCCACGTGTTTCAGTTCCCTGCACGTGTGTTTAATATTAACTTTGTTCTGACTCCTCTCCTTTGTGACATCAGTGTATGCTTTATCGCCAGATCACCGTATCAGTGAGTTTTCCATCATCGGCACATGTGTGTGTGTGTGTGTGTTGGTGGAAAGCCTTTTCTGGGTGGGGGTGGATGGGGGAGATTTTGTTATAGGTATAAGTTGTATGTCATATTTTTGCCGTTTTGTTTGTAATCTGTATTTATCACAGACTTCTCCACACTTAGTGTCTCTACTGAGATAAAATTGTTCTGATTCTGATTCTGATTCCTCCACACGTGTTAATGTGTGTGTGTGTGCGCGCGCGCGCGTGTGTGTGTAGTGGGAGCCGTGTGCGAGTGCATTTATACAAATCTATGCATCTGCCTTATTTGTTTGTGAGACTGACGTATTTTGGGGGAGGGGGAGATGTGGGGGGAGGGATGTATGCGCGTGCGCGTGCGTGTGCGTGTGTGTGTGTGTGTGCTAGCGTAAGTGTGTGTCTCTCTGTTTCCCACCTCTCTGTATGTGAGTATGTGTGTACGTGTGTGTACACGTGCACAGGTACACTGTGATGCTTTATGTATCTTTGAAATCCTCATGACCGACAGTTAATTCATACACTTTATTTACGATTCTCAACTGAAGTATTGGAGTTGTGTGGTTATCAATCATTATTCAAAAATCAATAGCATCATACTATTGTTCCACTCTCACTTCCTATGCCACTCCTCAGTCTGTGTGTGCGTGCGTGCGTGTGTGTGTGTGTGTGTGTGTGTGTGCGTGCGTGCGTGCGTGTGTGTGTGTGTGTGTGTGTGTGTGTGTGTGTGCGCTAATCACTTCATTTCAACTTCAGGGAAATGGAAGATCACACGGGTAAAACAATAAAGAATTATGCCGGTAATGTGTTGTTGTTTTTTTGTAAATTATACATGTACTGTTGAACCCACACTCTCTCCCTTACATGAAAAGGATAAAAAGGAAAAAAAAACCTATCCTGACATACTCCAGCAGGTCCAGCTGGGATACATTCCAAGGGCTGACAAAATCCAACCTTACTTTTACACTGATCAGGCATCGCTTTATAAGTTAACCCAACAACGGTTTCAGCAAAAGTCTGAGTTTTCTCAGCATTCCTCAGTGTGGAGGATCTCAAGCTGTCTGTTTCATAGGCACGTGAAATGTCGTGCCATCTTTAACTCACTCAGTACGTCCAGTCCTCTCTTCTCCTCTACACAGACCCCTCGGATGTCCAGTGGGTGTCTGAATGACCCAACCTTTAGCTTCCGTCGTCAGAATTGTGGTATTCTTTGTCAACATTCACCTCTTCAGTATAAGAGCCTTCCGCTTGCAATATTTTGATGGTGGTAATTGGGGTGAAACGCTGTTAACGTCGTCTCTTTCGCCGTTCGTATGGAGAGAGTTAAACCCAAAATAAACGTTCTGACAATGAACACAGACAACCGAAACACCATGCTGTTATATAATCATAGACTAACACTGTGTGTAAACACACCTGTGAGCCAGAGAGATATCCATTTATGACTAAGTCAGTATACCCCAAAGACGAGTGTCATGATTTTCTTACTCCTTTATCTCTGTGTAACAGTATGGTGGTGGTGTGTCCATCGAGATCGATGATGACCATCGTTGTCATCCAGCTGGGGGATGGAGGGAGGGTGGTGATGGGGTTGGGGGGAGGATGCTCATGAATCTATCTGTGAATGCGCAGATGGCTGAATAGTCCAATCTGCGCACGAAATGTTCGCTGACAGTTGGGGCAGACAAAGACAGGCATACCATTGTCAGGGAGCTTGTTTGCCCGTGACTTTCTGGCCTGCCTCTTCTGAACAGCTGCAGCAGTCCTGTTGGCCTCGCACAACTTGGCGCCTTTGTGCACAGCAGCGCGCCATTTGTCACGGTCCACTGCAAATTCCTCCCAGGAGTCAGGGTTGATATCAAACGCTTTCAGAGAGACTTTCAGAGTATCTCTGAAGCGCTTCTTCTGACCTCCGTGTGATCTCTTCCCTTGTTGCAGCTCGCCATAGAAGAGCCTTTTGGGCAGCCGATGGTCTGGCATGCGCGCCACGTGTCCAGCCCAACGAAGCTGGGACTTCATCAAGATGGTGAAGATGCTGGGAAGGGTGGCTTTTGCGAGCACCTCTGTGTCTGGGGTCCTGTCTTGCCACTTGATGTTCAGTAGCTTCCTGAGGCATGTTGTGTGGAAGTGGTTCAGCTTCTTGGCATGTCGTTGGTACACTGTCCAAGTTTCGCAGGCGTACAGTAGTGTGGGGAGAACTACTGCTCTGTAGACCTTTAGCTTGCTCTCAAGACTAATGCCTCTTCTGTTCCAGACATTTGCATTGAGTCTACCAAAAGTTGCGCTTGCTCTTGCAATCCTGACGTTCACTTCATCGTCGATGGTCGCATTTCGTGACAGTGTGCTGCCAAGGTATGTGAACCGCTCCACCGCACTGAGTCTCTGACCGTTGACTGTGATTTTGGGCTCAACGTAGGGTTTCCCTGGGGCTGGCTGATGGAGAACTTGAGTTTTCCTCGTGCTGATGGTAAGGCCGAAGTTCCTGCTGGCAGTGGCAAACTTGTCGACGCTGAGTTGCATGTCAGCTTCAGATCCAGCATTGAGGGCACAATCATCAGCAAACAAAAAGTCTCTGATGATGTCTGTCATGACCTTCGTTTTTGCTTGAAGCCTTCTGAGGTTAAACAGCTTGCCATCTGTTCGGTACTTTAGGCCGATTCCAACATCGCCATCTCTGAAGGCATCAGTAAGCATTGCAGAGAACATGAGGCTGAACAGCGTTGGAGCCAGGACGCAGCCTTGCTTGACACCATTTGTGACAGCAAAAGGAGCAGATGTTTCACCATTGCCCTGGACTCGAGCCTGCATGCCTTCATGGAATTGGCTGACCAAGGAAATAAATTTCCGAGGGCATCCGTACTTGGCCATGATCTTCCACAGTCCCTCTCTACTCACGGTGTCGAAGGCCTTAGTGAGGTCGACATAGGTGGAGAACAGATCAGCATTTTGCTCCTGACATTTCTCTTGCAGCTGCCTTGCAGTAAACACCATGTCGGTGGTTCCGCGCTCTTTCCGGAATCCACATTGGCTCTCAGGCAAATGACCTTGGAACAGTAGATACATATATATATACATACATACATACATACATACATACATGTGTGTGTGTGTGTGTGTGTGTGTGTGTGTGTGTGTGTGTGTGTGGAGAAGAGGGGGGGGGGGCGGGGCGTCTTTCAACAACCAAGACTGACAAAAACAATAACGTAATATATTTCATACAGGATATATTAAGAAAAAGCAGAAAAGGTACAAGTAAGTGTGTTTTCTTCAATGAAATCTGGAGGCCATTCCAGTTCTCTCTGACATGGCTGCAGTCTGGTTCCCTGTGGAGTCGTCAGCTATGTCCCCCCACAGCAGTGGTGGACCAACCCCTACGGTGAGAGATCCAGAAACACCAATTATAACCTGCTGGTGTTTCCAGTCTCAGCGAGAAAAAACCCACACTATCCACTGAAATAAAAGGCCCTTGAAGGGTGGTGTTAAGAGTGGGAAGAGAACAAGTCGACGAAATGTACGATGTAATGATTACCTTAGTCCAGTAGTTCTACCTGAGTGGCTCAGAACTGTAAAATTGTGAGCTTGGGGGCTTTTGCGTGTGTGGACACGTTGCAACATGAACACCAGTAATTATTTTAAAATCTTTACTGAGGGTTAAAGAATAAGCTTATACTAAGACCACACCACAGCCACGAACAACTTGACAGTTATTGCCCATATGTCGTTGAACTCAACTCTACCTATAAACTTATACAACTTTTTTTTTTTTTTTTTTTACATTCTGCCCTGTGTGTGTGTGTGTGTGTGTGTGTGTGGACAACTTGACAGTTATTGCCCATATGTCATTGAACTCAATTCTACCTATAAGCTTATACAACTTTTCTTTTTTTTTTACATTCTGCCCTGTGTGTGTGTGTGTGTGTGTGTGTGCGCGCGCGCGCGCGCGCGCTTGTGTGTGTGTGTGTGTGTGTGTTTGCACCCTGTGCATGAGTATGCATGTATGTAAGCATGTGTGTATATGCGTGTGTGTGTGTGTGTGTGTGTGTGTGTGTGTGTGTGTGTGCTAGTGAAGGGTTGGTCTTGACTATCTCTCTCAAAGCGTCAGCCAGAGTAGATCCATTTGATTCTTTCATTTATCCTGAAGGTTCATAACGACTTCTCTTTTATTTACTAAGTCTGTACTGAAATATTTATTTCAAATTCCACCCTCCATCTCCCCAGTTTCTCCCAGCTCACAATTCTACCCCCTCCCTCTCTTCTCATAAACGATAATGGAGTGGAGTGGAGTGATGGCCTAGAGGTAACGCATCCGCATAGGAAGCGAGAGAATCTGAGCGCGCTGGTTCGAATCACGGCTCAGCCACCGATATTTTCTCCCCCTCCACTAGACCTTGAGTGGTGATCTGGACGCTAGTCATTCGGATGAGACGATAAACTGAGGTTCCCTGTGCAGCATGCACTTAGCGCACGTAAAAGAACCCACGGCAACAAAATGGTTGTTCCTGGCAAAATTCTGTAGAAAAATCCGCTTCGATAGGAAAAACAAATAAAACTGCACGCAGGAAAAAAAATACCCAAAAAAATGGGTGGCGCTGTAGTATAGCGACACGCTCTCCCTGGGGAGAGCAGCCCGAATTTCACACAGAGAAATCTGTTGTGATAAAAAGAAATACAAATACAAATAACAGTCGAATATAAAAAATCAGTATTCTAACAAAATGTCTACAATCACCAGTGAGTGTGAAGGGACATTGAACAACACTCCTCCTTTCGAAGGTCCATAGAGAGATGGTGAAAGAGTGGTAACGGCACTGCTTCAGACAGGGTACTTATTGCTCAAGGAAGAATGATTTACCTTGTAACCTGCTTGCTTTCTGTAAATGCTTGATACCTTCTTCAAGGGGTGTGACACGCGTCCACCATAAATTGATTAATAGTCTTCTGCTTATTACTTTGCACTTGGGATATGAAAACAGTAATGTCCTATCTATACCTTTTTTTCTTTGTTTTTCTTTTCTTTTTTTTTTTCTTTTTTTTTTCCTCAGGAAGAATCGCCACTTTTTCTAATAGATTGCTTTCTGTAAACAGGGGAAGGTGTGGGGGGTTCGGGGGGGGGGGGGGGGGGGTTCGAGGGTAATGACAGCATCAGGTGGTCATCATGACATGACACAATGGTGGGAGTGTGGGCGGAAAGTGGGGGAGGAGGGGGAGGTTTAGTCACAGCATCAGTTGGTGGTCTTTAAGTGGCTGGGTGGTGGTGGTAGGGAGGAGGGTGGGAGGACTAGTGACAGCGCGCCACAGGTGGTGGTCTTTAGGTGGCTGGGTGGTGGTGGTAGGGATGGGGTTGGGTGTGGGAGGGTTAGTGACAGCGACAGGTGGTGGTCTTTAAGTGGCTGGGTGGTGGTGGTAGGGATGGGGGAGGGAAGTGGGAGGGTTAGTGACAGCGACAGGTGGTGGTCTTTAAGTGGCTGGGTGGTGGTGGTAGAGAGGGGGTTGGGAGGACTAATGACAGCGACAGGTGGTGGTCTTTAAGTGGCTGGGTGGTGGTGGTAGAGAGGGGGTTGGGAGGACTAGTGACAGCGACAGGTGGTGGTCTTTAGGTGGCTGGGTGGTGGTGGTAGGGATGGGGGAGGGAAGTGGGAGGGTTAGTGACAGCGACAGGTGGTGGTCTTTAAGTGGCTGGGTGGTGGTGGTAGAGAGGGGGTTGGGAGGACTAATGACAGCGACAGGTGGTGGTCTTTAAGTGGCTGGGTGGTGGTGGTAGAGAGGGGGTTGGGAGGACTAGTGACAGCGACAGGTGGTGGTCTTTAGGTGGCTGGGTGGTGGTGGTAGGGAGGAGGGGTGTGGGAGGGTTAGTGACAGCGACAGGTGGTGGTCTTTAAGTGACTGGGTGGTGGTGGTAGGGAGGGGGGAGGGAAGTGGGAGGGTTAGTGACAGCATCAGGTAGTCGTCTTTAAGTGGCTGGGTGGTGGTGGTAGATAGGGGGTTGGGAGGACTAATGACAGCGACAGGTGGTGGTCTTTAAGTGGCTGGGTGGTGGTGGTAGAGAGGGGGTTGGGAGGACTAGTGACAGCGACAGGTGGTGGTCTTTAGGTGGCTGGGTGGTGGTGGTAGGGAGGAGGGGTGTGGGATGGTTAGTGACAGCGGCAGGTGGTGGTCTTTAGGTGGCTGGGTGGTGGTGGTAGGGAGGGGGGTGGGAGGACTAGTGACAGCGCGCGACAGGTGGTGGTCTTTGGTAGGGAGGGGTGTGGGAGGGTTAGTGACAGCGACAGGTGGTGGTCTTTAAGTGGCTGGGTGGTGGTGGTAGGGAGGGGGGAGGGGAGTAGGAGGGTTAGTGACAGCATCAGGTAGTCGTTTTTAAGTGGCTCAGTGGTGGTGGTAGGGAGGAGGGGTGTGGGAGGGTTAGTGACAGCGGCAGGTGGTGGTCTTTAGGTGGCTGGGTGGTGGTGGTAGGGAGGGGGGTGGGAGGGTTAGTGACAGCGACAGGTGGTGGTCTTTAAGTGGCTGGGTGGTGGTGGTAGGAATGGGGTGTGGGAGGTGGGAGGGTTAGTGACAACGACAGGTGGTGGTCTTTACGTGGCTGGGTGGTGGTGTTAGGGAGGAGGGGGGTGGGAGGGTTAGTGACAGCGGCAGGTGGTCGTCTTTGAGTGGCTGGGTGGTGGTGGTAGGAAGGGGGAAGAGGGTTTTAAGATGCAGTGACAGCATCATGTGTTTACGATGTTTGGCTGAATGAGGACACTAGAGTGGACATGATGTGGAGTGATGGCCTAGAGGTAACGCGTCCGCATAGGAAGCGAGAGAATCTGAGCGCGCTGGTTCAAATCACGGCTCAGTCACCGATATTTTCTCTCGCTCCACTAGACCTTGAGTGGTGGTCATTCGGATGAGACAATAAACCGAGGTCCTGTGTGCAGCATGCACTTAGCGCACGTAAAAGAACCCATGGCAACAAAACGGTTGTTCCTGGCAAAATTCTGTAGAAAAATCCACTTGAATAGGAAAAACAAATAAAACAAAATTTAAAAAAAAAAAATATATATATATATAGTAAGATTGCTCAATTACGAAGATCAGAATACATATATATATACTGAAGGAATATTTAGAACATGATATATTTGTGTAGTAGAAGACGTCATGCGAGGTCAGAAAGATGATGTAAAAAAATAACATTACGTCACCTGTTATAAGCGTAGTCTATGACCAAGCTGACGGATGGCAGCGAAAATTCAGATTTTTTTTTTTTCGTTCAACAAAATAAGTGTTGGTTTTCAACTTTGTTTTATTCATTTTAAATATATATATATATATATATATATATATATATATATATATATATATATATGCGAGTGTGTGTGTGTGTGTGTGTGTGTGTGTGTGTGATTATGTTCAAGTTAATTGTTTTTTTTAATTCCTCTATTGAAAAACCGATGGAACAGTCAGTGTCTGGGGCTTGTTCTATGTTAATGTCCATGAACATGACTGCACTTACACATATGCCTTATTTCCTTTTCTTGCTCTTTTCCTTTGTGGTGTTATTTTCAAATGATTGGGGATAAAATCTCACAGTTTTTCAGCGATGATGTGACCCTGTGTGTTCAGCTGGGCGCAACAAAGGAAGGAAGGTGGTAGAATGGTTAAGACACTCATCTGCCAATACAGAGAGTCCGTGCGGGTGTGGGTTCGAATCCCGTTCTCACCCTTTCTCCCAAGCTTGACTGGAAAATCAAACTGAGCGTCTAGTCATTCAGATGAGATGATAAACCGAGGTTCAATGTGCAGCACGCACTTGGCGCACTGAAAAAAAACACATGGCAATGTGTGTGTTGTGTGTGTGTATATATATATATATATATATATGTGTGTGTGTGTGTGTGTGTGTGTGTGTGTGTGTGCATGCACTCAAGGCCTGACTTGGTGCATTGGGTTACGCTGCTGGTCCAGCATCTGCCATAGTGTATATGCAGTGATGCCTCCATGAGAAACTGAAATTAAAGCAACAAAGGAAGAACAGGAAGCAGTTGAGGTGACAAAACAAATACCGGTTACCTGGTCTCTTCCACGTTTGTTTTCACAATCAAAGAGAATCACTCAAGGAATGGTCAGGGAATCACTCAATGAATGGTCACAGAATCAGAATCACTCAATGAATGGTCACAGAATCAGAATCACTCAATGAATGGTAAGAAAATCACTCAATGAATGGTCAGAGAATCAGAATCACTCAATGAATGGTCACAGAATCACTCAGTGAATGGTCAGAGAATCACTCAATGAATGCTCAGCTTCAGTTTCAGAAGGCATCACTGCATTCAGACAATCCATATACGCTACACCATTTCTGCTTTGCAGATGCCTGACCAGCAGCAAAACCCAACGTGCTTTGGTCAGGCCTTGACTGCACTCACGTATAGTTAGTGTAACCTATCAGAGTGGATTTCTTCAACAGAATTTTGCAGGAGTACAACACTCTAATTGTTATGGGTTCTTTTTCAGCGCGCCAAATGTGTGCTGCACATGGGACCTTGGTTTATCATCTCATCCAAATGACTGGACTCTTTGTATGATTGTCCAGTCAAACTTGGGAGAAAGGGTGAGACTGGGATTCGAACCCAGACCCTCAAGGTCACTGTACTGGCAAACAAGTGTCTTTATATAATGTAATGTAATCTCCCATGGCATAAGTGAGAGACATGAACTCATCTTTCAGGGGGTTTTTTAATTTTTTTTTATCATAACTGCATTTCCTGCTTGTATGGAGACCAACTCCTTTTAATTTCACCACTGTTATCACAATTGATATGTTTCTGTTTGATAATTTTTTAGTCGCCTTTTGATTAATATATTCAATTGGGTTACATTTTCAATAATGAATTGAAATGGATTGCATTTTGATTAACAAATTCAACTGGGTTATGTTTTGAGACAAAGCTCTTGAATTAATGGCGTTATCTTCCAGAAGGGAGAAGTTCCTACTGACTTGCAAGAACGTGAGTTTTGTCACACACAATCATCCTTCCCTTACACAGTCATTGGGATAAGATGAATCGATGTTCTGTGTGCAGCACGCACTTGGTGCACTGAAAAAAAAACAACCCACTGCAACAAGAGTGTTGCCCTCTGGCAAAAATTCTGCACAAGATATCCACTGATAATTAACAAATAGTAAAGAGTGGTAACACTCTCCACACACAAAGTACATAACTTCAAGCCAATGCTGCTTACACTACCAATTCTGCTAGCACACAGGTAAATAAAAGGTACACTGGAACAAACCCAGACACTTCCTCCAAAAAAGAAAGCGCCGGGCTTGCTCTTATACCGATCATTTGACATGTGCACACAGCAGCAATGACAGAAGATATGTGCAAACACAAATCAGCTTTTATTCAAGACTGGCAAAGCCTCTTCAATCCTGAACAAGCCACACAGAACACACAAACAATACAGAACAAACACATGTGTGTGGAGAGAGTTACCACTCTTTACTATTTATTAATTATTTGATCTCCTGGCCTCATTGTTTATTAATATCCACTGATAGTTTACACAACTATGTATATGCGTGCACTCAAGGCCTGACTAAGCCCAATGGGATATGCTGCTGGTACGGCACCTGCCTAACAGATGTGGTGTAGCGTATATGAGTTAGTCCGAACACAGTGACGCCTCCATGATAAACTGAAACTGAAACTGAAACTCCCACACATACAACACGTCTTCTGTGCAACGCACTCACACTCCTCTGTCTGTCACCCGCAATCTTTCCTCCTAGTCCTACATTCTTCAGTTTGTCAAGAACACTCTTGCAGTTCATATTCAACCCACCAAACCTGCGCAATAACAAAAAAGTCAGACAGAACAGAGTATATTCAAGAAATGATCAAAGCTTACATAAACAGTACAGCCTGGACTGACATTTCTTACAGATGTGACGAGAGTGAAGCTACAGCAGACACGACCACAATACCACTTCTTATGCACCCCTACCTGTTTTACTACAAAAAAAAAAATATATATATATATTTAAAAGCCTGCACATATGTCAGTTTGCTTCATAAACATACTCTCTCCACTAACACATGTGCATGCGCAAAGGGTATCTCCTTCTCTCACTCTCTCACATACACACCCATGAATGCATTGAAAATAATCACACACACACACACACACACACACACACACACACATATATATATACATGTACATACATATATACTTACACACACACACACACACACACATTTTTTTTATACACACGTGGGGGTGTGTGTCCGAGTAACATATTTATCTTTTGTATAGATGAAAATGGAGAAATATTTTGAGATGCATGCAGGTGCCTTATGTTGGATTTATGTAATCCTAATCCCCTGTGCCAAAGGCCTATAATCCTAATCCCCTGTGCCAAAGGCCTATCATCCTCATCCCCTTTGCCAAAAGCTTATAATTCTTATCCCATGTAACACAGGCCTATAATCCTTTTCCTCTGTGCCAAAGGCCTATAATCCTTATCCCCCGTGCCAGAGGCCTATAATCCTAATCCCCTGTGCCAAAGGCCTATAATCCTAATCCCCTAAAACAGAGGCCTACAATTCTAACCCTCTGTGACACAGGCCTATAATCTCAAACCCCCGTGACACAGGCCTACAATCCTAATCCCCTGTGACCCAGGCCTATAATCCTAATCTCCTGTGACACCGGCCTATAATCCCAATCCTCTGTGATCCAAGCCTATAATCCTAATCCCCTGTGACCCAGACCTATAAACCTAATCTCATGGCCCAGGCCTATAATCCTAATCTCCTGTGACACAGGCCTATAATCCTAATCCTCTGTGATCCAAGCCTATAATCCTAATCCCCTGTGACCCAGACCTATAAACCTAATCTCATGGCCCAGACCTTTAATCCTTACCCCTCATGACCCTGACCTATAAACCTAATCTCATGGCCCAGACCATTAATCCTAATCCCCGGTGACCCTGACCTATAATCCCAATCCCCTGTGACCCTGACCTGTAACCCCAATCCCCTGTGACCCAGACCTATCATCCAAATCCCCCGTGACCCAGACCTATAACCCCAGTCCCCTGTGATCCATGCCTACAGCCCCCTCCTAGCGGTGTAGTCCTGATAGAACTGGATCAGGGTGTGTGGGGTCTGGGGCAGCACCACGTTCAGAGCAGCACTGAAGTGACGGTGGTGCACCTGCCGTGCCTCCACGCTCTCCGTCATCGCCAGCAGTGCTGCCTCCTGGCACAAAGCTGTCAGCTGCACACAGCACCGTCATCCTCACACCGTTAACATCATCATCATGACACTGCTTGCACCATCATTGTGACACCATTTACACCCTCACCTTCACACCATCATCACACCCTTTAAACCATCATCATGACACTGTTCACACCATCACCATGACACCATTTACACCCTCATAATGACACTGTTTACATTATCATCCTGACATCATTTACACCATCATCATCATTTACATCATCATCATCATATGGTTTAAACCATGGTCATTACACCATTCACACTATCAATGTGACACTGTTTACAACATCATCATGACAGTATTCACACCACTGTCACAGCACGATTAACACCATCATCATGTCACTGTTCAAACCATCATCATGACACTGTTCACACCATCATTGTGACAATGTTCACACCATCATTGTGACATCATTTACACTGTCATCATCATCATTTACACCATTATCATCACACAGTTTACACCATCATCATGACACCATTCACACCACCACAGTGAAACTGTTTACACCACCACAGTGAAACTGTTTACACCCTCATCATGACACCACTTACACCACCACTTACACCCTCATCGTGACACCACTTACACCCTCATCATGACACCACTTACACCACCACTTACACCCTCATCATGACACCACTTACACCCTCATCATGACACCACTTACACCACCACTTACACCCTCATCATGACACCACTTACACCATCATCATGACACCACTTGCACCCTCATCATGACACCACTTACACCCTCATCATGACACCACTTACACCATCATCATGACACCATTCACGTCACCACTGTCACACTGTTTATACCATCATCATGACACTGCTTCATTTTCATGACACAGCTTACACAATCATCATGACATGGTTTACCCCATCACCATGACGCTGTTTACAGCAGCAGCAGCATGACACCGTTTAGACCATCATTACCATAATGTTATGGTTTATATCATCATCACTGTACACATCATCATCATCATGACATGATTTACATCATAATCACTGTACACATCATCATCATCATGACATGATTTACATCATCATCACTGTACACATCATTATCAGGACATGGTTTACAGCAGCATCATGACACCGTTTATATCATCCTCACAGCACACAGCACTATCTATACATATTTAGACAAATCTAAGGTGCGTGGCCAGATCAAAATCATAACTTAAATAAATCTGATCCAAGTGATTTGAAACTAAAATAAAACAGGAACTGGTGAGGGTTTCTTGGGATGCAGAATGGTATACCCTTTCTTCAAAGACTGGGGACAAATCACAGTCAAAACAGACACACTAGACAAGGCAATCTAAGCGAGGCAGGAAGAGATTGTATTCTGCCCCTTAGGATTGCAGGAAAAAGGAAGAGTGAGAGAACAACACTAAAAGTGATTTCATTCTGCCCGTCAGGACCAAAAAAAAAACAAAAAAAAGGGGAGAGAACAACACTGAAGGAAGATATTTTGTTCTGTCCCTTACGACTGCAAAAAAAAAAAAAAAAAGGGGGAGAGAAGAACACTGTAGGAAGAAATTTCTATTCTGCCCCTTAGGACTGCAAGAAAAAAAAAGTGGGGGGGCGGGGGGGGGTGGGGGGGGAGAGAAGAACACTGAAAGAAGACATTTCTATTCTGCCCCTTAGGACTGCAAGAAAAAGGGAGAGAACAACACTTAAGGAAGACAATTTGTTCTGCCCCTTAGAACAGCAACAAAAAAAAGGAGAGAATGACACTGAAGGAAGATTTTATTCTGCCCCTTAGGACTACAAAAAAAAGGGAGAGAAGAACACTGAAGGAAGAAGATTTTATACTGACCCCGAGGACGGCAAAAACAAATAAAAGGGGGGGAGAACAACACTGAAGAAAGAAAATTTCATTCTGCCCCTTAGGACAGCAAAAAAAAAAAAAAAAAAAAAGAGGGAGAGAAGAACACTGACCTCTGCCCCGGAGTAGTTGTGAGTCTTGTCGACCAGCTCCGTCAGACAGACATCATCAGCGACAGGCGTCCTCTGGGCGACAATCTGCAGAATCTGCAGCCGTGTGGCTGCATCTGGCAGGGGCACATACAGCAGGCGGTCAAAGCGGCCTGGGCGCAACAACGCCTGCAACACACCAACCCTCCTTCAGTTGCCATGGCAACAGCAGGTGTCACATCCAGAACACAACGGGATGACCATCACCGAGATATCAAGTCTGTGACACAAGCAGCTGTGATCATCACACAGCCAACAGAACAATGTCATCATCACACAGCCAACAGAACAATGTCATCATCACACAGCCAACAGAACAATGTCATCATCACACAACCAACAGAACAATGTCATCATCACACAGCCAACAGAATAATGTCATCATCACACAGCCAACAGAACAATGTCATCATCACACAGCCAACAGAACAATGTCATCATCACACAACCAACAGAACAATGTCATCATCACACAGCCAACAGAATAATGTCATCATCACACAGCCAACAGAACAATGTCATCATCACACAACAGAATAATGTCATCATCACACAGCCAACAGAATAATGTCATCATCACACAGCCAACAGAACAATGTCATCATCACACAGCCAACAGAACAATGTCATCATCACACAGCCAACAGAATAATGTCATCATCACACAGCCAACAGAATAATGTCATCATCACACAACCAACAGAACAATGTCATCATCACACAGCCAACAGAACAATGTCATCATCACACAGCCAACAGAATAATGTCATCATCACACAGCCAACAGAACAATGTCATCATCACACAACCAACAGAACAATGTCATCATCACACAGCCAACAGAACAATGTCATCATCACACAGCCAACAGAATAATGTCATCATCACACAACCAACAGAACAATGTCATCATCACACAGCCAACAGAATAATGTCATCATCACAGCCAACAGAATAATGTCATCATCACACAGCCAACAGAACAATGTCATCATCACACAGCCAACAGAATAATGTCATCATCACACAACCAACAGAACAATGTCATCATCACACAACCAACAGAACAATGTCATCATCACACAGCCAACAGAATAATGTCATCATCACACAGCCAACAGAACAATGTCATCATCACACAGCCAACAGAACAATGTCATCATCACACAGCCAACAGAACAATGTCATCATCACACAGCCAACAGAATAATGTCATCATCACACAGCCAACAGAACAATGTCATCATCACACAGCCAACAGAATAATGTCATCATCACACAGCCAACAGAACAATGTCATCATCACACAGCCAACAGAATAATGTCATCATCACACAACCAACAGAACAATGTCATCATCACACAGCCAACAGAATAATGTCATCATCACAGCCAACAGAATAATGTCATCATCACACAGCCAACAGAACAATGTCATCATCACACAACCAACAGAATAATGTCATCATCACACAGCCAACAGAACAATGTCATCATCACACAACCAACAGAACAATGTCATCATCACACAGCCAACAGAACAATGTCATCATCGCATCATCACACAACAACTATCCTGTTACCTGATCTGTTACCTGACCCATCTTGTTACCTGATCTATCTTGTTACCTGATCTACCATGTCAGGGTGGTTAGTGGATGTCTTAAAGGTAATGTCAGCTATAACCTGATCCACCAAGTCAGGTTGATGGCTGTCATACTGGTAATGTCAGTTATTACCTGATCTACCATGTTAAGATAGCCAGTGGCTGTCATACTGGTGATACTGAGGAGGAAGGAGGCAAAGTGGTTAGAATGCTTATCCGGCAATACAGAGTCCGTGAGGGTCTGGGTTCCATTCCCTGTCTCCACTCTGATAGCTGGACAAATATACATGAATGCAGTCAACGCCTGACTAACGCGTTGGTTAATGCTGCAGTCAGGCAGATGGCGTATATGGATTTGTTCAAATACAGTGACAGTCTCCTTGCGGATCTGAAACTGAATCATTACCTGAAAAGTGTCCCCCTATGGGAAAACACACAGACAGAAGCGTGTGAGAGTGGGCCATGAGAGAGGAGCAGGGGAAGAAATATCCCACTTCAAAAGCAAGTGCACTCATTCCCCCAGTCCCTCTTCATAATTCTCACGGCCATGCACACATCCAGACTGGCCTCGTATGTTTGGGGTATTTTTGTTATGTTTTGTTTTGTTGTTGTTGTTGTTGTTTTTCGCCATTATTGAATAAAATGGCCATGAAAAAAAAAGAGAGTCATTACCTGATCCACCATGTCGGGGCGGTTGGTGGCGGCCACAATGGTGACACCCGTCAGCTGAACCACACCGTCCATCTCTGTCAGCAGCTGGGTCAGCACTCGGTCAGCAACGCCACTGCCCCCTCCGCTCCTGGTGTTGACACCCACATCATCATCACCTACATCATCATCACCCACATCATCATCACCCACACCATCATCACCTACATCATCATCACCTACATCATCATCACCCACATCATCATCACCTACATTATCATCACCCACATCATCATCACCCACACCATCATCATCACCCACACCATCATCACCTACATTATCATCACCTACATTACCCACACCATCATCATCACCCACACCATCATCATCATCACCCACAGCATCATCATCACCCACACCATCATCATCACCCACACCATCATCATCATCACCCACACCATCATCATCACCCACACCATCATCATCATCACCCACACCATCATCATCACCCACATCACCCACACCATCATCATCACCCACACCATCATCATCATCACCCACACCATCATCATCACCCACACCACGTCAACACATACTGCTCCTGAAATAACAATACCGCATCACATATTGTTCCTGAAATAACAACACCCACATCTACACGCACATTGCAAGTAAGACCTTAGATGACATGACAAGACATGAGATGACAGGATATGAATGACAAGACATGGGTCAGAAGACAAGACATGAGTGACAAGACATGGGTCAGAAGACAAGACATGGGATGACAAGACATGGGTCAGAAGACAAGACATGAGTGACAAGACATGGGTCAGAAGACAAGACATGAGATGACAAGACATGAGTGACAAGACATGGGATGACAAGACATGAGTGACAAGACATGGGTCAGAAGACAAGACATGAGATGACAAGACATGGGTTAGAAGACAAGACATGAGATGACAAGACATGGGTCAGAAGACAAGACATGAGATGACAAGACATGAGTGACAAGACATGGCATGACAAGACATGAGTGACAAGACATGGGTCAGAAGACAAGACATAGGATGACAAGACATGGGTCAGAAGACAAGACATGAGATGACAAGACATGGGATGACAAGACATGAGTGACAAGACATGGGTCAGAAGACAAGACATGAGATGACAAGACATGAGTGACAAGACATGGGATGACAAGACATGAGTGACAAGACATGGGTCAGAAGACAAGACATGAGATGACAAGACATGAGTGACAAGACATGGGTCAGAAGACAAGACATGGGATGACAAGACATGAGATGACAAGACATGAGATGACAAGACATGAGTGGCAAGAGATGGGTCAGATGACAGGACATGAGTGGCAAGAGATGGGTCAGATGACAAGACATGAGTGGCAAGAGATGGGTCAGATGACAAGACATGAGTGGCAAGAGATGGGTCAGATGACAGGACATGAGTGGCAAGAGATGGGTCAGATGACAAGACATGAGTGGCAAGAGATGGGTCAGATGACAAGACATGAGTGGCAAGAGATGTGTCATATGACAAGACATGAGTGCCAAGAGATGGCAGGACATGGAAGCAGACTTGTCCTGTGACATACCTGCCCCTCTCCACAGCCAGACTGTCGATTTCATCAAAGAAAATGATAGAGGGCGCTGCCGCCCGGGCCTTGCGGAAAATCTCCCGCACGGCTCTCTCCGACTCTCCAACGTACTTTTCAAACAACTCGGGACCCTGGAGGATACAAAGATTACTGGGTTATTATGCTAACCAGTCTATCGACTGAGGGAAACAATGAACCATGTAGGTTGAGTTAGAAGAGTCATGAAGCAGTTACTAGCTTCAGTTATGAACAGTGTTTCAACGCTCTGTTACAGTGTTTAAAAAACTTACCAACGTTCTTATTCCACCCAGTCACCTATTGAATAGAATAGGCTTTTTTCTTTTAGCTCGCATGAGGACATTGCAAAAAGGTCCAGTCAACCACAAAGTGTTCATGACACTGAAAACGGTCCACTCAGTCAAATCACAGTGCTGATCACCATCTAGACACTGTAAATGGTCCAACATGATACATTTGCGAATATTTTTGAAGATGTTATTCTGCAGAATGACTGACTTGCAACCAATTATGATGGGAGATCTGATGTAGTGGGAGGTTGTGGATGGTGCCTGTTCAGAATGAAGTGTGATTAGGGCAGTGGAAAAATGTGATTTGGACAGTAGAAAAATATGCATTGATAATGACGATTGTGGCTCAGACAGCTAACATGCCTCAGCTGACAATTGATTGTCTGCTCTTTTCTATTTCAATAGTTATCATCATTATTTCCATAACCGTTATGCTTACCTACATAGCCAGAAAATTCAGTTTGCTCTCTATGACCAAAGCTAGCACAGCTTACCTTGGCTGCAAAGCTTACAAAGCTCATCGTAACAGCCAGAAAGTTCAGCCTTCTCTCCATGGTCAGAGCTAACACAGCTTACCTTACAACCAAAAAGTTCAGTCTACTCTTTGTGGCCTGAGCTAACACATCTTACCTTGGCTGCAAAGATAGCACAGCTTATCTTGACAACCAGAAAGTTCAGTCTACTCTTTGTGGCCAGAGCTAACATAGTTTACCATCACAGCCAGAAAGTTCACTCCTATTTCTATGGCCAGAGTTGATGTATGATAGTCGTGTCCGACTATGACCATCAGAACAGCAGAGGAGGCAACTGCTGTCCCAACTATCTGGGCTAGAATTTGATTATAGTGGTGAGTGTCTTGCCCAAGTTACACCCCCACTCTCTCAACCAAGAGGGTTTTAGGACAGCTGGCCCCCATGGCTGCAGCACTAAAAGCCAGTGCAGTCTTGCCTCCTAGTTTAAGAGTCATAATCCTTCACAAAAGACTAAGCTGTAAATGACTTCCCATTGCAATGGAGAAACCATTGATCATACAGCTCCCACTTTGCTGTTGGCCCTGCTGTAAGCTAATGTCAATCTGTGATATAAGCTGAGCGTTGGCATGACAGGCGCTAGAGCTGTTACAGCTTACCTTAACAGCCAGAAAGTTCAGTCCACTCTCGGTGGCCAGAGCTTTGGCGATCATGGTCTTGGAACAGCCAGGTGGGCCGTACAGCAGGCAGCCAGCAGGGGGGGTAATTCCCAGGCGATGGAAGGCCTCCGGGTGAGTAAGGGGCCACTCCACTGCTTGACGCAGCTTCAGCTTCACTTCCTCCTGGCCGCCAATGTCTGACCAGCGAACCTTCACACACCCACACACACACACACAAACGCACATGCACACACACACACACACATCAATACCACAGTCACTACACATATCTATACACACTGTCCGCCCTCACATAAAGTACACTGTCCACTCATTCTGTGACTGACCACACACACCCTCTGACACACACACACATCACACTCCCTCATGTATCCATATACAGAATGGACACTCCCCCCCACCCCCACCCCACCCTCACCCCCCCACACACAGCACAGTGATGTAGACCTATGATGACATACCTGAGAGGCATCTGAAACTGATAGCTTGTCCAAAAACGTTTCGTCAAGATACTTCATTTCCTGACTCTGTTCTGATCGATAGCACACCTGTTTCACTTTCTCCTTCTGTTCAGTCTTGGACACACACCCCCACACCCCCACACAGCACAGAGATGAAGACTTATGTTGCCATACCTGAGACACCTCAAACTGCACCTCCCTCATGTATCCATACACAGAATGGACCCCACACCCACACAAACACACACACACACCCCTACACACACAGAGATGCAGATCAATGAAGCCATACCTGAGGAACCTCAAACTGCACCTCCCTCATGGCACTGGGGGACACCAGCCTAATGGCAGCTCTCAGGTCCTCTGCCCTCAGGGGAGGCTGCACATCTTCTGTCAGCTTCCAGCCACGCTGCCGACCTGTACACAGAGCACACACACACAACTGTATGCACTACAGACACTTGTACACACTGTCC
This sequence comes from Babylonia areolata, assembly GCF_041734735.1. Classification (NCBI taxonomy): domain Eukaryota; kingdom Metazoa; phylum Mollusca; class Gastropoda; order Neogastropoda; family Buccinidae; genus Babylonia; species Babylonia areolata. Next base: position 34,914,092 of record NC_134882.1, read on the forward strand.
TCCCTCATTTACAGTACACACACACACATGAACACACTGTCCACTCTCACATACATGTACAAACTGTCCACCCTCACTGACCTGGAAATTCTGTCCACCCTCACATACAGCACACACACCTGAACACACTGTCCACCCTCACATACAGTACACGCACCTGAACACACTGTCCACCCTCACATACAGTACACACACCTGAACACACTGTCCACCCTCACATACAGTACACACACCTGAACACACTGTCCACCCTCACATACAGTACACACACCTGAACACACTGTCCACCCTCACATACAGTACACATACACACCTGAACACACTATCCTCTCTCACATACCTGTAAACACTGCCCACCCTCACATACAGTACACACACCTGAACACACTGTCCACCCTCACACACATTACATACACCTGTATACACTGTCCACCACCACACACTTGTACACACTACCCAACCTAACACACAATACACACATCTGTGCTTACTGTCCACTCTCACAATACATACACATGTACATACAGTCAACTCTTCTGTAATTGACCACACACCACACACACCATCACCATCCTCACCTACCTTCACTACCTTCCCCCCACCTCTGACCACACCCACCTTCTCTGACGACAGCAGCCAAATCAGCACCGACATATCCGTGTGTGACATCAGCCAGTTCCTTCAGCTCCCTGTCAGTCAGTGTGTGAGGCACATCTTGTAGTATTGCCCTCAGGATCTGCACAGAAAGCCATGTCTCTCATCTGTACAGGTCGCCCTTCCTTCACCTGTACTCTCTCTCATCTGTACATGTCCTTCCCTCACCTGTACTCTCTCTCATCTGTACATGTCCTTCCCTCACCTGTACTCTCTCTAATCTGTACATGTCCTTCCTTCACCTGTACTCTCTCTCATCTGTACTTGTCCTTCCCTCACCTGTACTCTCTCTAATCTGTACATGTCCTTCCCTCACCTGTACTCTCTCTAATCTGTACATGTCCTTCCCTCACCTGTACTCTCTCTAATCTGTACATGTCCTTCCCTCACCTGTACTCTCTAATCTGTACATGTCCTTCCCTCACCTGTACTCTCTCTCATCTGTACATGTCCTTCCCTCACCTGTACTCTCTCTAATCTGTACATGTCCTTCCCTCACCTGTGAAATATCTCTTATCTGTACATGTCCTTCCCTCATCTGTAAAATATCTCTCCTCTTTCCAAGATATCCCTCCATCACCAGTTGTGACAGAGTGAGTTACGAATACCTGTGGCCAGAGGAAGAACAAGAAATATTTTTTTTACATTTAGAATACCTGTATGAATGTGAAAATGTTTTGCACGTGGTAAGTGTGGGTGAATCGTGAGCTGTGCATGTTCATGTGTGTGTGTGCGTACATGTATGTGCTGTAACGTCAGTCTGAATGCATCAGAGCTCGGGTGATGTGTGTCTGTGAGACGGAGTGTGCCTTGACTGTTCCGAACATCAGGTGGGGAAAAAATTAAGTTTTTATTTCATTGTTTATTCAATGATTGGTTGCTGGATTATTTAATTCGAATTTCAAGTTATGATTGAATAGTTTGAGAATTTAGTAGTTTTTACTGCTGGTTTTGAAATGTTTGCTTTTTGATAAATTAATACTTTTTTGTGTAATTTATAAGACGTAGTGACTCATAAATGAATATTGTATTGTTAATTGGAAAATGGTATGAATGCATGAGTGGTGTGAAAGGATAGCAAATATAAGAAAATAAAATATGGGGGCAGTAAATGAAGGGGGAACATTGAGGATTAGCTGGATGCTCGTTTAGTGTGTCGGAAGGAATAATTTAAATGGAGTGTGCCAAGAGCTAAAAACATGGAAAAAGTGTTATCAGGGCTCCATGTTGACCGGCCACGGAGTGGAGGGACCCTGTGGAACTGGAATGTTCACTGAGGAGGAGGTGCCCGAGCTTCCCACGAGTGAGTGAGGTGGACATTGACACTACTGTGAGTAGACTAACTGGCTGGCCTAGGACTGAGGCGATCCTGGGATTGGATCAAGTTGCGCACAGAGAGAATTGACTCGTGACAGTCAAGACATTTGTTCCTGGTTTTTGAAATAATTTTTTTGAAGGTGAAGAGAGTGAATGAAAAAACATTTTTCTTTTTTTTTTTTTGTCTTAATAATTATATTTGGCTCAGGGGAAAATTCCTTGTGTCTGTTTTCTGTTTCTGTTTACTGAGAGAGTGAGAGACTGAAGACTGAACTCGCTAAATATTTCTTCCCTTATCTTGTCTGTCTCCTCACCCACTTAGTAACACATGTAAAATATCTCCCATCTCTACATGTCCCTCACCTGTAAAATACATTTCTCATCTATACAAGAAGTCCTTCCCTCATCTGTAAAATGTCCCTCTCATATCGAAAGAATTTGACTTGACTATAAACCATGCCACTCCCTCACCTGTAAACCATGTCTCCCTCACCTGTAAACCATGTCCCCTGTAATCCATGTCCCCCTTCACCTGCAAACCATGTCCCTCCCTCACCTGTTAAACATGTCCTCTGTAAACCATGTCCCTCCCTCACAGTAAACCATATCCCCTGTAAACCATGTCCCTCCCTCACCTGTAAACCATGTTTCCCCTCACCTGCAAACCATGTCCCCTGTAAGCCATGTCCCTCCCTCACCTGTAAACCATGTTTCCCCTCACCTGTAAACCATGTCCCCTGTAAGCCATGTCCCTCCCTCACATGTAAACCATATCCCCTGTCAACCATGTCCCTCCCTCACCTGTAAACCATGTTTCCCTCACCTGTAAACTAAGTCCATTGTAAGCCAAGTCCCTCCCTAACCTGTAAAACATGTCCCCTGTAAACCATGTTCCCCATCACCAGTAAACCATGTCCCTCCTTCACCTGTAAACCACGTCCCCCCTCACCTGTAAAACATGTCCCTTCCTCACCTGTAAACCATGTTTCCCTTGAACTGTAAAACACGTCCCCTTTAAACCATGTCCGTCCTTCACCTGTAAACCATGTCCCTCCCTCACCTGTTAAACATATCCCCCCCTCACCTATAAACCATGCCACTCCCTCACCTGTAAGCCATGTTCCCCCTCACCTGTAAACCATGTCCCTCCCTCACCTGTGAACCATGTCCCCTGTAAACCATGCCACTCCCTCACCTGTAAGCCATGTTCCCCCTCACCTGTAAACCATGTCCCTCCCTCACCTGTGAACCATGTCCCTCCCTGACCAGTAAACCATGTCCCTTCCTCACCTGCAGCCTGTCAGAGGCGGTGGGCACACCTGTCTCTATTTCCAGGTCAAAACGACGGGCTCTGCGCAAGGCTGGGTCAAGGTCATCTGGTTTGCTGGTCAGTCCAATCACCACGCATGTCTCTCTGCTTGCAGTCTGTCACACAGCAACACATATGATGATACGAAAACCTGGTAAACGCCTATCTTCAGTCAGAGACCAAACTCTAAGTGCCTAACAAACAGTGTCATCTGCACAACAGACTGCCTACCTGGGTAGAGCTGATTAACTGCTGTCACTGGATGCTCATTATTCATTTCCTGTCATTCAATCAGGCTTCAGTCACACACACACTCACACAGACATGTAACGTCTTCTTCTTCTTCTTCTGCGTTCGTGGGCTGCAACTCCCATGTTCACTCGTATGCACACGAGTGGGCTTTTACGTGTATGACCGTTTTTACCCCGCCATGTAGGCAGCCATACTCCGTTTTCGGGGGTGTGCATGCTGGGTATGTTCTTGTTTCCATAACCCACCGAACGCTGGCATGGATTACAGGATCTTTAATGTGCGTATTTGATCTTCTGCTTGCATATACACACGAAGGGGGTTCAGGCACTAGCAGGTCTGCACATATGTTGACCTGGGAGATCGTAAAAATCTCCACCCTTTACCCACCAGGCACCATCACCGTGATCCGAACCTGGGACCCTCAGATTGACAGTCCAATGCTTTAACCACTCGGCTATTGCGCCCGTCAGACATGTAACATTTTACATGTATGACCATTTTGTTTATTTACCATCCCATGTAGGCAGCATACTCTGTTATCGGGGATGTGTATGCTGGGTATGTTCTTTTTTCCATCACCCACGAAACGCTGACATGGATTACAGGATCTTTAACATGCATATTTGATCTTCTGCGTGTGTAAACACACAAAGGAGGTTCAGGCATTAGAAGGACTGCACTTTTTTTTTTTAATACTTTTTTTTTAATTTTGCAAAGACATGTATACAATACAGAGAACAGTATGAAACAAACAATATAAAACGAACAGTAGCATCCACTGTAGAAAGACAAAACAAAAAACAAAAAAATTATTTTAAAAAAAAAACAGCAACAACAACAAATACAGAAAAAAAAAATGTCCAATCATTCAATCAATCAATGTTTACACATTATTGATTGCAGTAATCATGATGATTTAAGATGACATTAACAATAAAGAGACCAGTTGTAACATAGCAACAGCATCAATTATGTCAACTATTACAGTAATGGCATCAAGGATGAGGCAAAAGCGAGTGGTAGCATTACAATATCATAATAAGGAGCAATGAGTAAAAAAAATAAAATATCATATGCTGACCTGGGAGATTGGAAAAATCTCCACCCTTAACCCACTGGGTGCGATGGGGATCGAACTCAGGAAACTCGGATGAGAATCCAACATTCTAACAATCTGACCACTGCACCCATCTCACGTCTTCACAATGTTCACCATGTGTCAGACCTGTTGTGTTCTTATGCCGTCAGCAACTCATCTCACCTGTTCAGTTCAGCATTTACATCAGTCATCCACTGTTATGTCCCAACACTTACCTGTTTATTTCTTTTTTATGTTAACGTATAACACAGAAGCAGTATATGCTTTCAATGTCTGAACAGCACACTACACCACAACACTAGACACAGCACAGCATACCACACCACACCACACCACACCACACCACACCACACCACAACACAACACTAGACACAGCACAGCACAGCACAGCACAAAACACACTACACCACACCACACCACACCACACCCCCAAGCAGAGAAATGCACTGACTGTCAAAGAGTCCATCAGAGTCAGAAAGGTGGTGACCACA
>NC_134882.1:34924213-34974213 GCF_041734735.1 Babylonia areolata
TCAAACTCATTCAATTTACCACTTCATTTGTGGCGACTTGTGTGTCAGCTTTCTGCCTGTCCGTTTTTTAGCACAACAGATTTCTTGCCATACTGCGATGACTGGGATGTGGAGGATTCTATCACATCCAAAAATAACCATCCATCCACTGTCCTGTTATACAGACATGTCCACCCATCCATTCTGTGTGACACATACATGTCAACCCAACAACTGCCCTGAGTTGTACAGACACAACAACCCATCTACTTTGCTGTACATACATGTCGACCCATCCAATCTGTGTCATACATACATGTCAACCCATCCATTCTGTGTTACACATACATGTCAACCCATCCATTCTGTGTTATACAGACATGTCAACCCAACCATTCTGTGCCATACAGACATGTCAACCCATCCATTCTGTGCTATACAGTCCATTCTGTGCTATACAGACATGTCAACCCAACCATTCTGTGCTATACAGACATGTCAACCCATCCATTCTGTGCTATACAGACATGTCAACCCACCCATTGCACTGGACAACACTTGAGAGAAGACATCCGTCTGGTAGATTTCACTCTCTCTCCTGCCACATAAACCACATCTTCCATTGTTGTATCATTCATAACACAACTCGCACAAACTACACACCTGACATTGCTACATAATTCAAAGCACAACTCTCACAAACCACACACCTTCTGTTGTTACACCACTCATAACACACCTATCATAAATCACATACCTTCCATTGTTACATCATTCACAGCACAACTATCACAAACTACATACCTTCCATTGTTACACCACTCAAAACACAACTCTCACAAACCACATAACTTCCGTTATTACACCACTTATAGCACAACTCTCCCAAACCACATAACTTCCGTTATTACACCACTCATAGCACAACTCTCACAAACCACATAACTTCCGTTATTACACCACTCATAGCACAACTCTCACAAACCACATAACTTCCGTTATTACACCACTCATAGCACAACTCTCACAAACCACATAACTTCCGTTATTACACCACTTATAGCACAACTCTCACAAACCACATAACTTCCGTTATTACACCACTCATAGCACAATTCTCACAAACCACATAACTTCCGTTATTACATCACTTATAGAACAATTCTCACAAACCAAATACCGTCCACGCTTATATCATTATCAGCACAACTCTCACAAATCACATACCTTCCATTGTTACATCATTCAAAACACAACTATAAACCACATGGCTTCCATTGTTACATCACTCATATTCCATTGTTACAAAACCCAACTTTCACACACACTTTTTTTCAGTTTGGCAATACCCTCCATTGTCGCACCACTCAAAACGCAACTCTCACAAACCACATACGTTCCATTGTCTCATCACTCAAAACATAACTCTCACACACCAGATATCTTTCATAGTTACACCACCAAAGACATCACTCACTCCATACAGACATGGACGTGATGGGCGTCAGCGGACGGAGGCAGAAAGCGCTGCACCGTGACGACATCGACACTCTGCCCTCCCTCGCCCAGCAGGTGGAGGAGGATGGGGGGCAGGAGGAGGGAGGTGGGAGGCAGGCCGTCACAGGGCCATGACCACAGCACGTGCTGACCACTGACCAGGCAGGGCTGACCAACCCCAAGGCCACACACCCCCATTGTGCCGGGGTGAAGCAACACCACCCTGTCGCCCCACCCCGCTCCCAGCTTCTTCACCGTGTCTGCAACAGTATGCAGCATAGCCTCTGTGTGTGTGTGTGTGCTTGTGTGTGTGTGTGGGGGGGGGCCTGGGGAGGGGCTTGGGTGTGTGTGTGTGCGCATGTTTGTGTGAATGAGTGTGCGTGCTTGTGTCTGTGTGTGCGTGCTGCGTGCTTGTGTCTGTTTCGTTTCGTTCGTTTCGTTCTTTTGTTTAGCGTCTTTTCACTATCAGTGATATCAGACGTTGTGTCTGTGTGTGCGTGCTTGTGCGTGCGTGCGTGCGTGCGTGTTTTCTTTTTCTTCTCACTGGTTCATTGTCTGTTCACCACAAGGTGATTTAGACATACACATTCACTCACTTCAGCACACACATTCACACTCATACAACAGATGTGGAGAATGGATAAGGGATTGGACGTGGGGAGGGGGAAAAGCAGAAAAAAAAAAATTTTTCAAGTGAAGAACAGCAACATCATAACGTTTACCTCTGACAGTACAAGTCAGACACATACCACAGTACAAGTCTGTCACACATCACAGTACAAGTCAGACACATACCACAGTACAAGTCTGTCACACATCACAGTACAAGTCAGACACATACCACAGTACAAGTCTGTCACACATCACAGTACAAGTCTGTCACACACATAGTACAAGTCTGACACACATCACAGTACAAGTCTGTCACATACATCACAGTACAAGTCTGACACATACATCACAGTACAAGTAGGACACACATCACAGTACAAGTCTGATACGCATCACAGTACAAATCTCACATACATCACAGAACAAGTCTGACACATATCACAGTACAAGTCTGACACACATCACAGTTCAAGTCTGACACAATTTATCACAGTACAAGTCTGTCACACATCACAGTACAAGCCAGACACATACCACAGTACAAGTCTGACACACATCACAGTACAAGTCTGACACATATCACAGTACAAGTCTGACACACATCACAGTACAAGTCTGACACATATCACAGTACAATTCTGTCACACATCACAGTACAAGCCAGACACATACCACAGTACAAGTCTGACACACATCACAGTACAAGTCTGACACATATCACAGTACAAGTCTGTTAAACATCACAGTACAGTACAAGTCTGACACATATCACAGTAAAAGTCTGACACACATCACAGTACAAGTCTGACACACATCACAGTACAAGTCTGTCACACACATCACAGTACAAGTCTGTCACATATCACAGTACAAGTCTGTCACACATCACAGTACATGTCTGTCACACATCACAGTACAAGTCTGACACATATCACGGTACAAGTCTGACACACACATATAACAGTACATGTCTGTCACACATATCACATTACAAGTCTGTCACACATCACAGTACAAGTCTGTCACACACATCACAGTACAAGTCTGTCACACATCACAGTACAAGTCTGTCACACATCACAGTACAAGTCTGTCAAACACACCACAGTACAAGTCTGACACATATCACAGTACAAGTCTGACACACATATATCACAGTACAAGTCTGTCAAACACACCACAGTACAAGTCTGACAATATCACAGTACAAGTCTGACACATATATGTCACAGTACAAGTCTGTCATATATCACAGTACAAGTCTGTCACACATCACAGTACAAGTCTGTCAAACACACCACAGTACAAGTCTGTCACACATCACAGTACAAGTCTGTCACATATCACAATACAAGTCTGGCACACATCACAGTACAAGTCTGTCAAACATCACAGTACTAGTCTGTCAAACACACCACAGTACGCACAAGAGGTCTGTCACACACATCCCAAGGTTTACCTCTGACCGCAACTAGAAGTCCGTCACACACATAACAGTGGAGTGATGGCCTACAGGTAACACACCCGCCTAGGAAGCGGGAGAATCTGAGCGCGCTGGTTCAAATCATGGCTCATCTGCCAATATTTTTTCCCCCTCCACTAGACCTTGAGTGGTGGTCTGGATGTTACTCATTCGGATGAGACGATAAACCAAGGTCCTGTGTGCAGCATGCACTTAGTGCACGTAAAAGAACCCACGGCAACAAAAGGGTTGTTCCTGGCAAAATTCTGTTGAAAAAATCCGCTTCGATAGAAAAAACAAATAAAACTGCACACAGGAAAAAATACAAAAAAAAATGGGCGGTGCTGTAGTATAGCGATGCACTCTCCCAGAGGAGAGCAGCCCAAATTTCACACAGAGAAATCTGTTGTGATAAAAAGAAATACAAATACAAATAAAGTCTGTCACACATATCACAGTAAAGTCTGACACATATCACAGCACAACTCTGTCACACACATCACCAGGTTTACCTCTGACAGGCAGGGCGGGGGTGTGGAGGACTCGAGCCTGCAGCACCCCGTCCAGAAGAAAGGTGGGCGTGTCCTGACAGCTGTGGGCATGCTGGTCCAGGTCAGTCCGGTGCACAACTCGCTGGCACTTCCCACACTGCCGCCACTCCTCCCCCTTCCCCTTCTTGGGCCCCATGCTGTCGTCACCCCTCACTGCTGACCAACCTCAATGATTACAGTAATAACAATAATAATGTGCATTTACACAGCGCTTATCCTGCGACTCTAACTTAAGCGCTTATAACGTCAAGTATAAATAAGACAGGAATATATAATATTTAAAAAATAGTTTAAAAAATTGCTAGAATTTAGTAGAAATACAATTCTTAAAACAGTGTAACATCACTCATGAATCACACACCTCTCTCACCTCACCCCCAGGCCCCAAACCTCCACAAAAACACTTTGTCAAACATACACACACAAAGGGGAAGGAGCATCTGTAGTTTGAAATATTGTGTGAACGAGTATGTTTCCGCCTTCTGCGTAAAATGACTTAAGAAAGATGCTTCATTAATGAAGAGGAAAACTTTGTGCATTTTGTGCCAAACCCAACAGAAGTTAAGATTTATTTATGTTTTCTTCCCTCTCATATGTGTCACTGATAGTGAGTGACACATAATTCATTGCACTATGTGTCAGAATATTATTGTACATGTATATTATACAACTTGTCTATTTTGTTGCACTATTTAAGTTTTAGAATAGTATTGTACATATTACACAAAATGTCTATTTGTTACACTGTGTAAATTTCAGAATGGTATTGTAGAAATTACACAAACTGTCGAATTTGTTGCACAATACAAGTTTCAGAATAATTACTATTGTACATATTACACAAAATGTCTATTTTGTTGCATGGAATAGTACTGTACATATCACAAAAAAACAATCTATGTAAACTTTCTGTTCAGAACATCTACAAGCATAATACTGCACCCTTTTCGCTGTCAGGGACACCTTCACATTACACACCAGTGTCTAAGTGATCTCCTCACCAGTCACCTGTTACATACTGAGAAATCAGAAACCACTGAATATTTTTTAAGAACTGTTAAATTTCACAGTTAAGCTGAGTTTCTAGGAAGTTTCTAATTTTTTTTTTTTTTAATCTACAGATATAACAGTATCCTGAAATTGAAATTACACCTTGAAAGAATATTCTTGAAAGGTTCCCCAAAGTATGACTGCACCTGGTGTGAAAGATTATCAGGCAGCCTTTTATCATACTTGCTTTCAAGATAATTATATGGTAGATAAGGTGCTGTCTACTCATTATCATAAGTGTGTAAGATCAATGAGGTCTTCCCTTGTAAAGACTTGTAAAAAAAATAATAATAATAACTTATAGCTTCCAACTTTACATTTTTGTCAAAGTTCCTTCTGATTTGAAAAGGTTTACTATGCCTTTATCTTTGTTTTGTATTCTATGCCACATAGGCATAAAACATTTTAGCGTTATTTTTAATAGTTTTGGCTAACTTTATTTCATGCTATTTCACTGATTTATGCATGGCCCATTTTACTTAATTTCACATGCTTAAGCATACACATTTCAGCTCTCCTTTGTCCAGGATTTCTTGTAGATTCTGTATGTTTTGTGCTTTAAACTGATATCATCTAATAAAGTTTGGGCAACCATCTTTTCCTGAAAACAGTTCCTTTGTTTATAATAACTAAATGGAAAAAATAGTTTTTTTCTTACATTCTTTTATTTATTGCTTTCAGTTCCAGTTTCTCAAGGAGGTGTCACTGCATTCAGACAGATCATATGCTACACCACATCTGCAAAGCAGATATCCCAACACACTTAGTCAAGCCTAGAGTGCATGCATATATATATATATATATATATATATATATATATATATATATATATATATATATATATACATATGTGTGTGTGTGTGTGTGTGTGTGTGTGTGTGTGTATTGGGGGGAGGGGAGTGTCTGTGTGTGTCTGTGTGTGTGTGTGTGCTTATCACTGTGTGTATCTGAGTGGATTCCTTCCATAGGTAGAAATTTGCCAGAAGACAACACTTATGTTGCCATGAGTTCTTTTTCAGTACACCAAATGTGTGCTTCTCTGCATTTTCAGTTAGACTCTAAGGTTGTTCAGGAACTGTCTGGCCCCAACAGTATAGTCTCCCTGTTCCACATATATATATATATATATATATATATATGCTGAGCCCCGGATGAATGGCACATTAAAGCAATTGTGACATGGTGACCCTTTCCTACATCAGGAAATTAAAAAAGATAATCAATATCATGTATATCTTTTACTGAATTTTATTCCAAATCTAAAACAGAATTTGCTTTTTGCAGCCCTCTGAAATGAGCTGAGGGCTCTTTCACTGCTTGAAAAAGAAAATGTTCTTCTGTCTTTTCCATTAACAAGTCCCTGCATTTTCATTCTGCCAAACAATATCCGGATAATTGAAATCACTCACAATAATAACTGCATCTTGTCAAGATATATAGACTGGTATATTTTGTCAATGATATCATTTAAAGCTATACTTTCCTCATTACCATACAGTTTGGAGATCTGTATGTAACAGAGATCAAAAGATTTTCTTTCTTTCCGAACTTAAAATACAACTGAGGGTTTAAAGGTTTCCAGATAATGTCTCCTTGAAGTATAAAATGAAGTTTGTACAAACATAATGCTCCTTCTTGGAACGTCCCTCCAATGAGAATCGCTTTGAGGATGGGGCCCATCCATTGCCTTTATATGGCCCTGACCCAACCCCATCTGCTAGTGCTGCTAGCAGAGGCTGAGTGATGTGCTGACCAGCATAACTGACGGATTTGGCAAGCACAAAAAATCTACTGTCAAACTGATTTGACGAAACTGAAGTTAAATATTTTTACCTTGTTAGAAACAGAAGTATGCAATAAGTTAAAGTTTTTTGGGTTTTTTTTTTGTTGATGTTGTTGTTGTTTTGTTTGTTTGTTTTTTTTGGGGGGGGTTGTTTGTTTGTTTGTTTTCATAAGGGGCAGTAAGATAAAAACGAAAGTAAACAGTTACAATGGCTTGTCAGTTGTGAATGAGAACAAAATTCTCTTCACTCTGCACGAGCAGAAAAACGTTGGATCAATCACTTCCTCCACGTTAGCGCTAACTGGTTAATCTTTCACTTGGGGAAATCTCCCCAATGTCACTAGTTATGGAAGAAAATGGTATTTCTTGACTGGCGCATAAGACGTCCGTGTACTTGTGAGCACCACATACAACTCAACACTAATGCAATTGCAGCTAAAACACGGCTATTAAGAGTCACTGTTACCAATGGAAGAAATTAATCCTAACTAAGCGCATTTCTGCCACATATACATGCGTGTAACCGTACCTTTGAGTTACGATTAGAGCTACTTATACACCATCCGCCCTCTGCTTTTGTTTTGGTTTTCGGACCTCAGCCACGTGAATGTCTACAGCGGAAGTTTTAAGTTGTCTTACTACTGCCAATTCCCCCAAACATATTCTCTGGGAGGCCTGACTTTCTGTCTGGGCCTTCATTTAGTTTTCATTTTCAGTTCCTCAAGGAGGTGTCACTGCGTTCGGAAAAAATATATATATGCTACACCACATTTGCTAGACATATGCCTGACCAGCAGCTTAGTGGAGTGATGGCCTAGAGGTAACACGTCCGCCTAGGACTCAATGTTGAAAAATGCACCAAACATATGTGGGGACTCTCTTTTTCTTCCCCACTTCAAGCGGGCAAAAGGCCTTGTCAGGCCTGCACACCTTGATATTGATATGATATGATAGGATAGGAAGCGAGAGAATCTGAGCGCACTGGTTCGAATCACGGCTTAGCCGCCAATATTTTCTCCCCCTCCACTTGACCTTGAGTGGTGGTCTGGACGCTAGTGATTTGGATGAGACGATAAACCGAGGTCCCGTGTGCAGCATGCACTCAAGCGCAACAAAAGGGTTGCCCCTGGCAAAATTCTGTCAGTAGAAAAATCCAGTTCGATAGGAAAAACAAATAAGACTGCACAAAGGGGAAAAAAAGTGGTGCTCTCAATGTAGCGACAGGCTCTCCCAAGGGAACTTGAGCAGCCCGAATTTCACACAGAGAAATCTGTTGTGACGAAAAAGAGAAATAGAATAAGATACAACCCAACAAATGCGCTAGTCAGACTTTGAGAACATGCATAGATTCTACATGGACATTATGATAAGAGCACTGTACAAAATCTTTTCACTGTAAAGGACAGTAATCATACCAGGGGACACCCACTAATACTAATGAAGACATTCACCAAATCAAACCTTTTTTCACACTTTTTTACTAAGAGAGTTGTTAATTTCTGGAATAATCTGCCCAGTGTGTGTCTGTGTCTGTGTATGTCTTTGCGTGTCTGTATGTCTGTATCTGTGTGTCACACACACACATGCGCACGTGTGCGCCCGCGCACACACACTCTCTCTCTCTCTCTCTTCTTTTTCTTTTTTTAATTCTGGAGGAAGGGGTCAGATCTGTGTAAGCTGAAAAGCCTGAATATACAATTGGTATTGATATCCACTTACACCTATTTCCGTGAAGTTGGTATAAGTCTGTCTCTTTTCTCCCATTCCTTCATTCCTTCCTGTTCTTTTTCTCTGCCATTATTTCATATCAGTTCAATTTGATTAACTGCTTGGTGTCTCTTCTCTGCCCTGAGATCTTGGGCTGCAGACACATCTATGACAAAATGCTCAAACCTATGACAGGCGCAATAGCGGAGTGGTTTAACGTTGGACATTCAATCTGAGGGTCCCGGGTTCGAATCGCGGTAATGGCGCCTGGTGGGTAAAGGGTGGAGATTTTTCCGATCTTCCAGGTCAGCAAATGTGCAGACCTGCTAGTGCCTGAACCTCCTTCATGTGTATATGCATGCAGAAGATAAAATACGCACATTAAAGATCTTGTAACCCATGTCAGTGTTCGGTGGGTAATGGAGACATGAAAATACCCAGCATGCATGAACTCCGACAGAATCATAGGCAAGTTGATGTTGGTTGTGTAACAGAAAGAAGAACCTGACTTCATCTTCGACGGTCATCTCATCCCGGACCACAGTGCCTTGAAAGAGACTGGCTTTATTGTGGAGGTGATCTGCAAACATCTGTCTCGGGACATCAGTCGTGTGGTGCAGACTCCTGCTGCTGGCACTCAGTGAAGCCAGGGAACTGTTGTTGTTTTTCTCTGTGTGTGTGTGTGTGTTGTGTGTGTGTGTGTGTGTGAAAAGTGTTGCTGACTCATGCATATAAAAAGCGCAAGTGTGCATGTGCGTGCACACACACAGACATACATACATTTGTATTTGCATTACTTTTTTTTTGTCACAACAGATTTCTCTGTGTGAAATTCAGTCTGCTTTCCCCAGGGAGAGCACGTCGCTACACTGACAGCAACACTAATTTTATTGTATTTTTTCTGCATGCAAACTTTTTTTATTTGTTTTCCTATCGAAGTGGATTTTTCTACAGAATTTTGCCAGGGACAACCCTTTTGTTGCCGTGGGTTCTTTTACATGCGCTAAATGCATACTGCACACGGGACCTCAGTTTATTGTCTCATCCAAATGACTAGCATCCAGACCACCACTCAAGGTCTAGTGGAGGGGAAGAAAATACTGGCGACTGCCAGTGTGATTTGGACCAGTGCACCCAGATTGTCTCACTTCCTAGGCAGACGCGTTACCTCTAGGCCAACACTCCACTACATACATGCTCACATGTTAGCAAATAAACATGGAAGAAACCGATGTTAATCCAAAGAACACAGATATGGAATGGAGTGCCTTATTTATGTAGAGACTGTTTGAAAAGGGGTGATTATAAAATTTGTTTTAAAGGATTTTAAAGTGTGTGTCTGTTCATACTTGGGGAAAGAAGACAGTGGTGTGTGTTCATAAGGTAAGAGGACAGAGGCATTTCTGTAATGCAAGCGTTTCTGTCATGTAAATCTGCAGCATTTCTTTTGAAGAATTCTGTAATGTGGACCTACTGTAGTTTTTTGTATGTGTCTGAAAAGAGTTGTTGAACACTGATGCATTTCTCACTTCCTTTTTCAATTCATATTCTCCACAGCAGATACAAGCAGACACAGAGTGCATGAAGGGGAAAAGGAAATTTAATCACATTATTTCCAGTAAGATGGTTAGTGTTTCATATGGATCTCATGAAGTACAAGCAACTTCAGGCTCAAAATCAATATCACTTTTTTTTTTAAGTATAGACAAAACATCCAAACAATCCAAGAACATTTCAAAATAAATGAATGCATAAATAAATAAATAAGAGAGAGGATACAAA
Source organism: Babylonia areolata (assembly GCF_041734735.1). Taxonomy (NCBI): domain Eukaryota; kingdom Metazoa; phylum Mollusca; class Gastropoda; order Neogastropoda; family Buccinidae; genus Babylonia; species Babylonia areolata. Next base: position 34,934,637 of record NC_134882.1, read on the forward strand.
CAATGCATTCTACAGAGAACAAGAACAAGAACAAAATTTTATTCCACAGGCCTCCGGCCCCTAGAAACAAAAAGAACAATGTAGAATGCCTATTAAGGAAAAACGAAAACATGAAACAAGCCAGTAAAGAGGGCATTACTCATCTATATTACCTACGAAATTGTTTCAAATTTTCAATGCATAAAAGATAAAAATTCCTAGGTTCCTAGTTTTAAGCATGCTGTCACATTTTAGCAATTGTGGTAGAGATTGTATGCTACAATAGTCCAGGTATTTATCTCTAATTTCGGAATACAAAGGACAAACACAAATTACATGTTCCTCATCCTCTGTGACTGCACATAAGCTGCAAAGTTTATCCTGGTTATTGTTGAAAAATGATTTCAAAGTAGCTCCTTTAAGAGGTAATATTCCCAAGCGTAATTTGACAATACAGTCTCTAAAACATTTTATGTTCACAAAATCAAAGTATCTTTCATTTTCAAAGGTAAATTTAAATGTTCTATAGTAATTATACATATTTTTCTGCATTACCGAGCTTTCCCATTCTTGTACATAAATATCTGTTAGACGTTGTTTAAGCAAAGAAATAAAAGATTTTCGCACCCAACCCCTTGATGCAGCCAGACGTATCCAAACCCTAGGCTAAAGAGTGTATCTTTTATGCGAGAGACCCAACACTTTTTGCCATTGTTGTCTAGAGTAACTAGCATGGTATATGCCTGTTTGGGGAAACGTCTGTTATCCATTTTTATTACTTTTAACCAGTATCTGATACATCTGACTGCACTGTTGACATATAATGGGTAGCGACCTGTCTCTCCATACACAAACTTATTTGGTGTTTTCAGTGGTACATTAAGATATCTTTTAATTGCAAGTGTGTGGACTTTCTCAATATTTTCCAGTCTTTGTAATCCCCATACTTCTGAAGCATACAATAGAACAGGCTGAATTTGGGTATCAAAAATTTTAAAGAAACATGCTTCAGTCATTTCACTTAACTTACTTACATACTTAACACAATCGAAACAAGCTCGTTTGCCTTTGACAGCCAATGCATCTACCCCTTTGCAAACACTCATTTTTGTAGAAAAAATAAAACCCAAATAGTTGTACTCGTTTACAACTTCTAGATCATTTCCATCAAGATTCCATTTCTCATATCTACTCAAAAAACCTCCCTTTCTAAAAACCATTACCTTTGTTTTGTCTTTGTTAATGTTCAAATGTAGGTCTTTACATGCACTGTTAAGAATATCAAGTTGATTCTGAAGACCTCGTGGTGTATCTGCAATGAGAACTATGTCATCCGCAAACATGCATTCTACAGAGGAAAATCCAAGTCTAAAGCCAATATCACATAATACACATAAAATATATATTCAAAAAGTAAAATACCATCATAAAAAGTAACTAAGTACTAAAATAAATACAACAGTCTGGGCTTTCTGAGCACTCAAGCTTCAAGAAGTGATGTGATAGTTTGCAAGCTTTATCAACCAAAGACTAACAGACAGCATGTGCCTGTTATATGGTTCACCCGTAGAAAGCTTTTTCTGATCTTCTCACACACCACAACTGGGAACACAAAGCAGTGACTGAGATTCACACACACACACACACACACACACACACACACAGCTCACACCTGGGCCAGAAACACTTCCCCAAAACTTCATGTGAACTGAATCTACTGTCTTTTTTCCCCAGACCAAAACAGATCTCTGTGTATGACTAATTTTGCAATGAATAAGTCAAATAGTTGTTAAACTTTATGGAATCCATTTTCTTCTCGTTATAGTCCCAAAAGATCAGTCCTGAAACATTTAAAATCTGTTTCCCAAATTACACTGCAGTTCTCAGTTCAAATGCTGACCAGCTGCCACACTATTAACTTATACCCAAATTAAAAAATTCAGCTGTTAACATTTTGTAAACTATTCCCCAATTCAGCTGTTAACCTGTTGTAAACTATTCCCCAATTCCCAATTCAGCTGTTAGCCTGTTGTAAACTATTCCCCAATTCACAGTTCAGCTGCTGACCTGTAGTAACTATTCCCCAATGCCCAGTTCAGCTGTTGACCTGTAGTAACTATTCCCCAATTCCCAATTCAGCTGTTGACCTGTTGTAAGCTATTCCCCAATTCCCAATTCAGCTGTTGACCTGTTGTAAGCTATTCCCCAATTCCCAGTTCAGCTGTTGACCTGTTCTAAACCATCCCCCAATGCCCAGTTCAGCTGTTGACCTGTAGTAACTATTCCCCAATTCCCAGTTCAGTTGCAAACCTACTGTCATCTATTCCCCAATTTCTAGTACAGCTGTTGACCTGTTGTAGACTACTCCCCAAATCCCAATCTATCTGTTGACCTGTTGTAAACTATTCCCCAATATCCAGCTCAGGTGCCAACCTCTAGTAAACTATTCCCTAATTCCCACTTCAACTGTTGATCTGCAGTAAATTATTCCAAATTCCTCATCCAGCTGCTGACCTGTTGTAAATGATTCCCAGGTCAGCTGTTGATCTGTTGTAAACTATTCTTGAATTCCCACTTCAACTGTTGATCTGCTGTAAACTATTCCCTAGTTCCAAGATCAGCTGCTGACAAGTACAAGCACGGCAAATTTGCTTCATACAGCACTCCCAGGCAGTTTGCCTTTGGCTTATCACAGGAAGGATTTCCAAAAGGACCATTTAAGGATCTCCAGTTTATATTAATCTTCTTCTTTTTTTCTTTTTTTTTTTAAAATATATTTCTTAAATAACTCAAGTGAGCAATAACTTAAGTGAGCACATATTGCACATCAGTGAAATATACAGGACATTGCACCCAGAATATTGCACAAGAGATCAATTCTGAATTTTCCAAAAAAAAGGAAGAATCACTTTACAAAAAAAATTGAATTGTGTGATACCAGTAAATGGGAGAAAATGTGTCAAGAATGAGATTTAAAAAAAAAATTTTTAAAACGTATGTACAGAACATTGCACAGACAACAAGAATATGCAAGCACATGTGCACGCATGGAAGTACACACTCACGCACACATGCATACACATGCCACACACACACACACACTCACACACACACACACACACATAACACACACAGGATTTTGGTATATTATCAAAAAGACATAGAGGTAAGAGAAACCATCTGCAGGCATACATCTTAAAGTCAAGAAAACTGTATCACCTTCAGTGTAGATTAAGATCTTTACATCTTCCTAAAGCTTTTCCTACACATCTCCATAACACATCATGCTTTCATGTTGATTGTTATGTCACCCTTAAGTTTACCTTGTAGGTCAGAATATCATCTTAAAGCTTTCTCTATAGTTCAGAATATCATCTTAAAGCTTTCTCTATAGATCAGAGTATCATCTTAAAGCTGTCTCTATAGGTCACAGTATCATCTTTAAACTTTCCCTTTCGGTCAGAGTATCATCTTAAGCTTTACCAAAAGGTCAGAATATCATCTTAAAGCTTTCTTTCTCTATAGATCAGAATATCATCTTTAAACTTTCTCTTTAGGTCAGAGTATCATCTTAAACTTTACCTTTTGGTCAGAATATCATCTTAAAGCTGTCTCTATAGACCACAGTATCATCTTTAAACCTTCCCTAAAAGTCAGAGTATCATCTTTAAACTTTCCCTAAAGGTCAGAGTATCATCTTAAGCATTACCAAAAGGTCAGAATATCATCTTTAAGCTTTCTTTCTCTGTAGATCTGAATATCAACTACTTTGGGACGTTATCAGCCGTAGCTACTTTCATTTTCTCCGCATAGGAGGGTAGTAGTTTGCACAGGACAGGAATCAGACCCCTGCCAGAGTCTGCACTAGTGGATCATGGTTAAGTAAGTGTAATTAAATATCATCTTTAAACTTTCTCTTTAGGTCAGAGTATCATCTTAAACTTTACCTTTAGGTCAGAATATCATCTTAAAGTTGTCTCTATAGGTCAGAGTATCATCTTAAAGCTGTCTCTACAGGTCAGAGTATCATCTTTAAACTTTCCCTGTAGGTCAGAGTATCATCTGAAAGCTTTCCCTATAGGTCAGAATATCATGCTGACAGTCGTCACATACCTGCAGATCTCTATACCATAGTTAGATCTCTGTACTATCCTCAGATCTCTATACTACCCTTAGATTTCTATACAATTCCTTAGATCTCTACACTATCCTTAAATCTCTATGCTATGATGGTGGTTACTGCACTGAACATGCTGCAAAAAACTGTCCAAGTCTTGCAGCTGATCAGAAAGATCGCATTTCATTGCGAACACAAGCACGGAAGCTGTCCCAGGAATTCTTGGTATGCATCAAGTGAGACTGAAACACAGGGAATTAAAATGAAATTCATTTAGTCTACTCAAAACACAGAGAATTACAATGGCTTTCATTCAATGCACTCAAACAAGACTGGCTCTGCCCTTTTTATTTTATGCAGCATGTGTATTTGTGTGCATGGTTTGTGTGCGGGGGGGTTGGGGTGGGGGAGCGTGGGGGGAGAGGTTGTATGACCATACCGTGAGCCATCCTTTCTGACATGTGTACTTAACCTGGACTTGTGTTGCAAGTCTTCCTTCATCCACACACACACACACACACACACACAAACACATAAACATACACACACACCACATACACACACACACTCATACACACACACACATATATACACACATACAAAACACACACACAACACACACACAGACACACACACAGACACACACACACACACACACACACAAAACACACACACACAACACACACACACACACACACACACACACACACACACACACATTCACAGTGTGGTGCTCCATGCTATGAGGTTACCTACCCTTTCCACCCTGTGCACAGGATACCTCAAGATGTTCGTTCACATACATTCACCCCGTCACCCCCCAACACACACACACACACACACTCACACACACTCACACACAAAGCATGGTACTCTATGCCATGAGGTTTTGCACACTTGCCCAGCAGTGCAGGCGATCCCTCATGATATTCACACTAACCACCACCACCCCCACACACAGAGTCCTCTGCCCCTTGCCACAGGGTTACCCACCCTTGCCCCGTGGTGCAGGCGATCCCTCATGATATTCACACTAACCACCACCACCCCCACACACAGTGCTCTGCCCCTTGCCACAGGGTTACCCACCCTTGCCCCGTGGTGCAGGCGATCCCTCATGATATTCACACTAACCACCCCCACCCCCACACACAGTGCTCTGCCCCTTGCCACAGGGTTACCCACCCTTGCCCCGCGGTGCAGGCGATCCCTCATGATATTCACACTAACCACCACCACCCCCACACACAGTGCTCTGCCCCTTGCCACAGGGTTACCCACCCTTGCCCCGTGGTGCAGGCGATCCCTCATGATATTCACACTAACCACCACCACCCCCACACACAGTGCTCTGCCCCTTGCCACAGGGTTACCCACCCTTGCCCCGCGGTGCAGGCGATCCCTCATGATATTCACACTAACCACCCCCACCCCCACACACAGTGCTCTGCCCCTTGCCACAGGGTTACCCACCCTTGTCCCGTGGTGCAGGCGATCCCTCATGATATTCACACTAACCACCACCACCCCCACACACAGTGCTCTGCCCCTTGCCACAGGGTTACCCACCCTTGCCCCGCGGTGCAGGCGATCCCTCATGATGCTGATGAACTCCTGGTGGCTGAGGTGACCGTCGTAATCAGAGTCAAAGATCTGGAAGACAGTGTTGACGATGTGTGGACCCAGAGTGTGGCCTGTACACACCTTCACTGCTCGCTGAAAGTCCTCTGCACACACACACACACACACACACACACACACACACACACACACACACATGCACACACACACACACACACACAACACACACACACACACACATGCACACACACACACACACACAACACACACACACACACATGCACACACACACACACACACACGCACACACACACACACACACACACATTCACACACACATGCACACACACACACACATGCACATACACATGCACACATACAAACAACACACACACACATACACACACACACACACATATATACACACATACCTCTGTTTTACTGTGCTGCTTTCTCTTCCATTGAAATATCATAATAACATAAGTATATGATGGACATATCATAGATTTTTAAAAAGCCTTTGATGTGATCAGTCATTCCTTGTTAGTGCACAAATTCATATATAATATCTATATATCAACAGTGGATTTTATATATGGTATACAATAGTTTCTTTCCAACAGGAAACCTAAACAGAAAAATAATCAAACCTCAAAATTTACAGTGATTGTACATGGATTACCACAAGGGTCCATCTTAGGGCCAGTCTTATTCTCAGCTTATGTCAAATGTGAAATAGAAATGTGAAATGTTCATAGATGACAAATTCTTTCATTCAAACAATTAAGGAAGTGGGTGAGAGGAGAGCATAGAAGAATATACCCTGGGAAACAGATTTCTGGGAATAGGTGTACATCTTCATTGTGAGGGCAAAATCGTCAAGGCTGTTGAGAAACTGACAGAACTGCCGAAAGTCCTCCAGTGAGATCCCCTGAAAGAAAAAACAAACAAACACAATGAATATAAATACTAACTGATAGCAATAAATTACAACACAATAAATACAAACAAACACACACAAACATGGACAACCATGACCATGGATTGCACAGAATTATTGTTTCAGTGCATGTGTGTGTGTGTGTGTGTGTGTGTTGTGTGTGTGTGCGCGCGCGCACACACACGTGCGTGCACCCATGCATGCATGCGTGCATGTGTATGTGTGTTATGTGTAACATGCCAGTTGAGTTTTTGTAAATGTAATTACTGACAATGATAGCAAAGCTGCATTGCACAGAAGAAGAAAAAACAAACACATGCACTGACTTTTTCCTGAGGGATTCTGGACCGAACTCGCTCCAGACACTCCTCAATCTGGCCACGGTCCAGGCTGGTGTAGCGCAGCAAGATCTTGGCAAAGTCCACCTCAGAGATGGTGCTCAGGCCCCGGGAAAACTCCATGAACTCCAGCTCTATCACCTCACTCTGCAGGTTGGCCATGAACCTGTCAGTGTCAACATCATCATCATAATCATCATCATCATTGTCATCGCTGTTGTCATTGTCATCATCATCATCATCATCACCAAAATTGTCATTATCATCATCATCACCAAACTCATCATAATCACAGTCATTGTCATCATCATCATGAACATCGTCATCACCAAAATTATCTTCATCATCACTATCATTGCCATTGTCATCATCATCATCATTACCATTGCATCATAATGATCATAACTGTCATCATGATGCTGCCACGTCCCCAGCTAGGTTGGCAGGAGTGATGTGTATGTCACACAGAAAAAAAACAGCACACGGTTCTCTTTTGCTGTAGCAGTGCATGACATAGATCTGTTCATTCTTCTGTACAATGGAACATGAGCAACACTGCTCCCTTCGTCCTCTTCTGTACAATGGAACATGAGCAACACTGCTCCCTTCGTCCTCTTCTGTACAATGGCACATTAGCAACACTGCTCCCTTCAGCCTCTTCTGTACAATGGAACATGAGCAACACTGCTCCCTTCATCCTCTTCTGTCACATCGCACTTCTTAAACTGCTCCTTAAAGATCATCACAGACATCAGACACATAAACAGTCTTACAGATTATTACAGACATCTGACACTGGACACTTAGAAGTCTTACAGATTATTATAGACAACAGACACAAGACAGTATCACAGATTATCACAGACATCAGGCATATAAACAGTCTTACAGATTATCAAGGACATCTTACCTCAGACACAGTCTCCAGATTATTACATCGTTCTACTCACACATCAGACACAGTCAGTCTCATAGATCATCACAGACATCAGACACATAGTCTTACACACTACCACAGACATCCAACATCTGACACATAAACAGTCTTACAGACTGTCACAGACATTTGACATCACCACTGACACAGACAGGGCCATAAAGATGGCCAGACATCAAACATACACAGACAACCTTTCAAATTATGACTGACAGTGAACATTGCTACATACAGTCAATCTGCACTGTACAGGTCAACACACACTGACACCACACCTCAAGAAGACAGACACAACTTGGTACAGACAGCCAAAAGAAGACAACACACAAAGTGGTGCAGACAGCTAACCAGCACTGTACAGATAAACACACACACACACACACACACACACACACAGACTGACATCAAACTTTAACCCTTTGAGCCCTGACCACCGCTTTACCAGTGGTAGAGAAAAATGACATAATGCCTAGCCACCGGTTGAGCAGTGCGTAAACACTTGTGTCGTGTTTTGCTATTGGTTGACTTATACTGAAGAGCCATTCAGAAAAACCGTAATATTCTGACGTCAGCGAACATAGTACCAACATGGCCGCACCTTTTTACTGAGTTTTGTGCATGTGCTTTGGATAAAGAAGATCGATTTCAATATAAGTCAACCAATAGCAAAACACGACACAAGTGTTTACGCACCGCACTGTTCAACCGGTGGCTAGGCATTATGTCATTTTTCTCTACCACCGGTAAAGCAGTGGTCAGGGCACTCTTTTTATATCTGCCTTGACACATTAAATACCAATTATTTGCCAATTTTGGCTCAGGAGCTCAGGCAAAAGGGTTAAAATTGCTCAGGAACTCAGGGCTCAAAGGGTTAAGCAGACAGACACGACGTAAGACAGCCAGCCAACCAGTAATGCAGAGATAAGAACAAACTCTGAAATCACACCTCAAAAAGACATCCACAACTTGGTGCAGACAGCCAGTAATGTCGAGATAAGCACTAACACTGATATCACACCTCAAGAAGACATGCATAACCTCATGCAGACAGCCCAAAAAAGACAATACATAAAGTGGCACAGAGAGCCAACCAGCACTGCAGATAAACACACACACACTATCACACATGAAGAAGGCAGACACAAGAAGAAGACACTGATAGAGGTTTACTTGTGGAAGTCATTGTAGTTGAGGACCTGCGTACCCTTGGAGCCGAAGAAGTGGATGAGGAGGGTGGTGTCCGGGATCTCCTCATCATGTTCCTGTAACACTCACCCACTGTAACTCTCACATCAATCCTCCTCTAACACTCACCCACTGTAACACTCACCTCAATCCTCCTGTAACACTCACCCACTGTAACACTCACCTCAATCCTCCTGTAACACTCACCCACTGTAACACTCATCTCAATCCTCCTGTAACACTGTTACACTCACCTCAATCTTCCTGTAACACTCACCCACTGTAACACTCATCTCAATCCTCCTGTAACACTCACCCACTGTAACACTCACATCAATCCTCCTGTAACACTCACCCACTGTAACACTCATCTCAATCCTCCTGTAACACTCACCTCAATCCTCCTGTTACACTCACCCACTGTAACACTCATCTCAATCCTCCTGTAACACTGTTACACTCACCTCAATCTTCCTGTAACACTCACCCACTGTAACACTCAACTCAATCCTCCAGTAACACTCACCCACTGTAACACTCATCTCAATCCTCCTGTAACACTCACTGTTACACTCACCTCAATCCTCCTGTAACACTCACCCACTGTAACATTCACCTCAATCCTCCTGTAACACTCACTGTTACACTCACTTCAATCCTCCTGTAACATTCACCTCAATCCTCCTGTAACACTCACTCACTGTTACACTCACCTCAATCACCCACGCTGTAACACTCAGCCCTGACCACAGCAAAACTTGGCTTTTGCCACTCTGTAACAACCAGCTTTTCCCACACTGTATCACTCAGCTTTTACCATATTGTAACACCCAGCTTTTACCACACCGTAACACTTAGCTTTTCCCATATGCACAACTTTCCCATACTCTAACACTCAGCTGTCACCACACTGTAACACCCAGCTTTTACCACATTGTAAAACCCAGCTTTTCCCACACTGTAACACTCAGCTATTACCATACTGTATTTCTCAGCTTTTACCACACTGTATCACCCAACTTTACCCACACTGTAACACTCAGCTTTTTCACACCATAACACCAAGCTTTTTCCACACTGTAACACTGACATCCCTCACCACACTGTAATACTCACATCTGCTCCATATAACAATAAACTCACTTACTACTGTAACACTCACATCTCTGACTGCTGCAACCCACACATCCTTCATTACAATGTAACACTCACAAAACCCTCACCATTGTAAAACTAACACCCCTCACCAGACTGTAACACTCACCTCATCACACTATAACATTTACAACCCTCACCACTGTAACACTCACACCTCACCACTGTAGCAGCCATTCCTCAACACTGTAACACTCACAACACACCATTGTAACACTCACAACACTCACCAATGTATCAATCACCCTTAACCACACTGTTACACTCACAACCTTCACCATTGTAACACTCACAATCCCCACCACTGTAACATTCACAACTCTCACGATTATAACACTCATCACTGTAACACTCACAACCCCCACCACTGTAACACTCACAACCCTCACCACACTGTCAGACTCACAACCCTCACTACACTGTCATACTCACAACAATCACCACACTTTATCGCGTGCACACCTCACAACACTGTAACACTCCTAACCCTCACCACTGTTAACACTCACATCCCTCACCACACTGTAACACACATCCCTCACTACTGTAACACATCCCCTCATCAAACTGTAAAACTCACATCATACACACCATACACTCCTGACACCAAACACCACACCCTCCTGTCACCACACACCACACCCTCCTGACACCAAACACCACACCCTCCTGTCACCACACACCACACCCTCCTGACATCACACACCACACCCTCTTGACACCACACATCATACCCGCCTGTTATCACACATCACACCCTCCTGTCATCACACACCACACCCTCCTGACCACACCACACCCTCCTGACATCACACCACACCCTTCTGTCACCACACACCACACCCTCCTGACCACACCACACCCTCCTGACATCATACCACACCCTCCTGTCACCACACACCACACCCTCTTGACATCACACCACACCCTCCTGAAAATCGCACCACACCCTCCTGACATCACACCACACCCTCCTGTCACCAAACACCACACCATCCGGACATCACCCACCACGCCGTCGTGACATCACACACCACACCCTCCGGACATTAAACACCACACCCTCCTGACACCACACCACACCCTCCTGACCACACCACACCCTCCTGACATCACACCACACCCTCCTGACCACACCACAACCTCCTGACATCACACCACACCCTCCTGTCACCACACACCACACCCTCTTGACATCACACCACACCCTCCTGAAAATCGCACCACACCCTCCTGACATCAAACACCACACCCTCCTGACATCACACCACACCCTCCTGTCACCAAATACCACACCATCCGGACATCACACACCACACTGTCCTGACATCACACACCACACCCTCCGGACATTAAACACCACACCCTCCTGACATTGCACACCACACCCTCCTGACATCATACACCACACCCTCCTGACATCAAACACCACACCCTCCTGACACCACACCACACCCTCCTGACACTGAACACCACACCCTCCTGACATCACACCACACCCTCCTGTCACCAAACACCACACCCTCCTGACCACACCACACCCTCCTGTCACCACACACCACACCCTCCTGACATCACACCACACCCTCCTGAAAATCGCACCACACCCTCCTGACATCAAACACCACACCCTCCTGACATCACATCACACCCTCCTGTCACCAAACACCACACCCTCCTGGCATCACACCACACCCTCCTGTCACCAAACACCATACCCTCCTGACCACACCACACCATCCTTACATCACACCACACCCTCTTGTCATACCCTCCTGTCATCACACACCACACTCTCCTGACATCACACACCACACCCTGACATCATACAGCACACTCTCCTGACATCATGTATACACTCATACATTCTCACAATGAAGCCAGTGCCACTGTCCATGTCCAGCCTTCTCTCCTCTTCTCTCCATTCCCCACAGAAATATGTGCAAGAAAGAAAAAAAGGTGTCCCTCTCCATGCTTTGCCCAACAGAACACAGCTAGTGCCCATGGACCCCAGCAGAACATAGCCAGTGCCCATGGACCCCAACAGAACACAGCCAGTGCTCAAGGACTCCAACAGAACACAGCCAGAGCTCATGGACTCCAACAAAACACAGCCAGTGCTCAAGGACTCCAACAGAACACAGCCAGTGCTCAAGGACTCCAACAGAACACAGCCAGTGCCCATGGACTCCAACAGAACACAGCCAGTGCTCAAGGACTCCAACAGAACACAGCCAGTGCTCAAGGACTCCAACAGAACACAGCCAGTGCCCATAGACTCCAACAGAACACAGCCAGTGCTCAAGGACTCCAACAGAACACAGCCAGTGCCCATGGACTCCAACAGCACACAGCCAGTGCCCATGGACTCCAACAGAGCACAGTCAGTGCCCATGAGCTCCAACAGAACACAGCTAGTATCCTTGGACTCCAACAGAACACAGCCAGTGCTCAAGGACTCCAACAGAACACAGCCAGTGCCCATGGACTCCAACAGAACACAGCCAGTGCCCACGGACTCCAACAGAACACAGCTAGTATCCTTGGACTCCAACAGAACACAGACAGAGCCCATGGACTCCAACAAAACATAGCCAGTGCTCAAGGACTCCAACAGGACACAGCCAGTGCCCATGGACTCAACAGAACACAGCTAGTGCTCATGGACTCCAACAGAACACAGTTAGTATCCATGGACTCCAACAGAACACAGCCAGTGCTCAAGGACTCCAACAGAACACAGCTAACAGTAGTGCCCATGGACTCCAACAGAACACAGCCAGTATCCATGGACTCCAACAGAACACAGTCAGTGCTCATGGACTCCAACAGAACACAGTCAGTACTCATGGACTCCAACAGAACACATATAGTATCCATGGACTCCAACAGAACAGAGTGAGTGCTCATGGACTCCAACAGAACACAGCTAACAGTAGTGCCCATGGACTCCAACAGAACACAGCCAGTGCCCATGGACTCCAACAAAACGCAATGGAACGGAATGTGTAGAACAGTGCTCACATGAATCAAAGGTGGCCAAAAGAGAAAAAACGAGAAGGCAAACTGAGGCAAAGTTTTACCAGTGTCCAAAGTGGTGACGACAGGAACCACAAAGCAAAGAAGATTGAGCTGAAAAAGTCTGCCACATACTATGTGGGGAAAAAAGAACTGTTCACAACATACATCAAACTGTCTAACGAAACAAAAGACCACAACACAAACTGAATGAAACAAAAACAGAACAACCTACAGGGACACCAGGAGGTTTAAAAAGGTCAGGATAGGTCACTCTCACCCCGTATCGGTAGTAGGGACTAAAATCCTGGTAAGCTTTTACCTACACAAAGGCACATCACTTGATTATATGTGTGTTCACCTCACAGCTCAGTAAGGTTTTATGTACACAAGGGTACACCACGTGTTTATGCATGTGTATGTTAGATCACTGGTAAAGTTTTACCATCAACGGTGTAACGATCTGATTGTACATGTTCATGACAGGGTAAAGCTACCTGATTGTACATGTTCATGACAGAGCACAAGTAATCTTTAGCATCAATGGTACATCACCTGCTCATATGTGTTAATGTCAGAGCCATAAGAATGTACAAGCATTTGTTTACATGTACAAATGACAATGCGCCGGTCAGTTTTTACCCACACACTGCAACAAATAACTGTTTATACACATTAAATATTGACACAGTTTTGGTAAGCTTTTTCCAACTATACACAGACACTACAACCAGAATATCTGACTCTGCAAAAGTCACCTGTTTATGACAATGTCAAAGCATAGATAACTATAACCTACACAAGCAGCTGTCATATATCACTGTGAAAACCATTTCATGACGTGTTCATGGCATTGCTGCTGTCAATGTTTACCTACTATACACTTGCCAGTCATGTACTGAATCTATAGTGTGTGTGTGTGTGTGTGTGTGTGTGTGTGTGTGTGTGTGTGTGTGTGTGTGTGTGTGTGTGTGTGTGTGTGTGTGTGTGTGTGTGTGTGTGTGTGTGTGTGTGTGTGTGTGTGTGTGTGCCATGCCACTGGTAAGCTTTTTACCTGTACCAAACAGAACCTTTGTTTCTCACTTCACCACAGAAATTTGCTTACTGAATATCAACATGGATTTTGTAAGAAAAGGTCATGTTTGGCACAGCTATTAGAGATTATGGAATGGAAGAGAAGTTACTGTAGTTACAACACCTGGAGAGGGGGAAACATATTTACACGCTTCAGTCCTTGTGTTACTGTAGTTACAATACCTGGAGAGGAGGAAGCATATTTACATGTTTCAGTCCTTGTGTTACTGTAGTTACAAGACTTGGAGAGGGGGAAACATATTTACACACTTCAGTCCTTGTGTTTCTGTAGTTATAATACCTGGAGAGGGGCAAACATATTTACATGCTTCAGTCCTTGTGTTACTGTAGTTACAATACCTGGAGAGGGGGAAACATATTTACACGCTTCAGTCCTTGTGTTACTGTAGTTACAATACCTGGAGAAGGGGAAACATATTTACACGCTTCAGTCCTTGTGTTACTGTAGTTACAATACCTGGAGAGGGGGGAAACATATTTACACGCTTCAGTCCTTGTGTTACTGTAGTTACAAGACTTGGAGAGGGGGACACATTTCTGCATAGTACAGTCCTTGTGTTACTGTAGTTGCAATACCTGGAGAGGGGGAAACATATTTACACAGTTCAGACCTTGTGTTACTGTAGTAACAGGACTTGGAGAGGGGGAGACATTTCTGCATAGTACAGTCCTTGTGTTACTGTAGTTATAATACCTGAAGAGGGGGAAACATATTTACACGCTTCAGTCCTTGTGTTACTGTAGTTACAAGACTTGGAGAGGGGGAGACATTTCTGCATAGTACAGTCCTTGTGTTACTGTAGTTACAATACCTGGAGAGGGGGAGACATTGTTAACTTCGTGCAGTCCTTATGTTACTGTAATTACAATACCTGGAGAAGGGGGAGACATTTTTATGCAGTTCAGACCTTGTGTTACTGAAGTTACAAGACTTGGAGAGGGGGAGACATTTCTGTATAGTACAGTCCTTGTTTTACTGTAGTTACAATACCTGGAGAGGGGGAGACATTGTTAACTTCGTGCAGTCCTTATGTTACTGTAATTACAATACCTGGAGAAGGGGGAGACATTTTTATGCAGTTCAGACCTTGTGTTACTGAAGTTACAAGACTTGGAGAGGGGGAGATATTTTACACATTTCAGACCTTGTGTTACTGTAGTCACAAGACATGGGGACACATTTTACACATTTCAGACCTTGTGTTACTGTAGTCACAAGACATGGGGACACATTTTACACATTTCAGACCTTGTGTTACTGTAGTCACAAGACACGGGGACACATTTTACACATTTCAGACCTTGTGTTACTGTAGTTACAAGACATGGGGACACATTTTACACATTTCAGACCTTGTGTTACTGTAGTCACAAGACACGGGGACACATTTTACACATTTCAGACCTTGTGTTACTGTAGTTACAAGACTTGGAGTGGGGGAAACATATTTACACAGTTCAGTCCTTGTGTTATAAGAGCTGGAGATGGGAAGATATTCTTTTCACAGTACAACAGTTCTTGTGTTACGGAAACCGCAAGAACTGAAGAGGGGGACATTGCAGGTTTATACACAGCGCAGTCTGATGACAAATATCTGCTCACTTACACGATGTATGGTGCCAGCATCTGTCTGTAGAGAGAAAAAAAAAAGAAAAGAAAAAAAGAAAAACAGCAATGCTTCCCCTTTTATGTCTATATATCTCATTGGTTCTGCATCCAGCTTTCAACTGCTCAACAAAATTTCAACCATCAAATTGTGATATTTAGTCAGCCACTACTAACTGTTCTATATCTGACTGCTTCTAACAACAAACCATTCCCTTACAGCCCACCACCACCACCACCACAACAACCCCACCCCACCCCCCAACCAAAAAAAATGGGAATGAAAAAACACCTGCCTGTGTCCGTGCTCCTATCAATGACAAGATCCAAAGTGATTTATTGATAAGTGTGTTTTTTTTCTCTCTTCTTTAAAGCAAAACTGTGAAAGCACCAGTTTATTATTTTCTTTTTTTTTCTTTCCTTTTTTTTTCTCCCCCCCCACTCCCCCTGTACACTTGGCATAACAGTGTTCACTTAGAGGGCTTGGTCACTGGTGCACACTTCACTCATGGTCAAGGCTGATTTCCACTCTGTCAGACATTTGTTTCTTTGTTGCTTGAAGTCCAGCTGACCACACAGAACCACACAACTGCCAGGGCAAAACTCAACTTCCTAACACCTGTCCTGAATATCAACTTCCTCACACCTGTCCTGACAATATCAACTTCCTCACACCTGTCCTGACAATATCAACTTCCACACACCTGTCCTGACAATATCAACTTCCACACACCTGTCCTGACAACATCAACTTCTCCATACCTGTCCTGACAACATCAACTTCTCCATACCTGTCCTGACAATATCAACTTCCACACATCTGTTCCTGGTAACATCAACTTCTCCATACCTGTCCTGACAACATCAACTTCTCCATACCTGTCCTGACCATATCAACTTCCACACACCTGTCCTGACAATATCAACTTCTCCATACCTGTCCTGACAACATCAACTTCTCCATACCTGTCCTGACAATACCATATTCCTCACACCTGTCCTGACAATATCAACATCCTCACACCTGTCCTGACAATGTCAACACCTGTCCTGACAATATCATTTCTTCACATCTGTCCTGACAACATCAACTTCCTCACACCTATCCTGATAATATCAACTTCCCCATACCTGTCTTGACAATATCAACTTCCTCATACCTGTCTTGACAATATCAACTTCCTCACACCTGTCCTGACAATATCAACTTCCTCACACCAGTCCTGACAACATCAACTTTTCCATACCTGTCACAACAACATCTACTTCCTCATACCTGTCCTGACATCATGAAATTCCTCACACCTGTCACAACAATATCTTCCTCACACCTGTCCTGACAATATCAACTTCCTCACACCTGTCCCAACAATATCAACTTCCATACAGCTGTCAGGGCAACACTCAGCTTCTTTCATCCCTACCTACTGAACAAGAACAAAGTTGTCATCACTACGTATTGACGCAGAATGAGGCAGAGCATGCAGCAAGCAGCCACAACACCTACTTGTGAGGGGGAGGCTGGCTGTGAGCCCTTGGCTTGTCCCTGCTTGCTGAAGACACGCTCCAGCTGCACACACACAGCATGTCAGGATGGGCCAAGATAATAATGATAATAATAATTTGTATTTCTACATTGCTAAATCATGTGCAAAGACAAACCAAAGCGCTTTCACTCCAGTCAGCCACAATCATGTACAACTCTAAAAACAACTGAAAACAACGAACAGATAGGGGAGGGAGACTTATCTTGTGAAGAGGTGGGTTTTAAGGCCAGACTTGAAAGAGCTGAGTGTGGAGACCTGACAAAGCAAAGGAGGGAGCTCATGCAAGGTCCATAGACAGAGAAAGAGCGGCGGCCGACAGTGTAATGTTTCAATCTGGGTATGCGTAAACAGAGTGGATCGAACAATATCTGCCATGAGTCGTCACAAGGACGGTTCAGCTTCAAGGAGGTGTCAGACTGATCCATATATACTACACCACATCAGCTATTCAAAAGGGAAAAAAAAGGATCATAAACCAAGTGCACTGATCAGGCCTAGAGAGAATTACCCTAGCGATGTGCAGAACATGAATTGAACATAAAAACAAAATAAAAAGATTAGATTAAATAAGTAAATATATCAAACTATAGTAAAGAGAGAGACATGTACAATGCAAATGACAGAAATGAAAAAAAGTGCCATGCTCAGTGAACCCACGCACCCGAAACATGTGCACACTGACTCAAGTGTGCAAATGCACACATGCACGCACACACACACACAAACACACAGTCATGCACACACACACACACACACACACACACACACACACACAGATACACAACACACATGCAACAATTTGCAGTGTCACAGACATCAAGGCCCAACCCATACATAGGTATCTAGGAAATCTGGAACAAACTATTCACATGATCACTAGCTACATATTTTGGGCATTCATATAACATACTTTGAAAATTTATTTGGAAAAAAAACTATTCACATAATCAATGGCTACATATTTTGGGCAATCAATTAACATACTTTGAGGCCTCATTTGGAATAACCAATTCACATAATTGTAAAGCTACATATCTACAAACGGTCCATATAATTCTATAGCTACATGCTTTGGGCAGTCACAATACATTCTTTTTTTCTGCAATGGTGGCCTAGTGGTCATGTGCCCCAAGAAGGGTGTCCACCGGTTCGAGTCCCCTGTATGGACCAGGGTTTTTACTTCTCACTCCGCCAGACATGAGTGGTGGTGTGGGTGCTGAAGACATGATAACCAGGGTCCTGTGTGCAACATGCACTCAAAGCACATAAAATAATGCATGACAACAAAAGGGTTGTCCCTAGTAAAATTCTGTAGAAAAATCCACTTTCAAAATGCACTTGAAGGCAGAGAAAAAAAGGGGGTGGCACTGCACTCTGAGACGTGCTCTTCTTTGGGAAGAGCAGCCTGAATTTTAGACAGGAAATCGGTTGTATCAAAATAAAACAAAAACAAACAAACAAACAAAAGAAATACAGTACAATGCAATTAAGGTCTCAACTGGAATGAATTGTTCATATACTTCTATAGCTACATATTTTGAGTGATCATAAAACATACTTTTGAATCATTTGGAACAGACTACCCATATGATTATTCACGTAATTCACACATGACAATATAAAAAACAAAAAAACTGAGTCATCATAATGAAATAATAATACATGTTAAGATAAAACTTTGAAGGTCAACATGAAAATACAGCTCTGTATTAGTCCATTTCTATACATCATTCAGCATAATACAGTTTGGTTCTGTATATCAATCCATACTTCTCAGCACGGTTACTCACCACCAGAAACTCCCGTTTGTCCACAATTTGGTTGCCGTCAGTGTCAAACATGTTGAACGCAATGCGGAAGCCAGAGTGAGGCTCTGCAATCATAGGAAATACCAGAGTGAGGCTCTGCAATCATAGGAAATACCAGAGTGAGGCTCTGCAATCATAGGAAATACCAGAGAGAACCTGCAATCACTGAGGGCCTGCAATCACTGGAAATAACAGAGTGAGGCTCTGCAATCACTGGAAATACCAGAGTGAGGCTCTGCAATCATTGGAAATACCAGACTGAGGCTCTGCAATCATAGGAAATACCAGAGTGAGGCTCTGTAATCATTGGATATACAGTAAAGCCCTGCAATCATAGGAAATACCAGAATGAGGCCCTGCAATCATAGGAAATACCAGACTGAGGCTCTGCAACCACTGGAAATACTAGGGTGAAGCCCTGCAATCATAGGAAATACCAGAGTGAGGCTCTGCAATCATAGGAAATGCCTGACTGAGGCTCTACAATCATAGGAAATACCAGAGTGCGGCCCTGAAACCATACGAAATACCAGAATGTGGAGTGAGGACCTGAAATCATAGGAAATACCAGAATGAGGCTCTGCAATTATAGGAAATACCTGAATGAGGCTCTGCAATCATAAGAAATACCAGAGTCAGGCCCTGAAATCATTGGAAATACCAGAATGAGGCTCTGCAATCATAGGAAATACCAGATGAGGATATCCAATCATTGGAAATACCACAGTCAGGCCCTGTAATTATACCATCTCTTCAGCACTTATTGATTTCCAGTTCATTAGGACAACAGTACTGATTGATTTCCAGTTCATTTATTCTACATTTACCATCTGTACAGTAATGGTTGATGTTTTTCAGTCCGCTCAAACAGAATTCACCATCTCTATGATCTGAACTTCTCAACACTAAGAGCTGATCCATGTTTTCTATCTACATTTACCATTTTAAGGAACTAGAGAGAAACTTGACCCTTTGATATTCATTGGCGTTTCATTTACCATGTTAAGGAGCAAGAGAGAAACTTGACCCTTTGACATTCATTGTCGTTTCATTTACCATTTTAACCCTTTGAGCCCTGACCACTGATTCCCGGTGGTGAGGAGGGGTGGCATAATGCCTGGCCACCGGTTGAGCGGTGCGTAAACACTTGTGTCGTGTTTTGCTATTGGTTGACTTATACTGAAGAGCCAATCAGAAAAACCATAATATTCTGACGTCAGCGAACGAAGTACCAACATTGCCGCGCCTTTTCACTGTGTTTTGTGTATGTGCTTTGGATAAAAAAAGATTGATTTCTACCATGAAGCATGCAGAGTCTCAACCTGACACGCCTCCTATGATCAACTGATTCTGCATGCTCAGATTCATTTTCAACATCACTATCTGTAGCAAAATCATCCGATTTGAATTCCGCCTCACTATCAGAGTAATCACTGTCATACTCTACTTCCGATAAATCATCAAGCATATCAATTACTTGCTGTGTTGTGTACAGTTGTTTTCGCGCACATTTTGTCCCTGATCTCTGCCCTGACGGGCCAGGTTGAGACTCTACACGCTTCAAGTGTTTACGCACCGCTCAACCGGTGGCTGGGCATGATGTCATTTTTCTCTGCCACCAGCAAAGCGGTGGTCAGGGCTCAAAGGGTTAAGGAGCAGGAAAGAAACTTGACCCTTTGACATTCATTGTCATTTCATTTACCATTTTAAGGAGCAGGAGAGAAACTTGACCCTTTGACATTCATTGTCATTTCATTTACCATTTTAAGGAGCAGGAGAGAAACTTGACCCTCTGACATTCATTGTGATTTCATTTACCATTTTAAGGAGCAGGAGAGAAACTTGACCCTTTGACATTCATTGTCATTTCATTTACCATTTTAAGGAGCAGGAGAGAAACTTGACCCTTTGACATTCACTGTCATTTCATTTACCATTTTAAGGAGCAGGGGAGAAACTTGCCCCTTCACATTCATTGTCATTTCATTTACCATTTTAAGGAGCAGGAGAGAAACTTGACCCTTTGACATTCATTGTCATTTCATTTACCATTTTAAGGAGCAGGAGAGAAACTTGCCCCTTCACATTCATTGTCATTTCATTTACCATTTTAAGGAGCAGGAGAGAGACATGACCCTTTGACATTTATTGTCATTACCTGCAAGGGTTTGTTGACAAGGCTGTTGACAAGGTTATTTCATCTACCACCACAAGTGCAACACAACAGACTCTGCTTGTTCCAGCAGTACCAAAATATTACATCTAAATAACAGACCAAGAAAAATCATATTATCAGTACTTTCAACAAAACAAAAACATATAAGAAAAGAGAAGTAATACAGTCAACTTGACCGTCCATTCTCTTAGTAATATCATATAGTATACTACCTACTTTACTTTCATAACACAAAAAATAGATATTACACATATATGTTTTCCTCATTAACTCTGGAATTGTTATAATAAATCAATAAACTAAATCCATCATCTGACAAAGCAGAAACAATTTTAGTTCTTTTAGCTACATACACATTTTTCTCTCACTTTGTCGTTAAGTTTTATACTGAAATTGAAAATGTTTTTCATCGTCAATATTGGACGAATAAAAAAAGGCACAATGATTCTGTGGACATCCCTGGTTGAAACCATCTTTGAATTCACATTGAAGCCATGTGTCAGAGGAAGAGAGAGAGAGAGTGAGAGAGAGAGAGAGAGAGAGAGAGAGAGAGAGAGAGACAGTTTCCAAAGGGAATGCACTAATAGCAACTCAGGCACTGAGAATGGAAAGAGAATCTTCATAAATAAGTCATCATCATTACAATGTACACTTATACAACACTTTACCCTGTGCCTCCATGTGCATTTAACCATTCACACAGCTTGAATCAGACACAAGAGGGAGAAAAACAAACATGGTAAGATACAAACTCTCTTGAAATGATGTTTTGAAGTGGCAAAAGAACACTCACAACATAATCACCAACAAGAACATTAAACACATCCTTCCCTCCCTCTCTCTGACCATTCTGATATCATCAGGAAATGTGGACTTAATAAAACATTGACAACTGTTACAAACTCAAGTATCACCATAAACTGCACAAATACAGATGATATTTTTTTGTTGACTGACTGAAAGCTTTCCCTGAGTGCAAACAAGCAAGCAGAAAGTGAACAAAAAGAAACAAATGTGGGTGGGACCACTGTATTCAAACAATGGTATCTGTCGTGTTGGAGGGTTAGACAAAACACCACAATAACAACTGGTTAATCCACTTTCAGCATGTAATCTTCAACACAGAATCAAAGACAGTTAACAGTTGTAGTTCTTTCAAAATAAGGCACACAATCATCAACAGTGAAGGGCTGTTAACAGGTGATATTCCTTAAAACATCACCTTGAATAGTTGATGCTTTCCCAAGGGTAGACAACAGGAAAACTAAAATAATTATGATGAACCAATCATCATGATCATTCCCCAAGGGATTCCAGATTCCAGATTCCAGATGGTTTAATGTTCATAAGTCATCAGGCTCCTAACATTGTCAACAATAACAGACAGTATTCTAGTGCATTACAATTTTGCTTGGACTCTGATTACACAATCTTACAATTTACTTCGCTGACATGTGGATAAGTCACACACACACACACACACACACACAGCGCGCATGCGCGTGCGATGCATCCTTCATTTGAATTGAGTTGCGGCCTGCGGCTCACACCTGCACTGCATGTGCATGGATATTCGTCTAGAACAGGAACAGCAAATAATCAACTGCTTAGCTCCATCAATATGTCACGCTTTTTCTCAGCGTAAAATACAAAATGGGCTAGATTATGCATTGACATTACATCAGGGCATTGCATTAAATCACTGAATTGCTCTTCATTAATTGTGTTTGATCCAAAATACTGATACCACAATTCTTTGTAGCATGGACAAATACAAATAAAATGTACTTCATTTTCTATTTGATCTTTGCAAAAACTACATAAAATCCTTAATGTATTGTCTTGAACAAATCGAAAAGCGTTTGCGTTGAGAGGAAGAACTCCCATTCTGAGTTTTGCGATCATATCTCTAAAACGTTTTATTCTAATATTATCTATGTAAGGTTCAGAGAAAAAATTTGACTTGAAAGTTGAATACAGCGAAAATCTCTCGCTGGTGTTAATTGCTGTTGTCCAGTCGTCAATAAAGTTTGCAACGAGTCGATCTCTTAATGTTCTGCTAAGATCTCCCCTCTAGGGTGCCTCAGTGCGTCCCTAGCAAGGGAGTGAACTCTGTAGCCGCACCTCCTCGCCACGTTAATGTGGGTGTTCCTGCGGGGACATGGGGCAGAATGGGCATGACCTAGTCATGGCGAACGCGGCACGGGTGCGGACGATCGGCGCAATAGCAAGACTAGCTCTCGGCAACTCACTCAAGAGAGGTCGCAGACTAGACTGGTCAGGGTAGATGGAGCTCATTAGCCTTGGCAGGCAGTCCATCTAGGAGAAGGGAAACTCTGATTTCAAACCAACGGGTGGGATACCCAGCAAACAATCCCCCCCTGTGCTCACAGGGCAGGTCTTTGGACCATGAGCCCCGGGTAGATGGAGCTCGTTAACCTTGACAGGCAGTCCGTCTAGGGGAGGGATCCCCAATCTCTCACATCCCCCTGTGCTCACAGGGCAGGACTCTTTAGACCTGAGCTAAGGGAGAAGCCCCCTGACAGAAAACTTGATCCGGCCTGCCGAAGACGGAGTGTGTCAGCTACGGCGCAGGTTTCTGGTTAAAAATTCAGGACACACACGCATCAACGATCATGGTTATGCGTCAGACCACTTTGTCGTCATGGCGTCGTCCCTATCAGCGACAACCGGGGAGGGACGGAGCCGGGCCTCCTGCCTCAAAGGGGCCCACCAAAGCGACCGGTGCCTCTGTCAACCTGAAGGTCAGGGGAAGGCAGAGTAGAGCGACTGACCAGACAAATTCACCACCTGTCAACCTCACAGTAGCACAGTGGAATGCAGAAGGGCTGAGAAACAAGAAACCAGAACTCCAGGAGTTTCTCTGAAATAACAACATTGATGTCATCTGCATTCAGGAGACCCATTTAAAAGATCCCCAAAGATTTTTTATTAGAGGCTACGAAGCCTTCCGCCAAGATCGAGAGGACAGACACAAGGGAGGAATCCTCACCCTCATCAAAATCTCCATCCCTGCAGTAGAAACAAGCAGATCGGGAAAAGAGGAGCTAGAGCATCACACAGTCAAGCTGCTACTGCCCAGCGGAGAACTACTGATCACCAACTGCTACAGCCCTCCAGGCTCAGCTCTAGCGCTACACAAAGTGAGACTTGAAGCTTCCAGACACCTTGTGGTTGGAGACTTCAACAGCCACTCGCCAAGCTGGGGCTATGAGGAAATGGACTCACGTGGTGAGGAAGTAGAGGACTGGATGATGGACAACAAGCTCATCCTCATCAACCATCCAGAGGACAAACCCACCTGCTACTCCAGAGCATGGAAGACCTGCTCAACACCAGATCTGGCCATCGCCACAGAAGAGGTTCAGCGACTCACCTCCAGAACAGTCAACACACAGCTAGGGGGAAGCGACCATCTGCCAGTCATCCTCAGCATTTCCAGCATAGGATGCACCCAGCACAGAATGGAACCCAGCTGGAACTTCAAACGAGCTAACTGGACTCTCTTCAAAGGAAAAGCAGACAACCTCTGCCAAGACATCAGTACCTCCAACAACCTCAACAACAATGTCAACCTTTTCAGCGATGCACTGCTGCGAGCAGCAAAGCAGTCCATCCCAAGAGGGAAACGCAGAAACTACAAGCCCTACTGGAGTGACACTCTGAAACAGCTCCATGCAGACCTAGACTCCGCCAGAGAAACCATGGAGCAGAGCCCCACTCCTGACAACATCCGGGAATACAACACCATCAAAGAAACCTTCCAACAGCAGAAGAGAACAGAGATACAGAGGAGCTGGAATGAGAAGACCAGCAGTCTCAACATGGAGAAGGACACCGGCAAGTTGTGGAACCTGACCAAGCTTCTGAACGAAGACACGGGCACCAGACACAGCAGAACTGTCATTGAGGAAAATGGCAAGCACCACGCGGGCAAGCAGGCAGCCAACATCCTTGCAGATTTTTACAGAGAGGGCAGCACCACAACACTCCCTGAAGCCCGAGTGCAGGAAGTCCAGAGGGAGATCAAGGAGAAGCTGAAACAGCAGAACCCGAGTCAGTCCATGATGACAGCCTTCTCCATGGCCGAACTCAGTGCAGCCATCAGGAAACTGAAGAAAAAGAAAGCCCCTGGGAAAGACGGCATCCCGAATGACATGATCAAGAACCTGGGACCTGTAGCCAGACAGAAGCTTCTCTTGATCATCAACCAGTCCTGGGACACAGGGAAACTTCCAGACCAGTGGAGAGAAGCCATCATCGTCCCCATCAGAAAGAAGCAGAAGGATAAGACTAAGAAGTCCAGCTATCGACCAATCAGCCTCCTGAGTTGTCTGGGCAAGGTGATGGAAAGGATGGTGAACACTCGACTCCTGAAACACCTTGAAGAAAACCACCTGCTCAGCAATACCCAATCAGCCTACAGGAAAAACCGCAGCACCGAAGACCAGCTGGTGTACCTTGCACAGGAGATAGAGACTGCCTTTCAAGAAAAGAAGAAGGTGCTTGCAGTCTTCGTGGACCTAACCAAGGCCTTCGACAAGGTCTGGAAGGCAGGACTTCTCCTGAAGCTCCTCAACAAGAAAGTGGAAGGGAAGATGTACCGCTGGATCCAGGATTTCCTCCAACACCGCAGGGCAAGGGTAAAACTCGACGGGAAAATCAGCCATCGGGTCACTCTACAGCAAGGTGTGCCGCAAGGAGGAGTCATTTCCCCTACACTTTTCCTCATCTTCATCGACGACATCGCTGAGAAGATCTCCAAGCATGTCTCCAGAGCCCTCCACGCTGATGACTTTGCTGCCTGGAGTGCTGCGGAATACCTCACGTCCGCCAGCCACAGAATGCAGGAAGCACTCAATCACGTGGGAACATGGGCCTCTGCCTGGGGAGTAGACATCAACACCACCAAGACAGTCTCAGCAATCTTCTCGCTGTCACCGATGTCAGAAACCTCCCACCTCAAACTGAACGGAATGCAGTTGAAACAGGATGACACGCCAATGTACCTGGGTGTGAAGCTCGACAAGCGATTGACATGGAACCCCCATCTCAAGGACATCGAGAGACGAGCAACCAGAAAACTGGCCATCCTGAAAAAACTCGCCGGGACCTCTTGGGGTGCCAACAGCAGCATACTGCAGAGGGTGTACACTGGAACTGTCAGGCCAACCCTGGAGTATGGCAGCACTGCCTGGGCCACGGCATCAGCAACCAACACAAGCCGCCTGAGCAAAGTTCAGAACGCAGGGCTACGGCTGATCACTGGCGGGATAAAGACGACTCCAGTTCAGGCGATGGAGAAACACACAGGCCTCCACCCACTCAAAGATAGACGAGAGGAAAAAGTCTTCATCCACAGCGAGAAGCTCCTGCGCATGCCAACTCACCCAATGCACGAAAAACTGAAGCACCCAACAAAGAACAGACTGAAGCGGACCAGCTTCAACCACCTCTCCAAGACCCTGCACCGCCAACATGAAGACCTGCTGCCCTCGTCCCCTGCCGAGATGGAAACACTCCCCGACTTCGAGGAACCGGCCGACCAACTGGAAGGAGTCTCAATCATCACAAAAGTCCCTGGCATCGACCAAAAGGACTGCCAAGCCCCTCCCCTGCTGAAAGCTCTGACATTGGAGATGATTGAGACTCAGTACAACCCCAGCGAATGGACGCACGTCTTCACAGATGGATCCTCGGAGGGAGCGGTGAAGAATGGAGGAGCAGGCATCTTCATCAGGCACACAGATGGAAGACTGACCCCTGGAGCCTTCCCCACAGGAAGAATCTCCTCGAACTACAGAGCGGAGACAGCAGCACTACTCCATGCTGCACAAGGCCTCAGGACGTCAGTCAACCCACCACCAAAGATAGCCTTCTTCACTGACTGCAGATCTCTCCTGCAGGGACTCCAGTCAACCAGAAACGAACAGCAGCTGACAAACATCAAAGCAGCCCTTCATGACCTTTCAAAACGGTCGACTGTCACTGTTCAGTGGGTTCCTTCTCACTGTGGGGTCATGGGGAACGAAAAGGCCGATGCTCTCTCCAAGGCAGGCAGCAAAATGAAGCAGTTCAGCCACCCCGTGACCTACAGAGAGGCCAGGACCATCATCCACAACCGTTACCAGAACCAGTGGATGAGAAGGCTGGGTGCAAACAGTGGTGTCGATCCAATCCACCAGCTCCAGAGACACCAGCAGACTGTCCTCTTCAGACTGAGAACCGGCCACTGCCGACTACTGAGTCACCTTCACCGTATGAAGATCGCCCACACTGATGAGTGTCCATGTGGCACTGGACCCCAGACCCCTGAACACATCCTCCAACACTGCCCAACCCATGAAGCTCTACGGCGTCAAACCTGGCCAGGGGGCACAGAGCTACAGGCGCAGCTTTGGGGAGACCGCCACGACCTGGAGAAGACCGTGGGCTACATCGTGGCGACGGGGGTGACCGTCTGACGCAGCCAAAACATCGAACGCAGAAGAAGAAGAAGAAGAAGAAGATCTCTTAATAACGAGAGGAAAGATCGTTCATTTCCAACACCTTTGTTCAGCCAAACAAAACCAAAACCACATTTCTGGAGTATGTCTCTGAGTTTCGATGCCCAACATAATTTTCCGTTTTCCTCCATATTAACTTGCATTAGATAAGCTTGTTTGGGCAGTCTGCTAATATTCATATGTAATAATTTTAACCAGTACTTTACTGCTCTCATGCATGAATTTACGTGTAACGGATATCTACCCAGCTCTCCATATACACATTGATTTGGTGTCTTTGCTGAAACATTTAAGAATCTTTTGCATGCCTGGGTGTGCACCTTTTCAATTGAGTCTATTACCTCTAGACCCCACATTTCTGACCCATATAATAGAATCGGCTGAACCTGGGCATCAAAAATTTTGAAGAAGCACTGCCTTGTCATCTCATTGAGATTTCGGAGGACACGGGCACAGTCATATACAGCTTTCTTTCCTTTCGTTACGAGGGACCGCACTCCCTGTACATTACTCAACATTGTCGTGAACGTGTATCCTAGGTAAGTGTAACTGTTAACCACTTCTAGATCAGCACCATCCAAGAACCATTTCTCATTTTTCCCTAGGTAACCCCCCTTTCTGAATACCATAACTTTAGATTTTTCTGCGTTTATTTTCAAAAACCTTTCTTTACACAATGCACTAAGATGGTTTAACTGGTTCTGCAGACCCCAGGGTGTCCTTGATAAAAGAGCTAAATCATCTGCGAACAATAAAAGGAACAGTTCGATCAGACCTGGCTGAAGTTGAATTCCATGTTTTCCTACCTCTTCTAGAGCTACGGCTATTTCATTTATGAATAAATTCCCCAAGGGAGACAATAGGAAAAAGACAAAAATGTGATTAATCAATCATCATGATCATTCCCGTAGGGAGACAATAGGAAAAGAAAAAACTGTGGTAAATCAATCGTCATGATCATTCCCCTGGGGAGACGATAGGAAAAGAAAAAAAAATGTGGTTAATTAATCGTCATGATCATTCCCCTAGGGAGACAATAGGAAAAGAACAAAAATGTGGTTAACTCTTTCAATCCTGCGCCCACCTGAGAGGCATGCATCACTGATCACCGTTCTCTGCCTGAGCCCACCTGACAGGCGGGCGAAGAAACCTGTTTATTTAAACCGGTTCGTCAGCTTATTATTATGCATTAAACTGCTAGGTAAGGGAAGTAACTCCAACTTAACTTCCTTCCTCACTGGCACGTGAAGTTTCACTCCAAAAATCAATTAGTGTGTTTTTACCGGGTTTTCCGCATCGATATGGTAAAACGTCAAAGGCTTACTGCGCAGTTTAGATCTCAATGAAATTATGATGCACTCTTGCAGCCAGTTCGACCCAGATGATGATGATTTGTCTTATAATTCTTCCGATAATTCTTGGTAAAGTGAAGGAGATAAAATTAGCAACCAGTCTAGACAAAGTGGCAGACACTTCAATCAAGAAGATAGCCCACAACCTTCAACATCAACGGAAGCTGACATTATACTATTTCTGTTTTTAATTTAAGCTTACAAGTAAACTTTTGCATCCCTTGTCTTGGAACTTCAGCAACCTGTGTCAAAACTATATTTTAATCATTATACGAAGTTTGGTAGCTATTCATTGAGTGTTTGCTATAAATATGTGCCTGAAGCGAAGCACCCCATTCCGTTGATGCAGCCAGGCCAAAACATGCCAGGCAAGAGGGGTTGCACAGGGAGAAGACCTTAAAGGGCTGAAAGGGTTAATCAATCATCATCATCATTCCCAAAGGAAGCCAATAGGAAAAAAGGGTTAATCAATCATCATCATCATTCCCAAATGGAGAAAACTATATGTTAAACATTAATCAGTGTCATTCCCAAAGGGAGACAAAAGGAAAAAAAAACTTGGGTGAATCAATCATCAATATCAGTCTTGGAGCATGAAGTAGCCCCCACATCCCAAAAGATTAGTATAAATCAACTTTAGTTGTGGCCTAGTGGCAGAAGCAAAAGAATCTTAAGAGTGTGGGACTGAATCCAAAACTCACCTGAATTTTCACCCCCTCCACTAGACTTCAGTCAGTGGAGGTCTGGATATTGAAAAGTCATTCTGATGAGATGATAAACTGAGGTTCCATGTGTTATGCTGCAAATGGGACCTCAGTACTTGGCACATGTAAAAGAACACATGACAACAAAAGAACTGACCCTGGCAAAATTCTGATATAAAATCCACTCTAACATACATGCACATGACTGAAGCTTCACTGAATGACACTGGAAACATAGAGGCCTAAAGGCAGCTCTCAACTGGTTCAGCTGGTAGGCAGCCTGTTGTGCAAATGACTCTGTGTTGGTAAAAGTGCTTGGAGCTTGGTCTCTGACCAAAGGTATGCCCAGTACAAGTATCAATGATAATAGATAATTATGTTAAATCCTGGATGACATTCAACAAACTAAAGTTGAATGATGACAAAACTGAATCTATGATTATTTCCTCTGCAAGAATGTCCACATCTACTTCTTTTTCTGCCTCTATTGTGGTTGGTAATGCCACAGTTCAGTTTTCTAAATCAGCAAGGAACCTTGGAGTCATTCTTGACTCAAACCTCAGCAGGCATGCTCAGGTAGTAAATCTGATACCCATAGTCAATTGTAAACTCCGTCGCATCAACTCTATCCGTCAGTACCTTTCTGTTGAAACTACTAAAACTCTTATTTCTGCTTTTGTGCTATCACGAATTGACTACTGTAATTCTCTTCTCATAGGCTGTCTACATAATATTCTTCAGTGAATTCAAAAACTTCAAACAATGCTGTCCGTCTGACTCTCAGAGTCCCACGTACTGATCACATTTCTCCTCACCTCCGCACTCTACATTGGCTCCCAACTGAAGTGAGAATTAAATACAAAGTTGCGTGTTTCTGCTTTTCTGCTTTGCACTCCGTAGGACCTACATGTCTTTCTGACCTTATCAGTGTTTACACTTCAGCAAGAAATCTCCATTCTTCCTTTGACTGTTACCTTTTGAAATTTCCTCGTGTCAATACAAGAACATATGGTGAACATTCTTTCTTCTTTGCTGCTCCTCACATCTGGAACAACCTTCCTCATCGTATCCGTGCATCTGATTCTATTTCAGCTTTTCGCTCATCACTAAAAATTCATCTATTTAAAACCTATCTATAAGCACTGTCAGCTTCCTTGTTCTCCAACACCACCCATGTCAGCTCATTTTGGATGTATGTAGAGTGGGAGGGGGAGAGTTTGAGTGGGGGCTATGGGGGAGCGGTTTTTGAGAAAGAGTGGTCATGAATGTTTTATGTAACTTGTAATATTTTTCTTTCATGTAAAGTGCCCTGAGCTCTTAGAAAGGGCGCTATATAAATGTACATTATTATTATTATTATTATCATTATTATTAATTAGTATCAAACAATCATGTGTTAACAAGCTTTGACCAAATGACAAACAGGTAGTGGACAGTAAAAGAACACACTGCACTTGTCACACCCTGAGGAAACAAGGAAGAAAAAGTGCACTGTTAACTGTCACCATGGCAACAAAGCGATGCCAACCCTACCATTGGCCTTGGATCCCATCCTCTCCTGTGGAGGGTCTACCTGCACTGTGACAATCAGTACACCACACTGTGTCACCATGTGTCACAGTACATGTTTCTCTCCCCCCCCCCCCAACTCCCCCCACCCCTCCTGTCTTACAGTATGTCACACAATCAGTACACCACACTGTGTCACAGTACATATTTCTCTCCCTTCCCCATGTCTTACAGTCTGTCACAATCACACACACCATAGTGACAATCCAAACACAGTTACTGATCTACCAGACAAACGATAGTAAGAATCCTAACACAGTTACTGATCTACTGGACACACCATAGTGACAATCCTTACACAGTTACTGACCCAGCCACACCATAGTGACAATCAAAACACAGTTACTGATCTACCAGACACACCATAGTGACAATCCTAACACAGTTACTGATATACCAGACACACCATTGTGACAATCCTCCTCTCCCTTCACTAATGATTCTACCATCTCAAAAAGGCACAGAGGCTTCTTGGTCAGGAAGGGGAGTCCATCAGTTTAACAGAAATCTTGATGAGGAAAAAATGAGTCCAGAATGGATTCAGTCACTGAAACATGAAAATGTTCCTGCAAGGAAGTGTATCTCTTCTTTCTGTGACCTTGTTAGGGCTGAGCCCAATCCTTGAAATTTGGGGATTGTTGTTTCTACAGCGAGGGCTTATCCCAATTGATACAGATGATAGTGATTGTATCTATAGTTAGGGTTTATCTCAATTTTTTACACAGATGATAGTGATTATATCTGTAGTATGGGTTAGTCCCAACCTTTGACACAGATGATAGTGATTGTATCTGTACTTAGGGTTTATCCCAATCTTTGACACAGATAATAGTGGTTGTATCTGTAGTTAGGGTTTGTCTCAATCTTTGACACAGATGATAGTGATTGTATCTGTAGTTAGGGTTTGTCTCAATCTTTGACACACATGATAGCAATTGTACCTGTAGTTAGGGTTTGTCCCAATCTCTGACACACATGATAGTGATTGTATCTGTAGTTAGGGTTTATCTCAATCTTTGACACATATGATAGTGACTGTATCTGTAGTTAGGGTTTGTCCCAATCTTTGACACAGATGATAGTGATTGTATCTGTAGTTAGGGTTTGTCTCAATCTCTGACACACATGATAGTGATTGTATCTGTAGTTAGGGTTTGTCCCAACCTTTGACACATATGATAGTGATTGTATCTGTAGTTAGGGTTTGTCCCAACCTTTGACATATATGATAGCGATTGTATCTGTACCCAGGTCCTCCTCTTCACAGCCATCATCCTCAGCCTTCCCCCATGTCACCACACAGCATGCTGTGTCTCTTCAACTACTCCACCAGCACTCCACACACCCACTGACTGAAAGCCACAGTCCATCCAGCACTCCAAACACCCACTGACTGAAAGTCAGTCCAGCCAGCACTCCACACCCACTGACTGAAAGCCACAGTCCACCCAGTACTCCCCACACCCACTAACTGAAAGACACAGTCCAGCACTCCACACCCAATGCCTGAAAGCCAGCGTCCATCCAGCACTCCACACACCCACTGACTGAAAGCCACAGTCCAGCACTCCACACATCCACTGACTAAAAGCCACAGTCCAGCAATCCACACACCCACTGACTGAAAGCCAGTCCACCCAGCACTCCTCGCCCACTGACTGAAAGACACAGTCCAGCACTCCACACCCACAAAAAGCCAGTCCACCCAGCACTCCACATCCACTGACTGAAAGACACAGTCCAGCACTCCACATCCACTGACTGAAAGACACAGTCCACCCAGCACTCCACATCCACTGACTGAAAGCAACAGTCCACCCAGCACTCCACACACCCACCGACTGAAAGCCAGTCCAGCACACCACATACCCACTGACTGAAAGCCACACACTCCCACACCCACTGACTGAAAACCACAGTCCACCCAGCACTCCACACACCCACTGAATGAAAGGCACAGTCCAGCACTCCACACACCCACTGACTGAAAACCACAGTCCACCCAGCACTCCACACACCCACTGACTGAAAGGCACAGTCCAGCACTCCACATCCACTGACTGAAAGCAACAGTCTACCCAGCACTCCACTCCACACACCCACTGACTGAAAGCCACAGTCCAGCACTCCACACACCCACTGACTGAAAGCCACAGTCCAGCACTCCACATCCACTGACTGAAAGCCACAGTCTACCCAGCACTCCACACACCCACTGACTGAAAGCCACAGTCCAGCACTCCACACATCCACTGACTAAAAGCCACAGTCCAGCACTCCACACACCCACTGACTGAAAGCCAGTCCACCCAGCACTCCTCGCCCACTGACTGAAAGACACAGTCCAGCACTCCACACCCACAAAAAGCCAGTCCACCCAGCACTCCACATCCACTGACTGAAAGACACAGTCCAGCACTCCACATCCACTGACTGAAAGACACAGTCCACCCAGCACTCCACATCCACTGACTGAAAGACACAGTCCAGCACTCCACATCCACTGACTGAAAGACACAGTCCAGCACTCCACATCCACTGACTGAAAGCAACAGTCCACCCAGCACTCCACACACCCACCGACTGAAAGCCAGTCCAGCACACCACATACCCACTGACTGAAAGCCACACACTCCCACACCCACTGACTGAAAACCACAGTCCACCCAGCACTCCACACACCCACTCAATGAAAGGCACAGTCCAGCACTCCACACACCCACTGACTGAAAACCACAGTCCACCCAGCACTCCACACACCCACTGACTGAAAGGCACAGTCCAGCACTCCACATCCACTGACTGAAAGCAACAGTCTACCCAGCACTCCACTCCACACACCCACTGACTGAAAGCCACAGTCCAGCACTCCACACACCCACTGACTGAAAGCCACAGTCCAGCACTCCACATCCACTGACTGAAAGCCACAGTCTACCCAGCACTCCACACACCCACTGACTGAAAGCCACAGTCCAGCACTCCACACACCCACTGACTGAAAGCCTCAGTCCACCAGCACTCCACACACCCACTGACTGAAAGCCACAGTCCACCCAGCACTCCACACACCCACTGACTGAAAGCCATAGTCCACCAAGCACTTCACACACCCACTTACTGAAAGACATCACTCCGGGACACATGAAAACAAGACAGTGACCAGTCTGGCCATGACAGGTACTTGGCCAGTGCTGTGGGCGTGGCCAGTGGCACAGATTAGTGATTCACCATGCACAGTGCTGACAGACGTGGGGACAACAGGGGGAAGTGCAGACACCCCACACAAAAAAGGCTTCTCTTCACTTCTGGCCGCTCTGCACTAGGGAGACATTCCGTACAGAAGGGTTGCACACACTGTTAATGGTTTCCACATAGCTACAGGTAATACCACCCATTTTAGCTTCCCACAACCCAACTTCTGTGCCCACCATTACACCCTGCAACACCCCCATCACACCCCTATCCTTACCAGTTATGATGATGCAAAATCTGAAACAATACTAAAGACAAAAGATGAAATGGCCTCAGAATCCAGCTGTGAATACTCACTTGTCAAGACACACAACAGGAACAGGTATTCAGTGTAGGAGATAATTCCTGAAACAGAAACAGAGTCTGTTTTAAACATGGTTCCTGAAAGTGTAGCATTCAAGGCAGTCACCAAAGTTTTTAAAGGAGTGTTCACCTGGAAATACAAGTGAAGAAAGACTGTGTTTCCTTTGAGATAAGGGATGAAACAGACAATGACATGGAATATCTGTCCACATTCCTGCTCTCTTGCAATCTCTCCATTGGCTCCCTGTCTCACAAAGAATAAAGTACAAGTCCAGCACCTTATTTTATCAATGCATAAACAAATCTGCCCCTTTGTATCTCTTTGACTGCCTTCACTTCTACATCAAGCTTACATGTGAACATGCATGTATGTGCATGTTTATGTGCATCTATGAACATCTAAAACAGTATAATCTGCTATGATAAAATAGTCCGCCTACTGTACATTTATTATGCTGACAAGTTAGCAGCACATGTTACAGATGAAGTCTGTTATACAGCCGTTGTTCTGACAGAGGAATCAGCTGCCCTTCATCAGACGCCATAACAGGAATGGCAGGTGATGCAGATAATGGCACCGGAGGAGATATAAGCCACCCTAAAAATGGCAAGCTGCTTGCTGCATTCCATGTATTGGCCACAGGACAACGACTCACTTACTTTTCTTTTTTCCTCTTTTTTTTTTTTTTTTTTTTTTTGCTGCCCCATCTTCTGCACCATTTCAGTGGCATTACTCCCACGCCCCCATACACACCCACACCTGGATTACGGTCTCAGTGTCAGCATTCCATGGGGAACCATTGATGTTAGGTTGCCAGGAGGCCACACACCAGAGGAGACCCTGCACTGCTGCTGAGTGGTGGTGTTCAGTAATGCCTGTTCTGATTGAACATACTTAGGACACAACCTACTCAGCCCCCTACAAATGACAATAATCGCTTATTACCTGGACTTTCCTTTATTATGAACACTTGTATCAAACAAAGACAAGACTGTTCACTTTTTTTTGCCCCTCTTGCTACAAGGGCTCTATTCCCTCAATACATGTCTCACAATTACCATCACAAAGAATTTTCACATACATCAAATATGGCGATGTTCAAGTTGATAAGTATCTAATGATACAGTTTACCTTTGTTGTGAAGACTCCTGAAGAGGTGATCACTGCCCCGAGACAGCTTAGGGGTGTGCCTCAACCAGTTCTCCAGTTCCTGACGACTCAGTTTGGCACGACCAATCCGTGCTGCAATAGCAAGTCACCATTCTTCACTTCAATACATGTACTGTGCATGTCTATACACAATCTTCACTTCAATACATGTGTCTATATATATTCTTTTTTCTTCTTTTTTTTTTTTGCTGCCCATCACCTGCACCGTTTCAGTGGCATTACTCCCACGCCACTCATTCCCAGTCCCCCGTACACACCACACCCAGGTTCGTCTGTCACAGTCCCAGTGCCAGCAGTCCACAAGGAACTATCGATGTTAGGTTGCCAGGAGGCCACACATCAGAGGAAACCCTGCGCTGCTGCTGAGTCACTTCAGTGGTGTTCGGTAGTGCCTGTTCTGACTTAACGTACTTAGGACACCACCTACTAAGCCCCCCACTAACCACAATAATGGCTTAGTCACAGAGCCAGACTGTACTGTGCGTGTCTATACTCAATCTTCACTTCACTAAATGTGTCTGTATATGTTCTACCCTTCACTACAATGTGACTCTATGGAGCATGTCTATATATACATACTACACTTCACTACATGTATTGTAAGTGTGTATACACAATCTTCACTTCACTACATGTGTCTATATATTTTCTACACTTCACTGTAAAGTGACTCTACGGAGCATGTCTATATACATTTTTCACTTCACTACATGCAACTGTACTAACTATGTGTCTATATATATTCTGCACTTCACTGTAATATGACTGTATGGAGCATGTCTATATACATTCTTCATTTCACTACATGCGACTGTACTGTGCATGTCTATATATCTACAAACATTCTTCCCTTCACTGCATGATGTTTAGGAATCCATGTGGACAGATGTTTAAGTAGCCATGATGTGGACAGATGTTTAAAATGTTTAAAAAGTGGACAGATGTTTAAGAAGCCAACAAGGCCAGAGACAGAGGCAAAGAAGAGCAGTAGAAACAACAAGCAGATTGTCAGTCAGCTCGATCCCAACACCTCAAAGGAGATCCATGTTCTGCTGGTCCAGGGACACTCACACACCAACAGCTCAACTCACGTCTTGGTGATTCCTCTGTGATGGACTCCAGGAAGTCTTGTGGAGTCATGTAAATGGTTCCCCGATACTCCACTGATGCAAACTGTCGAAACCGAGCCTCCCTGTAGGTCATTTTCTTTGTACTGACACCATCCTCCTGAAAGTAAAATCAGTGTTATGGCTCACCTCTTGTATCACTTTGCTTGCAGAAGTGTAAACGTGGATGTTTGTATGTTTTCATTTTGTCATCATCCTCACAGCATATTATGTGTACATGTGCATGTTTTCATGCATCCATCTGTGTACATGTGTGCAAGTATGTGTAGCATTGCATGTGTGTGTGTGTGTGTGTGTGTGTGTGTGTGTGTGTGTGTGTGTGTGTGTTTGTGAGTGTATGTGTGCATGTGTTTGTGCATGCGCACACGTGTGTGTGTGTGTGTGTTCATGTGTGTATGTGTGTGAGTACAAATGTGTGCATGTGTGTACGTCAGTTTGTGCATGAATTCACTGAATGAGACTTACTTCAATCTATTTCAATTATTCATCTTTAACCTGCATTTTAAATCCTGTTTTTACTTATTTATGTACTGGTAGTTTATCTATCAATATATATATATATGTCTACTTACATATATATATATATATATATATATATAATGTGCGTGTGTGTGTGTGTGTGTGTGTGTGTGTGTGTGTGTGTGCATTCATCTCTTTCATTCCTACAGCATTTGGTAGGCTACCATGGCCTGAAAGTGCACTGGATTTATATGTTATGTATGGATTAGTCTGCACATTTAGAAGCCTCCTCACTGTCTGAGAAAATATTTTTCTCATTTAGTCTGTTTATTTATCTGGCAAAGACTAAAATTGGTTCTTCTTAAGTAATCTGCTAAAATGCGTTATTGGCATATTTGTTAAATAAAAACATATTTATAGTAATCAAGTGTTTTCACACCACTGGGTAATGTAACTCAGCAGTGCCTGAGTGTAGCACAATGGACTGCAGAATAAACACTGCTGTGTTACGCCACAGAGAACAGGATCTTGCATACAAAGTCACAGCCTCCAACTGACAACGGAAGCTGAAGCAGTGACACATGCTGTACAGTGGCTGGCATCCGAATGTGTACTTTCAAACCAGCATGTCATTATTCTGACTGACTCCATAAATCTCCTATAAAAAGTTTAAAGTGGAATGGGGAGCCCAGAGTAGCACGAGGCAATGTTGTTTGGTTTCTATCATTTGCCATTTATGTATCTTTCACTTTGCTATATTTTATCTACTTATCCATTTATCTATTCATTCATTCCTTTGTTTTTTATCATTTGCCATTCACATAGCTTTCACTTTACTATATTTCATTGGATTTACTTTTTTTTTCATTCTATGTTGATCAACTTAATGTTTTACAAACCTAGTTGGATTGGCTGTCAAGGCCTGAAAAGCATGTTGGGTTTATGCGAAGATCAGGCATCTGCTGCTTTTTTCTCCATAAAATGTGTAATATACATGAATAAGTCCGCACGCTTTAATACCTCCTGAAAGTGAAACTTAAACTGTCATGGTGCATTACATATACTGTCCAAAGTAATGTTTTGTACGGTTGGAACATCAAAGTGTAAAATACTTATGATCTTGTCCTTTGTTACACTGCGCAGAAGTGCCTTACAGTGGAATGAAGAGCAAAAACAAGCACTGGTGTGTTTCTGGAAATATGAGGTCTAATGTCTCGTGCCAACAACCTACTAACCCCCTTGCCCCCTTCAAAAAAAAGTATTCACAGACACGGGAGTCGACTCCCTTGACAAGAAGACGCAATTTAGTTACATTACCTCCCTTTATATATGATCGCCTGAAAAAGCTCGAGTTGAGTAGTCACAATCAACATGCCGATGTTTTCTCTTTTTTCTACCTTCACTTGGAGGGATTCTGTATTTTCCCTTTAAGGTGGAGAGAAAAAAAAATAGCCTCACCAAATATGTTTTACCTATGAAGTTGTTATATGTGTAACTGGATGTGATGCTGACACCAAGCTACCAGCGGTTATACCTGTCGTTCCAGCATGCCAGGACCAATGCCAACCATTTCATGCAAAAAATATACATCGCTTTTATCACACAAGTCATTAATGCTCACATCTGAA